>NC_048895.1:93373512-93382812 GCF_011077185.1 Oxyura jamaicensis | reverse complement strand
TTCCTTCCTTCCTTCCTTCCTTCCTTCCTTCCTTCCTTCCTTCCTTCTTTCTTTTTCTTTCTTTCTTTCTTTCTTTCTTTTTCTTTCTTTCTTTCTTTCTTTCTTTCTTTCTTTCTTTTTCTTTCTCTTTCTTTCTTTCTTTCTTTCTTTCTTTCTTTCTTTCTTTCTTTCTTTCTTTCTTTCTTTCTTTCTTTCTCTTTCTTTTTCTTTCTTTCTTTTCTTTATTTCTATCTCTCTCTCTCTCTGTCTCTCTCTCTCATCTTCATAAGACATACACTAGAATCCTCCAGCTAATTTAATAACACTCCTTTTTTTTCCTGTGAGCAATTTACATAAAAGAAATAAATGGATTATAACACAGATTACAGTACTCCTTCCTTATAATTGAAAGTACTGCCAAACTGATTTTTTCAAGTGGCTCCCTAGAAACTTCATATGCCATCTATTCTGCCACCTAAGAAAAATTTCTGGAATGCTTGGACAGCATCCAAAACCAAGTGTTTTTAAATCAAGACATTTAAAAGGCTTCCTGACTTTTTTTAATTGTTTTATTTATTTATTTATTTATTTATTTATTTTTAAGAAGCATTTTATGGGCACTACTGGGAAATAAGGCAATTCCTTGTACTTAACTAGACCCACTGGCATACTTCTGCAATTCTAGCTTCTGGCTTTGAATAGGCCTTGAGTATGTGAACAAGTGTAATAATTTAGAATTGCACTGATCTATCTCTTTCTCCAAGAACATTACTGGGCTACTCCAAAATAGAAATTCTTTAGTAACAGTAGTTGATCTGTCTAATCATGCTCATGCGTGGAAGGAAATATTCATATGATGCTGTGTCATATGCCTTACTTCAGTCAAACACAAACAATTAGTGAAGAATATGATCAATAAACTTGAAATACTTATGCTCAAGTGTACCAGTAAATGTATCTAATTATTTGGGTTTCATTGAGAATGACATCAAGCTTGTAGGAACACTGACAGGAGCGGCACTCATTCAGATTACGCCTATGCTTATGCTAGTGAACTGCAATACAGTGTGGACATGGGAACCCTGATTAGAAGAGTAAAAGAGTTAAATAGTATGGATGAAATTGCTACAGAACTGTGTCTGGAATACTAATTTATTAATATAGACATAGCCTCACTTTCATGGTAAATACCACTTATTTACCCAGATGGAAGCTCCTAAGGGGGGCTGTGAGCTGTTGGCAATGGTAGTTGGCTGCCTGCCTTGAAGCACAGTGGTTTTCTGTACCAGTGCTTATGATGTGTTACATTTAAATATCACCCCTGAAAGAACACGACCTGGGCATGGTTAAGTGACTCTCCCATGTTCCAGGGAGCCAAAGTGAGTTTGGGAGAAGCCTTAATAGGTGCTGGTTAAGAGCAGTCTGTACAAGCCTTTTCAGCAACCTCCCACGTGCGTTACCCTCAATAGGTACCCAGTACAGGGGATGCAGGCTTTAATTAACAGCTGAAACAACAGGACACTCAGTCACAGCTCTGCTGTTATCCACTGCTTCGAGGGAAGACTATAATTTCAGATATAAGGAATATATTAAAGCACTCAGACTTGTGGATGCTTCATGTTTTAACAGGCTGCATTGGTCACAGTCCCGTAGTTCTGAGGTGCAAATGTCTGTTGTATAAGATGCAAGATTTAGAATCAGGAGTCATGAGTTTTATTTCCAGATGTGTGAATGACTTTCTTTGGGTTCTTGGAAAGGTCTGCACATCTCTCTCTCTCCCTTTTTTTTTTTTTTTTTTAAACTGTATTCTTATTTTTTCTAGACTATTGTCATTTTCTCTTAAATTCAGACTTTTGGAGTAAGAACAAGGCAGTTTGTCCTAACTTTCACAGGCTTTTATTGATTTATAGCTGCTATGATTTATTACTTGTACTGCCTGATTTATTTAACTAAAAACTCAGTCCAAACATAATGCATATCGTTCTTGTCACAGAAAACATCAAAGGCACTCCTCTTGCTAGGAAAATCCATCTTAACTAAGTAAATAAAGTGTGTTCCAAATAGAAAAATTATCTAAAAGCACCCCATGCCATGGATTACAGGATCTGCAGCTGGATTCTCCATGAGAGGTAACCAACTCTTCCTACGTTCAGCTCCATCAGCCAGACATACGCCATGCTTCAACCACAATCAACCCAAGTTCTGGGCACTACTGGGTCACCTGGCAGTACCTGCTGCAACCAGATGAAAAATAAGGGCATGAATATAGTTCTGATGCTTCCGAGAGGATTTGTGTGTTGTTTAATAAAGATTTATGCTAGCTGTGCAGAATCGATGACTCCTGACCTAGCTTTGACTCTTCAAAAAATTATGAGCACATCTGTACCAGCAGTTTGTAGTGGTTAAGCATTTCACATCAGGTGACTATGACCACTTTTATTTTGTCCAGTCCTGAAAGCAGACTTGCCATTGTGTTGAGCCAAATGAAAAGGAAATACAGAGGAGGTGTCAAGAGGATGGGCTACTTAGGGAATATAGAGACATTGCCTAAGCATGTAGGGGTGGAGTTAGGAAAGCCAGAGCTTAGTTGGGGCTGCAATTAGCAACATACATGAACATCAACAAAAGTTTCTTAGTGGACATCAGCAAAAGAAGTGAAACTAAGGAAAATGTGCGTTTACTGCCCACTTAGCTAGTGACAAAGGTAACAAGAAAAATAAAATTATTCAGTAGTACTTTTCTCTCAGCCTTTACCAGTAAGATCTGGTCTCAGGCCTCTTGGATCTAGTAACAGAGGGTGTGATAATGAACACTGTTCATAGTAGAGGAAGATGTGGTTAGGGAACTCTTAGCAAATTCAGCATACACAAGCCTATGGAATCAGGTGGGATGGGATGAATCCAGTGATGCAGAAAGAGCTGGATAATTTCTTTGAGAGGCCTTTTTCTGTCATCTTTAAAATGTCATGGTAGGGTTTCTGTAAAATGTCATGATAAGATTTCTGCTGACTGCAAAAACAAAAATGTCACATCCATTTTCATGAAGGGAAAGAAGAAAGATCCAGGGTACTTCTTCCAGAAACCAGGATACTTCTTCTGAGGACACTAGTTGTCATGACATGGCTCATGTCAGCACAGATAACCTCTTTTGTTGGGAAATGGGTGACATTCTGAGACCTGTGTGTTGGAAATGCTTCCTGCCCTATTTTAACCTCCAAATCATACTCAAATATTGCTTAGGTTTTGTATAGTGTACTTCATAGAAGTAGCCAGTAGCAGCAGAGATGTAGTCAAAGAGACTCAAAGCCAAGTGCAAAGTAATGTAGTTGTAGCTAGCCTGTGGCATGCTAACTCAGGACCAGAGACCATGCCTTGTTGTATTTAGATGTATACATTACATCAAATATCAGTTAAACACATGCACAATCACCTTAAAGCGAGTAGACAAGTGAATACTTTGCTCATCTGAAGTCTACTTCCTCTCTAAATAGCAGATCTTTTTCTGAAATTGGTCAATGTTAGCAGAACATGTGGTGGAGCAGAAGTGAACAACTGAAAGGGTGCTACTCATTGCTTTCTGGTAGCATCTTTAAATGTGTGATACTTTTTCCAGATATCAGTTCAGACAGAAATTTATGCAAGAAATAAAATGATTTGGGGAGTATTGAAGTTTTGAGTACTTTGTTAATCCTCAATGATGCATGTATTTTTTCATATTTCATTTATTTTATTTATTATGGTTATATATATATTTGTCGTACAGTAAAAATACACACAGAGGTCAATAAGATAACTGTTATTTTGAAACAACATTATAAATTCCAATACAAAGTGAAAGTTTCTCAGCATTCAAGTTCAACATTGTTACTTAAATGAACATAATTTCATTTTCTTTTTTTTTTTTTTTTTTAACTGCCTGTGAATGAAAGCACAGAAAAAAAGTATTCACAAAACAAATCTAAAGCCTAGGTTTAAAACTAGGAGGGTGTTAGAATAATAATGTAGTATATAATAATATAAAATGTTACATCTTACAGTACAACAAAGAAGCTGTGTTTCTTTGGGTACATGGAATGACAAGGTTTGAAGAAAGTGAGTGAGCAACAAAGTATTTATGTAGGAAATACCCATCTTCCACTACAGGACTAAAAAAAAAAAAAAAAAAAAAAGTTTTGAAAATAAGCAGATAATACAGTATATTATTTCAGAAAAACACTACAACACAGTCCAGGGTATAATCAACACTGTGCTATAATGTTACTTGCAAAAGTATAGATAGATAAAGGTAGGATTCAGATGCAAGACAGTGCACTCCCTCTTAACTGTATTCCACCTAACAGAGTGCAAAAACATGATCTAAGTTGTCTCTAGTAAAGGGAGAGCATCATATTTGGATAATTAATTAAATACTAGTTGCCTAGGAGACAGATTGATGCACAGGAGGCAGCGTCAGTCCTCTTCTCTGGAGCATTGCTCACTATCCAGTGTGCTCTCAACCTACTGTATTAAGTTCTGTTAATGGATTTGGGAATATGAAACCTGTATGTGTGTAAATTTCTTGAATTACTCAAGAGTAATTTAGACAGTTTCCTGGTTATTTATGCTAACCTCTCATTTTCTCTATAGCAGAGAGGAACAAGCAGAGCATTTGTGAATAACTGTGTTACTAGATCTTGCCTACACACATCACACAGGTACAATTTTTTGTGGCTTGATCTGCATACCTGAGCTGTAATTTCTATGTTCTGAGGTGTACACCTCTGCAGTTTTGCACTGATATTTCAACAGAAGGCTAAACTTAATTCTTTTCTTAATTATCCAAGAAGAATGTTACAATGCTATATTCAAGAAGTGACATAACATTCTTGAATTGTTTTCCTTTAAATAATTTTATTTTGGAGTGAATGTAATTTGGAAAACATATTTGGTTCAGCAGCAATCATCTATCTTTCCTATTACTTTGTGACAGCAGTAAACATATAATTTATCTGTGGCTGTTTTGCGTACTCACAGTAGGTAGGTTTTGTGGAGATGAGAAATTTGTCTGGTTTCAAGGTGCAGCTTAGCACATTTATTGAATAGATGTCGTAGTGCATTAACCCATGAAAAGAGGATCCCAGGTATCTTAATTGTCCATGGGAAACTTCAGAAATTTCACCTAATTTCTAACACAAGAAAGTTTGAAAACCTAAAGGTTAGGGCTAAGCCAAAGCTTTTTTTTTTATTTTTATTTTTTTATTTTTATTTTATATATATATATATATATATAGCATATGTTTAAAATATATATACTATATATATTTTGGGACCCTCACTACAAGAAGGTCATAGAGGTGCTGGAACATGTCCAATGAAGTTGGTGAAAGGTCTAGAAAAAAAGTCTTATGAGGAGCAGCTGAAAGAGTGGGGGTTGTTTAGCCTAGAGAAAAGGAAGCTCAGGGGAGACTTTATCACACTTTACAATTGCCTTAAAGAAGGTGTAGCAAGGTGGTTGTCTCTCAGGCACCAAATGATAAGACAAGGGGAAATGGCCTCAAGTTGTGCCAGGGGAGGTTTAGGTTGGATAGTAAGAGAAATTTCTTTACTGAAAGGGTTGAGCGGCATCGGAATAGGCTACCCAGGGAAGTGGTTGAGTCACCATCCTCGGATGTCTTCAAGAAACATGTAGATGTAAAATTTAGTAGCATGGTTTAGTGGTGGATTTTATTACTATATTAAAGGTTGGATTATACCATCTTAGAGGTCTTTTCCAACTTGAATGTTTCTATGATTCTATAAGGTAGCTATATTTTTAGCCTTAATGAGTTCTACGGTATTTTTACCTTATTGAAAGGAAAAAGTGTTGTATCTATGCTGTATTTTCTACAAATAATTTAATTCAGTTTTTCCTTCTTCTGCCATGACTTAAAGAGAACAAAAATATACAGTCTGCTTTCCTTTTGCTCTTCATTATTTCTCATGCATTCACTGATATCCTTTCTGATTTGTTTCCTGTGGTAAACCATCCTGTTTTATCAACTTCTTATCAAAGACCTTCTCATTGTCTTTATCACTCTCACCACCCTTTTACAAAGATCTTCAAAATCTGCAGTGTGCTATTTGAATGGTAGATTGACTAGTATATCCAACAGTATTACTGATTAGACAACACCACTGGTTTATTTAATGATATTGTATTCTTGTAAAATGCTCTACACTGTCCTTTCTCACTGTGGATGCATACTAATTAGAGACCTTCAGTGAACTGTAACAATGCTACTAATAATTTGGGGCACACACATAACAGCTCTTTATTCAGTGTAGATCTTGTGATCTAGCTCACTCTTATTATCTGTCAAGGGGAATGGAAATAAAAAAGCAATTTATCTGTCCTGTAACAGAATACACATATCCTTACAAAGGTTATGAACCAACTCCATTTAGGTATTTGTAGATGCGAGTAGATATTCTGAAGCCAGACTCATTTGTGATTATTTTGATGCAAAATTAATTATTTAAACAACTTACAGGAAAAAAAAAAAATCTTAAAGGAAGAGACAACCATTTCAACTCCCAGAATTTAGTTTGGATTTAGTGGACTTAGTCTGAATTTTAGTCAGTGCACTAGTGCCAGGAGTTCTGCAACTCATGCAAATTTAGATGCTCAGCTTGCCATCTTTCACCTCCTTCACATACAGCACTTTATTTTTATTTTTTCACAGGCATTCATGGTAAGGAAGTTCTGTGAACTCAATTTGCAGATGAGGAACTAGAAGCTGGGGTTAGGTGATGACAGTTTTCTATAAGTGGTTGCAACCAACTTACTAGGACTCACATAAACATCCAGAATCCTCATGAAGTTAATTAAATATAATCTTGTTTGCAGTGAAATTATGAAGAGCTCAGCTGCATATCCCAGTAAGTATCTTTTACACCTAGAGTGCACAAAGTTATGAAATCCAGAAGAAAATCCACTGAAAGAACTCTGAGGAACATCTGACAAGAGTGAAGAATTTAAAGACCAGAAAATTGGAAGGAAAAAAGCGAATAATGCTTTCTCAAATAATACTTTCCCAAGCTCTGCTCATGTTTCACCATGAGTTCTATAGATCTTTCATTGTAGATCTTGGCTACTCATGATCCAGCTGATCTTAAATGGGGACATGGATGCCTTGTTTGCAAGATATTCTATAACAGCAAATGAAAAATGAGCAGCCAACATAATTACATTTTTTAAAGCAAAACACTCAGTAAATTAAATGTTTACATTGTTAACATTGAAATGCATCTGACCAACTCTCGGTATTTTGTCTAAAATTTGGTTTATTTACAAGAAACATTACCTTGATTTTATAAAAACATGGGTATCACTATTGTATTTGTTATGTGGCTCTTCGATTCCCTAGTATTTATGCTTCTTCATATGGCTAATTTTACCAGCCTTTAAAAGCAACTAGAGAGAAATACCTAAACATGACAAGCTTTTGGAAACAGGTATGCTTGCGATGTGTTCTTCAGGGTATATATAGGGACATAGTTCTATATGTGTCACTGTACATTTAGATACCAGGTAAAACTATATAAAAATTATGTTTACTACTCAGATTAGAAGAAAGGTTGCCTGTGAGCATGAGTGAAATTATGCATACCAGAAGTGAATACCACAAGCAGTGTCTAATTGGTCCTTTCATTATCTGAAATGCTTACAGGTCCTAAATGTGAAAATAATTGAAAGGACAATTATACACAACCAACATGTTTATTGATAGTGTATTGTTTGAGTTCCCAATATAAGAAAGCAATCTAGAGGTCATTTTTATAAGACTGTATATATCTTCAATTACTTTTGAAAACCCTAGTCTGTTTTTTTAGAAGAAGAAATAATTTTTTTAAAAAATCACTGGAAGGATTGTACAGACCTGGATATTTCCCCAGAAGTGTTCCTGGAACACTCCTAAGGTTTTAAGTCTAATATGGTCTCCAGTTTTGTGCTGATCATTCAATGCATGCTAAGTGCTGCATCTCAATTTCAGCTTCATAGAAGAATGTATTTTTCCTCTTCAGTACTGGTGCCCAAAAATGTAACAATGATGTGAGACATGATAATATTTTTTCTACACATATTACTCTGCCAGCTTGCAGTTTACTTATAAATACAGGAAAAGGCAAGGTTTCTATGATGAAGGGTTTCCAGTCCCTTGGTCCAAATCAGCAGTCATCTTTGTATTTGCACATGGTTGAGCCCACTCAGGTTCCTGCCAGCCCCACACTGGGGCACTGCACAGTAGGTGGGTAAATTTGCATAAGCCAAGTCACAGGACTGATCCTTACGCAATTTCCTTTGCAGGTAGCAGAGACAGTCCTTAAATGACATCCTCCTCCTCCTCTCTCTAATAGGCTCATTTGCAAAGGACATACATATCTTTCCTTTAAATCATAGATACAAAAAGATTTTAATAATAGATAGAAATATAATTATTTGAGGCTCAAAAGCTGTCTAGTGGTAAAGGAGAGAGAGAAATATCTGTCACTAATCATAAGTTCTGGTATTCAGGCATGAGAACTGAAGCTAGATTTGACTCATAAAATGCAAGGTGACTTGACTAATAGAAAAATATGGGTTTAATTCACTAAAAGACTCATCTGATATTCAAGCTGGGATAAATTCTGCAGTACAAGATTAATCTGTATTTAGGCTTTTTAACATTTGCACTTCTTTTCATCAACCTGGTATAGGTTTTTTTTTTTTTTTTTTTTTTGTATTTATTTATTTATTTATTTTATTATGCTTTCTTCTTTTTGCAGAGTAACTTCTTAGTTTACAGTATTTAGCATAATAAATATCTGAGCCAGAACCTGTCTGATAGGAAATTGGATAATGAATAATAATGACAGTATTCTTTGATGCACAGCCAGGCAAGGTAAAACTTAGTGAAACATGTAACCAACAGTAATAGATGAATACAGAATGAGATATTCAATACTTGGGGAGTTGGAGAAGACCACTAAAGGCTCTAGTTTTGATGATTCTATAACAGAAGAAGGGTTGAGTGTTTTTCTGTTGTTGTTGTTGTTTGTTTTTTTGTTTTTCTGGGGGGGTGGTTTTGTTGTGTTCCATTTTTCTTTTTGGCCCAGCATCATCCTAGAACCTGATAAACCAAGCTCCACACTGATTTGGTGTTCATTTTCAGAATTCTCATTAACAATTTCATCCATAAGTGTGCATTTTATAGATAAAGTAAAAATGAAAAAAATGATAATTACAATTAAACAATTAAAAAATTAAATTAAAATAATAATAATAATAAAAAAAACAATTAAAAAAAGAAAGGAAAATAAAATA
>NC_048895.1:93256567-93368512 GCF_011077185.1 Oxyura jamaicensis | reverse complement strand
ACCGTGTAGGAAGGAAGGAAGGAAGGAAGGAAGGAAGGAAGGAAGGAAGGAAGGAAGGAAGGAAGGAAGAGAGGGAGGGAGGGAGGGAGGGAGGGAGGGAGGGATGGAGGGGGGGGGGGGAGGAAGGAAGAGAAAGGAAAACAACTCCTACTAGGCCCACAGTGCACTTTCACCTTTAACCTTTCAGGTGAAACTTGAAAGGTTAATATCCTGTACAAGAGAGGTCAGATCAAAACCTGTAAGAAAATTTTTAATTTTTTTTTTTTGGTATGATGTGTACTTAATTACATCTTCAATTTTTAATGCAGAAAACACACTTTTAAATCACAAAAAGCCTTAGACCAATTACAAAAATTACTGCAAAGTTCCGCATGTTGCTGTGGTATGTAATATATAGCCACTGAAAACTCTTGTTAGTATTTTGTTTAATGATTAAGAAAAATATTAATGCAGTGTTTCATTAAAAACAGGAGGAAAATAAGTTTTGTTACCTGCCTGAAATATTTTATAAAGTTAAAACTATATATATAAAATAGTTGTGTGATAAACTAGGGAGCAGTAAATGTTTTAAATGCTGCACAAAAGTGCTTAAACAGAATATAAAATCACATCTTAGGAAGAAAAATAGCAAGTAATAAACAAAGATATGGATGCATGTGGTTTTGATGCTTTGTGTACTATTCTAATGACCAAATACTTCTGTCTTCTTTTCTGGTGACTTATTGGATAATTGGAAATCTCAAGAGGTCGTATTAGAGTATATTAGCAGCAGATGATATATATAGTTTGGGAGAAGATGTGCTGAGAAATGTTCTCAGTACCACACACAGGGCTAGACAAAGTGCAGTGTCAATGTGTGACTGAGAAGTGGCCTAAAGTAGAGCAGTCAATCAATGAGGAACTGGTGAAATAAAAATAAATAAGTAAATAAATAATAATAATGGAATGTACATATGATAGAGATAGTCCACCCAAGGCCAATGAAATCTACTGATGAGACTTGAAACAGAAATAATTATGGGGAAGTGTTTAAACTAATGATCTGAAAACCAGTGTGTTAAAAAGTACATGTTTTGAGATGATTCATCTGGTAGTGAAGTTACAGAACACTGTACTCAAATGAAGCATACAACAAAACTCAACAAAATTCAAATAAGTGACGGCAAATAAAGACTAAATGTGTATTTTCATTTTAACAGGTCACCCAGAAAATTAAAAAAAAAAAAAAAAAAAAAAAAAGGATGAAAATAATAAAATAAAATGAAAAAGGAAGAAGAAAAAGAACAAGATCACATGCATGAAACATTGCAAAGGCTGGAAAACTAAAATATAAGCTAGATCACAGATAACCTGGAATAGATGTTTTAAAAGGAGTTATGAACAGACAAGCATTCAAAAGGAGGGAGAATATTCAGTCGGATGCAAAAATGTCTACATTATATGGACACTGACACAGGATTCAACACTAGCTCAGACAGTTCACTGGAACAATCTGGGGCTAGCAGAAGCTGGAGATCACTCCAGATCCAACATGACCAACCAACATGATTATGATGTTCTGGGAGAAAGAAGGAAAAAGGTTAAAACCAGAGACATAAGCCAGGTCATACCTACCCTGTCTCATAGACAGTAGTTCCTAAGTAAATATGATATAGGAATGAGTATTCCAGTATTTGTCATCTTAGAAAAAACAAATGGTCCTGAAAGATTTATTCACTTCTTATGATCTGATGACAATCAGAGTGAGTACTAAAGGAATTCAAGCATTAAATTTTTAGCCTGGGAACTATAATAAGTAATGTTTAGTTGAAAACAATATAGGAGCCAGCAAAGGTACCAAATATGTAACCAGAGTTTTACAAAGACTGCCAAGGATTCTGAAACACTGGACTGGTGAGTCTGATTTCTATATTCTGCAGTTTCATGTTACAGAAGTACTAGTCATGAATATACATGATAGGAAAGAATCATCATGTTTTTTGAAGAGGGAAAGTATGCATTATATATCTACTACATTTCCCTTAAAAAGTCATCACTCATGAATTTCATGAAGTATACTTGTGTTTTTTGTTTGTTTTTTTGTTTTTTAAACCTACTTTTGGGATCTTTTAAATGACCTTCGTGAAGCTAAATTACCATCTGATTGGTTCCTTTGTGATTAATAACATGCTCAAGACTGGGAAAGAAAAATCAACAGTAGAAATAAAGAGCTATTTATGAAAATGGGAAAAGTTGCCTGTAGAAATCTGATACTAGATCCATGGACCTACACTGGACCTCTACCAATCACCATATTCATGCAGTATTCAGGAAAGGACATGAATATACAAGGTAATAAAATCTTCTGGTGATACTAAGTTGAGTAACAAAAATAAAATGATTGCTGAAAGTGAGATCCATTCAAGGAGTGACTAAGCATATTAGAACTCCTTAAGATTTTACTGAGGAAAATAATATTGAATATATAGAATATTCTTCTATATGAGCAACCCAAATAGAATGATCCAGCATTAGTTTTAAAGGTAGCAAAGAAAGAAGACTCCAAAAAACTGTGGGAAGCATTGCTTCTAGCTACAGTAGAAGCCAGAGGTTTAGATGGCTTTAGAAATGAATTAAGCAAAATTATTGAAGTAAAAACACGTGAAGACCTATTAACCAGACTGCTAATGATTTGCCTCAGGAATCGGCTAACATATCAATTGTTCAAAGATGGGAAGTAGTAATGGTGGAAAGTATCATTGCAAATTTGCTTTATCCTTGCTTTCTCCTTTAAACACCTGTTACCTGGCCATTTTCAGAGATATAACACTGATTAGAGGGATCTTTGACCCCCTGGAATATGATCTGTTTTTCTGAGGGATTGGAGAGCAAAGAAAAAAAGCCTAAATATGCTCATAAAAGGTTAAGGACAATATAGTACTTTTGGTCTGATGTTATGTCGCTGTGGGCTAGTAGGCCATTGAACCTGGATACAGAAAATACAGGTCATAGCCTATAATGCAAGTCACTGTCAATTAGTCTTCATATGACTGGAAGTGATACATCACTTAAAAACTTCTTTGTCACTGATTTGGTTCCTGCTGTTAATCTAGAATGTCTACATAAAATTTACAATTAAGAAGAATATTGCCACTTCCTGTATTTTGTAAAGGGTAGATCCAGGGTTCTAATTGTCATTAAAACCTTTACTATAAGTAATTTTATAAATAAGTGGTAGATTCATTTGAAAAGCTATTGTTTCATTTAAAATCACCACAATCTTTATCTCAAAACAGCTTTGAGCCTCTACCTTCTTATTCCTCAAAATACTCAGTATGAACATGTCCATCTTTTCTCAGATCACACTAAAGACCCTGTGCTATATTCAGGTGGGATAGGAGTAGATGTTAGGGAAATTAATTTTAATAAACAGTTTAAATTTGGAGTTAAATTTTCTTTGGCTTCAGAGCTCTCAAGTGCAATCTTACATTAAACTTCTCCTTGTAACAGCTTCTGATGGACTCGAAGCAACTTTGCCTTTGCCTCTACAATGAGTTTCAGTATTTACATAAACATGAAGTGAAGAAGAGCTTTTTCTTTTTTGCTTATTTAAACTTGCTGACTGAAATTATAATTGGGCATGTCTTATGAAAAAGATTAAATAGTCATCCCTCTTCCAGCTTCTGTATACAGTTCAGAGACCTATTTAGGAAAGGTGTATTGTAATTTGCTCTAAGGTTGGATCTGTGCCCTCATCATTAAATGTGTTTGTTTTTAGATATTTGTAGACTTCATGGAGAAGTGAATATTGCAGATGGAACACATTCATTTTCCTAATAAATGTTTTGGTGAACTCTTTTTAGTACTTAGCTGTTAATAAGAAAGAAGCCCAAGAAAAACATGGAGGAATAGTGTGTTTGCACTGATTTATATATATATATATATATGGATTTCACCAAGTTGGAAAACTAAAATAAGACCTTTTCACTTGAATTGTTCTACATTGGTGAATATTAATAATGATGATGGCACGATTTAACCAACTGCTGAACTTTCTTATCTGATTGTTACTCGAAATAGAGCAAATCACCCTGGCTTTGCCTTATTGTAATGGTGTTAGTGAGCTAGTTAATCAATAGAGTTTAGCTGATAGTCTAACTAAACGTAGGTAACAATACCTTTGCTCACTGTTGTATTGCTTAAAACAGGATCCTATTCTGCTTTAGAATAAAGAGAAAAATGCCCAAGGTTAGCCAAAGAAGGTTAATTGCTGGAGGCTTCTTATATCACCAGTGTTCCCAAAAATCAGCAGAAGGTTTGAATAATATCTATTATGTTAAAACTAGTTTTGCCTTTTTAGCCTACAGTTTATTAGTGAATTAATTCTGAGACAAGAGGGGGCCTAAAGAAAATGTGGTGCTGCAGATGTGTTATGTGATGGAGCATCATTATATCTGTTTATAAGGTTTGCCAATTAATTCATTCTTTTCACAAACAATACAGTATTCGTTTTTCTTTTGCGGCTCTTTGTACCTCACCACTTCATAAATATTACCCTTATTACCCCACTAAATTTTATGGCTGCAGAAATATCCAAATCTGGTCTTCTCAGTCTGTCTGTCTTTCTTGCTCTCAGCTTCTCTCTACTTACTCATTTAACGTCCTCCCTTCTTCACAATCTATTTAGCTGATGATAGCCCAAGTGCTCCTCAGAAACTACTTAGTGCTGCTGCCAGGGAAGCAGCAGTTCCACCTTGAAATACCATTATAGGAGGAAAGATACCAGAGGGGCCTTGCAGACAAAAGCTGGTACATGACTGAGCAGGATTGCTCAAGCAAATAAACAGTAATGCTGTTTTTCTATTGAGCCAACATGTGACATATTTCATAACAGAGAAAGGGGGCAGAGAAAAGCTGTTAAATCAAAGCAGTGAAAGGAAAATGGGAAGGAAGGACATACTCAAACAATTCATCTCCACTGCCAATACAACAATCTATTTCTCTTTAAAAGCTGTGTTTTTGCGGTTTGCTTCTAAGAATGAAAGCACGTGTTAAATATTCAGCCAAGGCTGAACAGAAACCCTAAGGCTCAGCTACCTCTTACCCCAAGTTTGCAAAAACTTTATAATTCATTCTGCTTTGATAAAAGATTCTGAATTTAATATACTATTAGACATGTATGGAACTAATCCTCTGAATCAAATAGGTTTTTTTTAAATGAAAGTGCTAGACTCTAACATGAAAAACTGCTATGTCTATGTGATTAATAAAAATGTGAGTTTGAATCATAGAATGATTTGGGTTGGAAGGGACCTTAAAGATCATCTAATTCCAGTCTGCAGTAGAACAATTATTATGGAGGGGGAAAATGTGCTTGACAAAGCAATAAACTTGGATGCTGAAGTAGGGTTGGTTTGTTCCCCATGAATGTCAGTTCCTTTGAGCTATCAGATGCAATAAAGCATAAATTTGTGTTTGATTTATATTCACATGGTCTAATATCATAAAATAAGTGGCACTGAAAGCCACAAGGCATATCTTTTATGGCTGTAATTTCATTTCAGTATTTTGGGATTAGTGATAGAAAGTTATGAATTAGAAAGATATCAATGTATGTGAACTCTTTAGCTAAATAAAGTACTGGATGGTACTCTCATGAGATAAAAATATTAATAGATATAACCCTGAATTTATGCTCCTTCTAAGTGTTGTGTCACCAATGTATTCTTTGTAGGAGTTTCTAAAACCACGTGTTAAACAGGTTTTAAATTGAAAAAAAGGGGGGAAAATGTTAATAAAATAAGAATTACATACTTATGAGTATTTACTGTTCACTTGCATATGGAAGGAACAGATTTAGACTCTTGCACTAGTCTTGATGTAAATTGTATAATTAAGACATAAATCAGCAGTAAAATTCATCAAATTAATCTATTTTACTAACACACTTTCACAAATTAGAAAGCCAGAAGGGACTTCTGTAATCATCTAGTTTGACCTCTTGCATGCTACAGGTCAGATGACTTTTCTGAATTAATTCCCATTTCAGATAGCACTTATTTTTTAAGAAAGCATCTGATCTTTATTTTAAAATACATAGCTAGGATGACTCTATTTGAAAAGTATTTCCTCAATAGCAGATTTTTATGCATGATGCATATTTTAGCTCAGCCAAGTTTCTCATACTTAATGTGTTTTCACAGGTATACTTATTTGTACTGGCAATTATCGCATGAAGCTCTCTGGCTACAGATTCATGATGGGAGTTTGTGTGTAGCTGATTACCTCTGATTTTTGGATCACCTGCCAGCTTCTTCAAGGTCATTGAAAGATGAGTGCAACATAACCAAGATTTGACAGTAGAAAAGCATGAGCTCAGTGACAACTCTTACAACTCTTTTTTTACCATTTTTTTCTGAGATCTGTTAGACAATTTTTAATCTTTATAATGTGTGCCACATTGATTTTCTACTACACAGTCTACCTAATAAGAATGTGCTGTACCAATAAAAGCAAATGTCTTACAGCACTCTAGGAATAGAAAATTCATGCATTTTATCAATCTGCATGATCAATCATTTATGCCTTTATCAGTTAAATTTATAATCTGGCTGAAAAAAAAAAAAAAAAAAAAAAAAAAAAAAGCTCTAAGATCTATTTTTCATAAAACTGTGTCATTTCTTAATATTTATGTCTTTTTAATTCAATTCCTTACTACTGGTGAGGGAGGAAGAAAGGAGTATTCTATGTCAAAAAGACATTACCTGTCTTTACCTACTTGACCTCTACCTACTTTATGGCAGGCAACTTGGAAGCAGATATGGAAGTTATGGATCAACATTTTAACATTTGAAACAAACTGGAGAATGATCATTGTTGTCTGATACTGATCACCAAATGGTCCTGCTCTACATCTACACTAGTGAAGACCATGACAAACTCCTTAAACACATCTCTTTTTGTGTACTAAGTACATCAGTATTCCAAGGTTCTCAGGAGAGTTTAAATCACTTTCCAAAACTCATACCTTTACTAAGAGAACCTTAGTTGTTTTCCTTAGCTGAGGTGTATCTAATTTTTATGAGGTTTGTGAGGTTTATCGTCTAATCTTTATGAGGTTTGAGGTTTATGAGGTTTTCTAACTTATATAAGGTGCTGATCTTACCTGTATATCCAAGTATATCTCACTCTTTGATGTCTTTATCCTGAGAGGTCTACTCAACTTCCCAGTAGAATAGGAATGTGGTGTTTTTTTTTGTTTGTTTGTTTGTTTGTTTGTTTGTTTGTTTGTATTTGTTTGTTTGTTTGTTTCTTTATTTTACAGAAACAAAACTAAAACAAAGAGATCAGGTCTATAAAAACAGGTGCCTGAAGGCAACACCAGGTTGGGCGGTTAAGTGGGGATGCTGGATTGGACTTTGAAAGCCTGAAGGAATGCTCCGTGCTTATGAAGAACAATTCAGGAAGCTAAGCACTACAATGTTCATGAGTATCTGCCTCTCTGTTAAAGTTATGTGTTTGAAGTAGAGTCACATAGTAGTTCCTCCACTCTCTGACGGTGTAGACCCTGCACATAAATGCTTAACTGAGTGAGGTGTGCCCTTCCACAATGGAAGTGGTGCTTATATCCAACTCATTAAATTATTCAGCAAATAAATGATACTGCTTGAAGAACAAGATTTTTTTTTTCAGTCAGGGAAGGACAAGTCCAACCCTGTCCCTTCTCTCTCAGTAACTGAACATTAGGCAGAATATGAAAATAACTCAAGAAGCAATGACTAGAAGCCGGGAATCCTATCAAGCTCTTTAACTAGCACCTCGGAGCTCTTTTGAATTGCTTTCTGCCAGCTCAGCTCAACCCAGAATAACCAAGGGGCAGCTGAGATCCCAGGCCAGACGTTTGAAACTAGACTCAAGCCTACAGTAAGTCTACATGGTCCTAAAATGTGATGAAACCACTCGCTTGTCTATTCACTGTGCTTATAGATTTTCCCACTGAGGTTTGTTCTGTTTTAGCCAACACTGTCTAGAGCTAAGCACCACAGTGTTTATGATTATTTGGCTCTGTATTAAGCCCGTGCGTTGGAGGTAGAGCCACACACCAATAATACACAGCCGAACTTTTCAAAGGGGCCCCCAGAAGACACATCGACCTCTCATTTTTAATTACTCCTTTCATCCTCTGCCTCCCCCGCAAGAGCCATCCGTCGAACCCCTGTCCTTCAACCATCGATCCCGCCGACTGATGTCGTCGTCGTGTCCCACCCCCCACCCCCCACCCCCCCGGGCCGGGCAGGGCGCGCATCCTCCGCTCCTGCGGAGGGGAAAAAGTGTCGGGGGAAGGCTGCCGGGCGGCTGGGGCCGGCTCGGAGCCCCAGCCCGGTCCCGCATTGGCTCCCGAAGTTTCCGCGTCATTTTCTCCCCACACCCAGCTCGGCACCGGCGATCGCAAGTCTCAATGGAGGGGCGGGAGAGAGCGCTGGAGCGCTGAGAGGGTTCAGCCAGCCCCCGGACTACCGCCAGGGATGTCCGGGACGCAGCCCGAGGATGCTTCCCCTCCGCGCAGGAACTGGACATCCTCCCCAGAGCTGAACGAGACCCGGGAGCCTTTTTTAAGCCCGTCCGCCGATTACGACGACGAGGAGTTCCTGCGCTACCTCTGGAAGGAGTATTTGCACCCCAAGGAGTACGAATGGGCGCTGATCGCCGGCTACATCGTCGTCTTCATCGTGGCGCTCGTCGGGAACGTCCTGGGTGAGTGCGGCGCCCCGAAGTTGCCTCCCAGCCCCTCTTTTTCTTTGACCCGCGGGTAGGTTTCACCTCTCCCCCTGGCTGGACACGCCGCATCCCCAGCAGCCGGGCTGCGGAAAGGGAAGGGACCGCCGGACACCGGGGGCTCGGGGACAGCCGAGCTGGGCTCCCGTCCCCATCCACCGGGCACAGGTGCCGAAACCGCCCGCCCTGCCCTCCGCGGGCAGCGGCCCCGCCTCTCCGCCCGCCCGGAGGGATGCTGCTCCTTCCTGCACTCCGCCACGCTGGGGACCCCAAAACGGGCGTGTTGTCGGACCAGCAGAGATAACGGGGGACAGGGCGAGGGGTTCAGGGGTGGCCTCGCCCTGGCTGTGAGGGCGCCCACTTCTCTTCGCCCCTTGCCCTATCTCCTCATCTCCCCCTCGCCCCATCTCCCCATCATCTCCCCATCTCCCTCTCATCCCCTTTCCTTGTCTCCCCCTCATCTCCCCCTCACCCTCTCTCCCCATTATCTCCCCCTCGTCCGCTTTCCCCATCTCCCCCCTCTCCCCCCGGCCCCTCCGGAGCGCCCTCCCCCGCACACGCCGCCGTGGAGAAGCCTCTCCCCCGGAGCCCCGGCCATTTGCGTCCCGTATTTACAGCACTGACATTTTCATGAACGGAGCGGCTCACTAGCGCCCAGCCCCGCCGTACGGGGCTTCCATTCATGATTTTCTGCAGGATTTATGCACGCCAGCGCTGCCTTCGGCGAGCGCTCAAGGCTTCCCTAGACGCGTTGCAAATACGATTGCAGCTACAGGCAACGTTTTGCGAGGATTATTTATTTATTTATTTTTCTTTCGACGGACTGATGATGCTATTTTTGTCTGGAACGGCACGCTAGCTGCCGGTAAACACCGAGTACGCACGTTGGCGAAACCAGCGAGCCTTCAGCCAAAGAGGCTACGAGAGGGCTATTCACAAGCCTGAGCGTACTTGCTCAGTCCGTGGCTCGGTAGCCAGCTTCTCAGGGTAAAGATAGTAGCCTTCCCAAAGAGTCTGTGCTTTAAACCACGAAGAAAAGCGTCCTTTCTTCTGATCCTGAGCAAAGATGGCTTAAGGAGAACTGTCTGCGTTTGCCTATTCACCCCCGCCCGTTTTGTAAGCAGGCTGTCCTCTCACCTTCAAATAGTCAAGGTCAAACCTTCGGCTAGAGCAGCTCTCACCCTGCCAACACTTTTTTTTTTTTTTTTTTTTTCCTCCCTGAAGCCACCAGGAGAAAAGGTTTCCTGGCTTTGCACTCACAGACAGAGGCGATATCAGTGCTGATGTGCAGCTGCTCCTCCCTGACGTGTCTGTACCATATCTTGGGGTGGAGGCTGGCATTTAGCTGTCCGCCCACCTGTCCTTTTACTGGGCTGCTTCTGCCCAAGCCTTTTGCTTTTCTAAACTGCCTTTGTGCATTGCACAGACCTCACCCACCCAAACTGCTGCCCCTCTTGATGGGCAAGTTGTTTGTGGGATTGGCAGGTGCAGGTGCTCGTTAGCTGAACGCTGCCTCATCTTTATGCAAGAAAACTCACACTGCACTGATTGCAGGCTCAAGTGATTTTGAGGGGAGTGATTGATGTGGTCTTTCCAAAGACTTTTTTTTTTTGTGAAACCTTGTTTATTTGGCTGGTGGTGAAAATCTGATACATAAGAGTGTACATTTTGAAATCCCCAGAAAGTTAATTTTCCTGCTCATAGTCAACCTGTAAAAATCCTTACTCACAGTCAATCTGCAATTTAGTTTTGTACCATCTCAAAGCAAAGCAGAAGCTGTTCTAAAGAGAGTTTTTGTGGCTAACAGTGCTTTATAGTTTCACCCTTAATGATGCAGTGTGTTCCTCTGCTTACGTTTGAGCAGTGCTGCTGGGCTAGTGTGAGAAGTCAATGCTCTAGTTCTGTTTTTTCCATGTCTTATGAAGTTAGCATTTAAGAAACCATAAAACACCTTTCTCTTCCATAGGTTGTCTCAAAAAAAAACTTAATTCTGCCTATTTTCAATTATGCATTCACATGAAATTAGGCAACTCACTATGTTCCCGTAATAACATCTGTGCAAGTGGAGGGCACAGCACATCCCTCAGATATTAGTAATAAACGAGATTAAAGCATTCTGACAGTTAATTAACAGCCAAGGGTAGAAAGCTTGAACTTTGATTGACATCTACAGGGCTCTTGGCTGAGCTGCACTACAGGAATTGTCCTGCTAATAGTAGTGTATAACAAGGTCTGCATTGCTATTTAGCTTTTAGTTCAATTAGGAGAGTTGACATACCCTGTCCAAACTGCTGCACAAACCAGCTACAATGAAAACATTTGCAAGCCTCTGCATCTGAATGCAGGTTTGATTACTGCATTCAAGTGCTTCATAACAACGATTCTCGTGTGTGCCCACACTAGCTGCTCACCAGAGGTTTCATTGCAAGCCAAAAGAAATAGGTCTTAGTTTTTAAAACATAGTTACATGAACATTCAGAGAACATCTGAAATCAGGGTTATATCATCAGTATATTTTATCCTATTTTCTCTTTCATTTAGTCACTATTTATCACTAGAGGCAGAATAGATACTGAGGGTAAGGACTTTCTGTTTTTCACACATGACCAAAACATTCTGTTACCACTGCACAGAAGTTGAACTCCTTCAACTTCACAAAGCTAGAGCAAAACTTCTTAACAGTGTATGTACTTTGACCTAATTATCTGTTTTTTCTTTATTTTAAAAAGTGCTTGAAATAGAAACAACATAAAACAAAAGAAGGAAAGATACATTTAGGGTGCATGGAGGCCTCTAGTTACTGACACGATTTCACAGTAACCAGCTGCAGCTGTTAAACCCTAGGATAAGGATAAGACCATAAGGGATTAACAACTCCACACAGTTAACACATTAGAACGGGGATGATTGTTGTTTAAGTTATTTATTCAAGGGAGTCAAAACTTTCCTAATGAAATGTTTTCCCTCAAAAAACATGCACTCCTGAAAATCAAACAGTACAGGGAAGATCTTGATTGGGTCAAAGACTGACTGCAGAGCAAGCAGCCTTCTAGTGTCCCACCAGCCAAGCTGCTGTCAGCCTTCTGCAGAGCTGGCAGGAGCTGAGAGCAGGAGCACACAGAGCCTGCCAGTGCCCAGCTTGAAGCTCATGCTGAATGCCATGGTTTGGAGACCATGCAGAATGTCTGCAAGAGATCTCAGAGACTTTCTTTACTCACAGAACTTGGTGATGTTTGTTTCTCTTTCCAGCTTAGAATGAAACCAAGCTGAATTGACAGAGAATTAGTCTTCTCTGGATAATTCTGTTATTTGCTATCTATACTATGGTGAGCCAGGATGTGAGGCAACAGGCACAAACTGAAGCACAGTAAGTTCTGGCTCAATATGAGAGGGTACTTCTTTGCTGTGAGGGTGACAGAGCACTGGACAGGTTGCCCAGAGAATGTGGAGTCTCATTCTCTGGAGATATTCAAAACACTCCTGGGTGCCATCCTGCGCTACATACTCTAGGTGATCCTGTTCAGCAGTGGGGTTGGACTGGATGATTTTGCACTTGGACATCCCTTCCAAGCCCACCCATTCTGTGATTCTGTGACTGTTAGCACCATGTTATGCTGATGTCTGTACAGCACCCATCTGTGGTCCTTTCTTCAAGGAGTTCACAGTCTCACTCTTCGAGTTCAACAACATTCATCTGATTTTTGCTTACTATTGCTTGATTTTTAGGGCTTCTTTCTTCACGGGTGTAGAACAAATGTTTTGGGTATAATTCTAACACCGGAGTTCTAGTCAATGATTATCAATAGACAAGTAATGTCTCAAATATTTATATGTCATCATTTTAAAATCATCTGGTGAATACTGAGGTCTATGCATGCATGCATGTGTTGGTAGAATTGGATTGTTATCCACAGGTTAACTTTGGTGCCTGGCTAATAAACACACAGAGTCAGAATCCACATGAAAGTCATGTATTCTCTTAAACGGTGCCATAATCTACGCAAATACTTTTGATTGCCTTAGATGAGGCATATTTCACTTAACTGTAATTTAAGTTATTGCTTTTTATTTTGTCCAGATTATCTGGGGAATCTGGCACTGAATATAGAATCATTTAGGTTGGAAAAGACCTCTAAGATCTTTTAGTCCAACCTTTAACCTAGCACTGCCAAGTCCACCATTAAACCATGTCACTAAGCTCTACGTCTACATGTTTTTTGAAGACCAACAGGGATGGTGACTCAGCTACTTCCCTGAGCAGTCTGTTCCAATACATTTCAACCCTTTCAGTGAAGAATTTCTTCCTACTATCTAACCTAAATCTCTCCTTGCACAACTTAAGATTTTCTTGTCTTATCACTTGATGTGTGGGAGAAGAGACCAATCCCCACTTCTCTTTAAGGTAATTGTAGATAAGGTCTCCCCTGAGCTTCCTTTTCTCCAGGCTAAACAACTGCAGCTCTCTCATCCATTCTTTGTACAACTTGTGCTCTAGACCCTTCACCAGCTTCATTGGATGCACTCCAGCACCTTGGTCACAGAATCAAGTACTTTAGGTTTCTAGCGACAGCTATATCTAAGTCACCTTTATATCTTGGATGAATATTAACAAGAGTTGCTTAATTGTTTTTTGAAAAGATACCATGCAGGAAGTGATGTGATGTTTATACATCTCATCTATCTAAGATAGATAATATATGAGCTCAATTTATGTGTTAGGGTATCAGCTGCAATATATTGATATTTGCATAATATGGAGATCACTGGCAAGGAGACATGCACACCCTCGTGAGATACCCACACAGTAGAAATGCATTGAAATGTGAAGCTGAATTGTCATTATGTCCTCTTCTTTATAGACTGCCATATCCAGAAGCATAACTTTTTCCACTGTATATGCTTTCTGACCACAGACCAGAGGGCAGACAACTCTCTTTGCTTTTAGCATCCTTCATGTCAAAAGGTAACTCTGCCTCCTGTGAATAGTGCAGCTGAGCTCTGAAAAAGGGCAATGCCCAGAACTGAAGGAAGACAAGCTGCAAGAGATACCTAATGCCTTGAATTTTAATACAAATTTTGTTGACTTTCATTTGAATTCTGCTAAAAGACAGTTGCATATGTCTGGAAGCTGCCCTTATATTTGAATACAAAGGACTGTCTTTTTTGTTTGTTTGTTTGTTTTGTTTTGTTTTGTTTTGTTTTCAGTCAGAATGAAAGAAAAAGCAGTTTGGCTACTTGTATTCAAACCTAATTCCAAAAGACAATAGTCCTGCTTTAAACTGATTTGGTGACAAAGGACGAGGGCTGGAATCTGAACAAG
Source organism: Oxyura jamaicensis (assembly GCF_011077185.1). Lineage (NCBI taxonomy): Eukaryota > Metazoa > Chordata > Aves > Anseriformes > Anatidae > Oxyura > Oxyura jamaicensis. Next base: position 93,354,438 of record NC_048895.1, on the reverse strand, counting down.
TGGAAAAATGCCCAGTCCCAGGGGTCAAAAACCATTATAAGGTACTGAAAGAAAAACAAGCATATTCCTTACCATATGGACTCTCATGCCCTGTTTAATTCATAGCTGTTTTTCATGTTATTGTTCTTACTTGTGGAAATCCATGCACTTCTTGGAAACAGAAAATTTAGGACTGATCTTCCATCCAATTTTCTTCCTTTCTGCTGTCCATGGCATTGCTGACGAAATATCTCTTATCTGATATATCATAAACCGTGACTTAAGTTCTAGCTATTCAGCAGTTCCTACAGAAGGACAAACTATCACCACCTAGTCAGAATTCCCCTGCAATGCCAGAACATCAGCAAAGGGCTGGGTGGGGGAGGCACACACAGGGGAGGGAAAGCACATTTGCATGCATTGACCACATGTCTAGGAAGCAAATGGCAAACTTTCCTGTTGCTATTTTCGATTTTGTGTCATCTTACTTTCAAGATGCCCTCCTGATAAACAAGTGAAACTCTTGTAAAAAACTTATCTGATTTAATTTTGTACATTCTCAACACTGTTGGAATGATAGTTCTGAAGACCAACTCTTCTATTTACTCCCAAAACAGGTGCAGCCTTGAGTGTGGTAGTTTGGCAAGGACTGATTTGATTTTGTATTATGAGTGATGTTTTGAAAGAGCCATCTATGTGTGGAAGATGGAAAATAACTCATCCTGTCTCTTTAGCCACTGCCCAAGTCCAGCAAGACCACTGAAAACAGTAAAGTCCAGTCTATCTGGAGCTGAACAGGGACTAACATGCCTTTCCCTTAGATCAGTGAAGTACTCTTCATACTGATGTGCCTTTGGGGCATTACCCAATAAAATGAAAGCTGTTGCCACTTTCTGCCTTAACTCACTATCTTTCACAAAGAACGAAAAAAAAAGGGGGGGGGGTTTGGAAAGGTTCCCTTTTTTTTCGTTCTTTGTGAAAGATAGTAAGCATTGTTTATTGCTTACTTTCTGTGCTACATATCAGGTAATTTTTTATTTTTTTTTTTGGGGGGGGGGTGGGGTGGGTATTAGCTACCATCTGATTTATTCTTTCAGTACAGTACATCTCCCAGCTGAAATTTTTCAGACAAGAGCTAGAACACGCTGGTCCCCAGTGGAAGGAGAGACAGGAGCTGAGGGCAGCAGCAAGACCAGCAGCACAGTTTCACAGTGCCCAAGCAAGGGGAGCTGGACAGGTCTGGTGATGGTCAGACACAGCCCAGCAGTTACCAGAAAAATTCATAGGGATGAGCAGGTCTCAGGTTAAGCCAGAAAGTCAAGTCTGTAGGTCAGGGCCACAATCAGTATTGGACAGATACATGGCCAAGCACAAGCACGTGCACACTTAGAACATTTGTCTTGCCTGAGCTAAATGTGAGAGCCTGGGCTTGAATGCAGCTCCCAAGCAGAGACCCCAAGATGTATATCAGCTCAGAGGTCTTTACTTAGCAGCCTGCTCTCTGCTTATACAGCTGTGCCACATCAGAGCTTATTTTTTTTCATATAGTCTAAAGCACAGGCATTCATACATCTTCATTAGAAATGGACGTGGAAATGGATGGGTTTTTCCTAATGCAATTCCATTTTATGCTGACATGCATTTTGAAGCATATGGTTTCAAATTTTCCCAGCACTTCAGCTGTGAAACTCACCTTGATTTTAATGAGTCACGCAGGTTTAAATTTGAGTCACGATGAAGAGTGAAATCTTTTTATTGTAGCGTCATGTACAGTATGACAGCTACATCGAGCATCCTTCCATCTCTAACATGAAATGTGCATAAGGATTTTGTAGGTTTTTTATTGTTACTATGGATAGACAAATAAGTATATGGAACTCTGTGTATGTAGTGGGATAATTTAAAACTGTTCAGTCTGTGTTAATCAGTATATAAATCTCAGGAAAATGTGTGATGATATTATTTCACTTCATCCAGAACTGACCAAAACTGGAATTTTTGGCAGACTATATAGCATAGCTGATCTTCTAGTAATAGCTCCCATTCCCATTAGGTTGTTAATTGGCTAAGATTATGTAATGTGACTGAGTTAGAAAATGAATCCTGTGCCAATTAGATGATTGTACTATTACTCCCTATTGTATTTTGTAGAGATAAGCTTCCAGCAAGCAGAATTTACTTCTTATGTTCTTCTCTAGCACCATAATAAAAAACACTTGGTAGCTACAAAGCTCCTCAGAAATTATATGACTGCAAGCAAACTAGGTGTTATATATGTTTTCTTTATGTAGACTCTCATTGTCTTCTGTGGGAAACAGTTCCTTAGTACATTGCAGGCTGATGATAGAAAAAAAAAAAAATGTTTTAAGATTTCATTTATTCAGTGGTATTCAGCTATATTTCTTACAGTTTCAGTGTTTCTTCTAGAGTTCTACATGAAAAAAGTGATGGAACCTGCACCATGCAGACTTGTCTGTGTTATACACAGGGAGCATGACCTAACCTCCCATTCCTTTTGTCATGATTCCATGATTTTTATTGACGTGTGTTTAGTGTGTCTTGTGAGGAGGAGGTGGCACTTCACTTACAAGTGATGTAATTCCTTTGTATGTGCAGCCCAGAACATAATCAATCTTTTCAGCTGTCACATCATATATTCAAGGACAGTTCTTATCTGCTGGGCATTATTACCAGATGTAGGATTTTTTCAATATTTTCATTGCAATAAACATTGTGTTAGAAGTGTCTGTTCTTTGTGTCAGTCTTTCTATTGCTTTTTCAATGTAAACTTGATCTCCTGTTAGTTTCTTTTTTTTTTTTTTTTTTTTTTTAGTTAAGAGTAATGATGTAAAAAATGAAGTAATGTTTGAGTTTAGAGCTCAATAATGGGTAGAGTGGTAGAGCTCAGATGGACAGCCTAGGAAGCAGATAACATCTTTTTATTTACAGAAGAGATGTCTCTGTTTTTGATCTTTTGTTCTCACTGATGGTTTCAAAAAACCCCAATTAAATATCCTCTACAATTTAGTTAAAGTGCTTATTGTCCCTTAATCAAGATCATCAATAAGGTTATTGAAAACTCATAAAAAGCCTTCCTAAAATAAATAAAATAAGCCCAGGCTTAAACACCTATTTTTTAGACTGCTATGTTGAAGCAGAATTCTTAATCAGGAATAGAACATCAAATAATTTCAGTTACAGCATTTTTCTATCTAACATTATGCATTGCTTCAGTGTTTCAACAGGGGATCTAGCAGAATCCCATTTGGTATTTTATCTATTCAGGCTTCCTTTCAGCATGACCATGTTGATAGACTCCCCACCACTGAGGCTTTTATTCACAGTAGGCAATGTCATCACACAAAAAAAGAACAAGGGAGAGATTGCCATATAAAGGACCAAGTCTTTACCAGCTGGAAACATTTTTTTATTATTATTTTTACATTTGAGGGTGAGCAGATGGGAAATAATGTGTAACTCAAATCCATTAAACACCTTTTTTATCACTGTAAAACATTGTGAAGGAGGAAAGCTCTTTAGAATCCTCCTGCCTTGTTCAGAAGATGTTGAGTAGTGCTTATATCCACAGCATTACTTCCATATAAATTGTGTGGTCATATTTTAGTCATACAATTTTGATAATGAATTTCTAAAACAAAATAAAGGTATTGAAGCATAGTATAATGGAGGAAAAAATACAGTTCTTTGTACCCATTTGGGATTTATTACCAAAAAATGAGATAAGACATAGAGTAATTAATTTATGTAAGGAAATGTCAGGTATTGCTTGTTATGGAAATTACATTTTTATTTTGGCCAAGAAGTCCATTTGGAAGATGACCCATTAAACGAGAGGTTGGCAAGATTTCTGGAGTGTTAGGGAAATAATTTAGGGCTGATGTAGGAAACAAATTGACAGCTGAACCAACTGTTCACCAACGGAAGGACTCCAGCACAATGTTTAATATGCTCAAGACAGCATAAATCTTCCAGGAGGCAAGCAGCTGCATTTTATACCAGCTGGAGCCTTTGTATTGTTTTCGTATTAATCTTTAGGTACAATGAGCTATGCTAATTGAATAGATGGCATTACAGCCTCTAATTAAAATGCCCCAGGACACTAAACCAGCAGAGATTAGATTTGTACATGAAAAATACCAACCTTAAACCCTCACTGTACTGTTATATTTGACAGGGTTGTTTTCTTCAGGACTATAATGAGATATATGAAGTTTTCTTGATGGACTTCAAATGCTATCTGAAACTTTAACTCAGATTTGAATTTGTTCTTTTTAGTCTGGTGAGCCTTTTTGTTTTGTTTTGTTTTGGTTTGTGTTTTTTTTTGTTGTTTGTTTGTTTGTTTGTTTGTTGGTATTTGGAAGATGGGCGAGCTTCATTATAGCAGATCTGTCTTCTCTGAGAAAAGCCGCTACAAGTTTTCCCAGTCAGCCTGACAACTCAAGCTAGTTTCCAGGCTTTCACTGACACTGTGTGGCAGAGGTAAGAATAGCAACAGTTTTCGTTAAAGTCCTTTTGATTCTGGTGGAAGGAAACGGAAGCATCGGTGGTGGGAAATTTCAGTATGATGAAGGAATTAAAACAGTCTGATTACATCACAATCACTATAAATAGCTTTTTATCATGAGGGTTTTTATAAAATAAAAACTGTAATACAGAACATAGTCAAAAAGATTTGGCAGGTACTTTGGTTCCAGTACAGAGTTCTCACAGTTTGGGAAGGTTATACACACATTTTTTCTTGAACTGGTGATCCTAACTTTGCTGCCTGTGATAAAACAATTTCTCCCACTTTCTTCTTCACTCATGTTCATCAGAGGTTGCATAAAATATTTGGTTTTGCTCAGAACTCTTTTTACTAGTTCATAGATCTGCTGAGATCTGAAGAGCTCAGTTTGGGCCACCACAAGGTGCCATAACTAAACAGACATCCTCTTAGTCTGTGGTGTCTCCCATTTAATTTTATTATTATTATTATTATTTTTAGGAAGACTGCTGCTGGCCTTATCTCCTGTTTCATGATTTTAGAGTACTTCCAGTTGGGAATCTCTACTACTTTTTGCGTCATTGTTTCTCTTCTCCAGGGTGAGCAGGATGCTGCTGTCTGCCTTTTCTCTTTGGGTAGGCAGATGGCATTTTGCAGTCCAGGGAGCCTCCTCCCTTGAGCATGTTTCTGGAGAGTTTAAACGCATGCATGCCTCCAGTTCTTTATAGAACTACCTCAAATGAAAATGTATGGTGAAAGGGGTGAGAGTGGAGAGTATGCAAAATTATTTTGTTGTGATACTTAACTACTTCTAATGTAGTCGATGGCATAGTCAGACTGCTTTGAACTGCCACAGAATAGTTTTTGAACAACAGCTAACACTTTTCTCACTGGTCTGCTAGATCACTGGTGTGTCATCGAAGCTGGTGTCCAGGACTACTGAACAAGCTTGTTCTAAGCACTAGGCAGTAGACTCAGAAAGACGTCCTGTCTAGGTGGAATATATTGAACTAACTTTCTGTCATTTATACCATTCTACCCATTCTGTCATTTATACCATTCTAGAAATTGTAAATGCTTGTGTTGAATGCAATACTTCAACCAGCAGAGGGCAATGGGGGGGGGGGCGGGGGGGGGGGGGCTGGAACTGACTGGTTTTTAAAACAATTTATTTTCAGAGCTTTTGTAACAGTCTTTCTTATACTTACCTACTTTTTTTTGTATACAGTCATAGAATAATGACTGTATACAAATATACATTATACAGAATAATGAAATTTGGGGACTTATTAATTATTTAGTATGTAAATAGGCTGATTAAGATGCTTTTGTGCTATGTGTCATACAAAGAATGGAAAATGGTCTATGGTTCAAAGAATGCATGAGATCAAAAGGTGAAACACACAAGCATAAAGAAATCTAAAGTAACAAATTATCTTTTATTTCTATGCTTGCAAATGATCATTTTTCTACCTTTCAGGTGCCTCTTGCTCCTTTAGATTAGAATTCAGAGGAATTTAGAGCTACTCTCTGTACACTGGCTTTGCCTCTTGCATCTGTTATTCCCTCAGTAGCAAGGGGCACAGTCTTTTTTATTTCTCTGAGGAACAGCAAGTATCAAAGTTCATCTAAATTCCATCCTTGTTAAGCCACTGTGATCTGGAAGGCTCAGTACAGAGCTGGGAATTAGGAGTCCATGCTTCTTATTCTGAGTCTGATTTACTGTGTGGCCTTTGGCAACTTCTGTCTGTGCTTCTCTTCCCTTGTTTCAGAGATGAAAATGATAATATTTTCTTAGCTCTCTGAGGTATTGTGAGGTTTCATTTGCTGATACTTATAGAAGCCTTTGAACACAAAATGCAAAATGCTCTGAATTGATTTCTGGCACTCTCTGTTGCCAATGAGATTGAACTCACATTTGATAACTTTGTGGATTTGTTTTACCAGAAAAAATGTTTACATTCAGGTATTTTTCCCAAACTTGTCAGCACAAGAGACCTCGTCAAAGAGCATGTGCTCTTTGACATGTCTGCTTAAATCTAGCACCTTTGGGCACTGACATCCTTTGATGAAAAAGATGCATTTGCCTGAATCAGATAGAATGTAGTACTGATGAACCACAACATGAGAATGAAGTAGTTGAAATCTGAATTTTTAAAACAACTTTTTTTTATCTGTTCATCAAAGAAGTAAAAAGTACAGAAAAACATTGCCACTTAACATTAACTTTTGCATAAGAACAAAACAAGACCATACTTTCAATATGAATTATACTGAAGACAAAAAACAAACCAAAAGGAAAAGCCCAAAGTGTTAACGTTACTGTGAATGAATGATGTTTGCAACTTTTCTTCCTAGCATTGCATTTCCAGCTGCAAACAGCATTCCAGAGGGGCAGCAACGTATTATCTCCCCGTTTTGTCCTGCCTCACATTGTTGTAATTTAAGTTACAACTGCAGTAATCCCGTGCAGAAAGTCGAAATGATAAAGATATGGACAGTTATTATCTTGCAGTGCTAGATAAATAATTACTTGAGCATCTAAGTTTTATCACCCAAACGGACTGTAAATATAAATAACATGTTTCCTTTAAACTTTTTATTTACAAGCCTTGCCTTTCGGATATCTAAGGTCACAGCTAAGAAAATGTGAAATTCTCTATCCAGGACAAAAATATAAGAAATGAATACCATGGGAGATGTTCTCCAAGGGCAGCAAAGAGCTTTGCAGAGGGAATTTGACTTGCATTTACAAGCTCCTGATAAATATATCTCTCTCTCTATATAGAGAGAGAAATTTATATATATATTTATAAAAGTTTCTACAAGCTATAGTATTTGAATTCATGTTTGCATACATTAGAAGAGCATCTATGTTGGTATAGCATGTGTTTTAGAATAAATTTGGAAGCCCATATCTGAAACAAGTTTGTTGATAAAATCACTTTCTCTTAGAGGAATTGAAGGCCACCTCACTCCTCCCTCTCCCTTTGCCCTAAATTGCCCCCAGATGTCTAAACCTAGCCCTCATGAAGAAGTGATCCAAACTTAGCTCCTACTAAAGCTTTAGGAAAGTCATGAGTGGTTATTGTGTTAATTTGGATCACTACAGTCTGACAAAAAAGGTGTGATCCATTCTGAAGAGCATCCAGAGAACAGAAAGAAGGGTGCTTACAGAAGCTCTAAAAATGACTGGCAGCAAAAGATACAGACCTGTGAAGTTCTACAGTCTGAAAAGAAAACAGAGTAGAGATAATAGTTGTAGATTAGTTGTAATTATTCTAACAGAGTAGAATAATCTTTACATATTTGAAGTATTGCCACTGGGAAAGCCTGTTCATAGTTTCCTGTGTTCCAGGGGAAAAAAAAAAAAAAAAAAAAAAAAAAGAGAGAGAGAGAGAGAAAATAGCAAATGGAAGTAGATCAGACATTAGAATTTCCTTCCCTTCCCTTCCCTTCCCTTCCCTTCCCTTCCCTTCCCTTTCAGGATGATTCAACACTGTGGTACATTTAAGACAAGCATGCTGTCTTCACCTTTAACAGATTTTAAAATGCAAACAGTGGGTTACTCATAGTCTTTTTGTAGTTGGGTTGGTATAAAGACAAGCAAGACAAAATTTGTGAAGTAATATACTTCAACCAATATATCTGGGAGATGGACACAAACTTTCAGGCACACCATCCTTCTTAGGATCTGAAAAAACATCTGATCTCAAAAACTTACATGCCAGCTATGTAAGTTTAATAAGACAATGGCTTAACTCTACGCGATTCCTTTTTAGATTTGGACAAACCCTTGATGTCATTTCTATCTCTGTTCTGCAGCATTCTGTGATCTGTTTAGTATATCTAAACTAAGCATAGTGCTATATTTTGGCACATTAAGGAGACTTTGAATCTTCATCCAGATTTGTATGATGAATGAAATATTGTTTACAGCAGAAGAATCTCTGGTGTAGAATGAATTGTAGTGTTTTCTTACAGGAATTACTGTGCTATTTCAGGAAAGTATTGAGCATTATTTTTTAGAGTTTTTGGTAAAAGGCAATTGATTGCTACAATCTCTCTGGGTTTTACTTTCAAAGTTATTAAAAATAATGTTTTTAATCTAGTTTCTCAGACTCGATTTTTGCATTTTAACTTATGAATTTATTGCATCCATGTTAAATAAGTGATTTGCCCATGGCAGGAGGGTTGGAACTAGAGGTTCCAACTCTAGGAGCTCTTAAAGGTCCCTCCCAACCCAAGCCATTCTATGATTTGCTTCATTTGCAAAAGCCTATCAAATTATTAAAAAAAAAAAAAAAAAAGGGGGTGGGGGGAGAGAAATGGTATAAAATCTTTAAGGCACATCCTTTAGAGTGCCTTTAGAGTGCCTGCTACATACTGGTTTTGGTCACAATAATCATGGTGAAAAATATATACTACTTTTAAAATGGGTTGAGCTTAATACTGCAAAAATTACATTAATTTGCTTCCCTCAAATCACAGATATCTTTTTCCCAGGCAAACGTTACATGTTCTCTGCAAATGCAATATAGTATTCCCAACAAAATATTTTATAAAATGGTTGTTTTCTTGACACAGTTTACACAGCTTGACACAGCTCCATGTGGTAGCAATTTGATTTAAGCATCACACTGTCATAAAAAAAAAAACAAAAAAAAAAAAAAAAACTTTTACAAATGTAGTTGTGTATTTCCATAGAACAGAGCCAGTGGGTTAAAATAGAAGAAAGATGTGTGAATAGTTAGTGAAGATAGTACTTGAAGTACTGTAAACTGCATAATATATCTGATTATTTCCTATGTTGTGGTCTGTGAAAAACTGCTCTTTGTTTTCCGAGAATCTCTCTACATGTACCATTTTGTTTCCACTCTAAAAGAAAACACATGGTCTCTACAATAAACTACATATTCAAATACTCTTTATTAAACAAAGGATGCAAACATTTCCTTAATTCTGCAAAGAGAAGTGTTTTTGTGTTGAAGCATCCCCTAAGTCATTTCCAGCTCACTAAACTTTTCTTTCCAAATTCAGTTTGCATTGCAGTGTGGAAGAATCATCACATGCGGACAGTCACCAACTATTTCATAGTGAATCTATCTCTGGCTGACATTCTGGTCACAATTACTTGTCTTCCAGCAACTTTAGTAGTGGACATCACAGAAACTTGGTTCTTTGGGCAGCCCCTCTGCAAAGTGATTCCATACTTACAGGTATTATTCTATTGTGTTTGTGTACACACTGTCCATATTATGAAAAACAGAAAGAGCAATATCATCTTCCTAATGGTGATTATGTGACAAAAATTTGTCTCTTCTACTGAAGTAAATACCTCAGGATACCTACAGAGGATTGAAGGACTGTTCCACTTATGAATATGTTTGTGCTTAAGAAATGTTGTTCTTGTTAGACTTGGGCAATGCACTTTCTGGAACATTTGTCTTATGCCATTCACTTTGTGAGATCTTTTTTAATAATTCAGAAGAGATATAAAACAAGAAACATGTCTGGAAATAGAATTACATACAGAAGTATTCTCTCTGTATGTGGACCTAAACAGCTACTCAGGTGTCCAGGATGGAGAAACTGAACTTTTGAAGAACTCTGAGTGGAGTTCATGCCTTCATATGTGTTTAGTGACTTATTTTGCAACCTTTAAAAATAGTCATCTTGTCCTGGTATAATGGGAGCTGATCAGATTTTCTGCCTTGAATTGCCACCACTCATTACCAGTGGACTTAATTAGTTATGAGATCATTTGCATAAAAAACATTGACAGATACCTTTTGTAAGTATAGCAGTTCACTTGAACTTACTGGGCATATTATCATGACAACTTGCTTGGCCTTTCAGTCATTATAAATCAAAAGAATTAAGTGGAAAACTCTGAAAGTATGCAGATGATCATCTTTGTGCCTCCAGCACAACCTGTGTTTTCAGCAATGACCTATGCATTCAGGCTGAAAAGCTACATTCTCAAGGGCAACAGTCCTTCAGCACGTGTCTTCTACTGGGTATATCAAAATCACAAAACTTGTTTCAAAGCCTCCATTCTAGTGCAAGAAATCCTGAAGAGAAACTGAAATGATAACCAAACAATAAAACAAAAGTGATGTTATTTCCTACAATGAATAAGAGGTTAAAATGGCATAGTCTAATTTAAATTGATTGCTTTTCATTCATGAATTTCTGTTGTTCCTTTGAAAATTGGAAAGGCAAATAAGTGCTGATATCCAAATATAATAGAGAAAAACTTTTTTTTTCTAAGTTGCTCTACAAAGAAAAAAAAAATCTAATTTATTGACTGCTTTAGAAGTAATCTTTCAGATAAAGTTATGCAAATTCTAAGATGCATAAGTTTGTTCTTTAAGAATCCGATTCTGTTACTCCTATTCACTTTCAATAGCATCCTAATCTGTAAATTGGTTCACACTAGATATAAGGAAAAAAAATCTTTATTATGAGGGTGGTCAAACACTGGAACAGGCTTCCTACAAAGGTTATATGCCTGTAAGTGTTCAAGAGATACTTGAATTATAATAATATGCTTTGAATTTTGGCTAGCAACGTTACCTGAAATGGTCAGCAAGTTGGACTTGATAATCTTTGTAGGTCCATTCCAACTAACTATTTTATTCTATTTCATTCAACTCTACAGCAGATTATATCTGTTGTAATTCCATAAGAAGCAATTAAAACAGAGATTTTTTCTGAAAATGATTTCTATTTCATAATTTCAAATAATAAACTATGTTGAACATAGAAAGAATCTTTACAACTCTCAAAAATTACAAGAAATCACTTTTGACCAGAAAAATTACATTTACATTAACATAATATTTCCTTTTCTTTAGACAGTTTCAGTCTCTGTGTCTGTACTAACACTTAGCTGCATTGCTTTGGATCGATGGTATGCAATTTGTCACCCTTTGATGTTCAAAAGCACAGCCAAGAGAGCAAGGAACAGCATTATAATTATCTGGATTGTGTCCTGCATCATAATGATTCCTCAGGCTATTGTTATGGAGTGCAGCAGTGTGTTCCCAGGATTAGCCAATAAAACCACCTTGTTCACAGTGTGTGATGAGCACTGGGGAGGTGAGTGTGTCATTGATCATAAAGACTGAATTTTTCCTGCTGTTATATAATAAAAAATATCAGGACATTTTAAGATGCAGTCAAGCGTATAAACATATCACAGAATGTTCTTAATTATATAACCTTTCCTAGAACTACTGTTTTTCAAATACTCTGAATTTATATTCTCGTTTATACTGCTAAGACTAAAAGTACATTTAAAACCAAGTTTAAAAGAATGAGGCTGGCTTATGTCTTGGTCATCTTAATGTTTCCCAGAGGGTGAAAATGTTCCCATCCTTAAATACTTATGGTTATATAATTCTCAGTGATTGATGGATATTGAAGGTTTACAGTATTTAGTCTTCAGAAATAACTACACAGGAACAGAACATCTATTTACCTGCTACACTGATTTTGCTAATTGGTGGTATTTGATTAGGTCCTTATTTGTATCTCCTGGGACTTCAGTGCAATTTGCATGTCATTACAGAATTTACAGAGATGTCATGGTTATGGGGTAGCAAGTTAGTCTACAATTTGAAATTTGTCATGGACAAGATCATTTAGATAATTTTAAAATTGTAATCGATTACAAATAATTCTATTCAAGAAGTGTAATTCTACCTTTCCAGATTAACTCTGAATCTAACATTTTCTGTATTTGAATTCAGCTGTAAGATGTCATAAGTGTTGCCATGGAGTAACTATTTCTATTTGACTCAGTTCACACAGCAAGTCATGTTAGCCACTCACATGAATTGTTAAGATTCAACTCTGGTGGGCCTTGGCATAACTCCAATGCTAATAGAGCATATGAGTTACATGCTGTGACTCTGACACCAGATATAATGACCATCAGTAATACCATTATTCAAACACAGAAAAATAAAGCCAAGTTTGTCAAAACATATAAAAAGGTGGTTGTTTAATTGCCTCAAGTCATTCTAAAATACAATCAGATTCTCCATCAGTTCTGCGTCTGTAGAAGATTCTAGTCCTGTGAACAATTAAGATAAAATACAATTGGATCACCTGTACTTAATTATTGTGATAAATTAGTTCAAGCAGCTTGAACTGCTGAGGGTTCTTCCATGTGCTGTTCTGGAAGTTCCTCTCCCTGCAGGGCCACTGGGGGATTAATGAGAAGATGTTAGCTATCATATTCCCTCATCCTGGTTAGTCCTCTGGGACAAGGTAATGAATGAGGGCAGAGATGTCCATTAGCTGGCTAGCACTGATTCCAGACAAAGATGTGCTGAAAATTTGTAGGTTTCAGGAACCCCCATTAAGCTGGAAGTATTGTACTTGCTGTTTTGTTGGAAAGGACACATCTGTTCTTTACTTCTAGTGTTCTCTTTTTATCTGTGAACGATTTTGTACCCCTTTCTGCTTCTGGTTGCTGCAGTATTTATGTGACTAGTTTCTTTCACAGTATTAACTCCAAGTACAATTTTTGTCCGTTCACTTTGACTGCAGAGTTAATTATCCACGCCTTTGTTAATTCAAGGTTAGATCTGAAGCAAAGATTGTTTTAATCAACCTAGGAAATGAAAGTGATGGAAAATACCACAGTTAATTAATTAGGGGGTCAGTAGAGTATTTCATCAGATAACACAATCTCAAAATTTCCAGATACCCATTGTTCATCTTTATTTCAAACAGGAAAATGTTACTTTCAGATTAAAGTCTGTAATAGCTGTGGAACTATTTTAAAGGCCGGCTCATTCAATACTGGACTAGAATAGTTCCAGCCCACAGATATGCCTGAGCTGAAGCACCCATTATATAAAAGAAAAGAAGCTCCCAGATTGTTTGCAAGACTCCTATAGAGTGTATTTTTCCAAAATGAAGTCTATTGATCTTCAGGTTTTTCTGTGAGCCTTTATTCGGATGTTTGGAGAGGTAGAAAGTAGTATAATAAAGGCAAGTACTTGTGCATAGAATTAAGATATTTTTGTTTTGTTTTGGTTTGGTTTGTTTGTTTTTAGAAATGAAGTGCCAGCACTCCAAAGTGATATTTTTATTTATTTATTTATTTTAAATTGATATTGAACATGAAAATAATTTCACATTAAAAATCCATGAAAGTTTTCTGAAATGGGAAAGCTTTTCATTCTAATTAAAGATAAAAATCTTATTTTTATCTTGCTATCTTTTTAATAAATTATTCTTCTAATGGTAATGCGCCATCATTGGTTATTCTGCTAGTATGTTTCATCTGTCCATTAAAAATAATCCTCTCATTGCTTTGTAATAATAGCCTATTAAAGTAACTCAAGAGAGGAACCTTTCTGTGTATTAACATAGATTAATACGTTGCTCAAATTTTGGATGTCTTAGTAAGTGTAGACCTAACCATACATTATCCATGAGGATAAAATACAACACATCCTTTTCAGGCCATGGAGAATGGAGTGTCATTAGCCAGAAATCATTTTGTTTCAATTAGAATTGTCTAAGGACAATGAGTTGGGTTAAAGCATAGAAGATACAGTTTTTCTACAGAGAACCTGGGTTTGAAATCACAAAGGCTCCCAAATAGAAAAACAAAAGAGTGCAGACAACAGTTTGAAAAGACTGGTGAGCCTTAAAAGCCAGATGATGGACTAAAGAGCTAATATTTTCAAAGATATATATATATATATATATATCTTTATCTTGCCTTGTTTAGCTATGGTAATATCTGGTCAAAGAAAGCTAACTGGGAGGATTTTGAAGGAGAAATAAATTTGTTTTCCTAAGGAGAAAAAAAAAATGCATTTGCAAAGATAGTGGAGGTTTTAGATATTGTACATATTCAAGAGACTCTGAGAAAATCCTATAGGAGTGTCAATTTGTCTGAAGAGGAAAGGGATTATATTTGGGTGTTTACTGCTTTTATTTAGAACTGCGTATATTTTATGCTCTCTGATGAAATCTTTGCAGAGTATCACATGCACCAAGGATGTTGAAGTGAGAATTGTCAAGGTTGGAACTTTAAGAGGGGATGCTTAATGATACTTTCCAAAGTATTTCAGAAGTCTATACTAATTCTGGGAACTCAGGGCCATTGAAGTGCTATGGAGTACTAACAGACAAGAAGATGTCTGGAACAGGCCAGGAAAATGTCAGGGATGCCAAAGCAGGAGACAGAACTGTACCCTACCCAGACTTAGGTCCAGCTGCTGAAATCCATACAAGTCTGGTGAGTGTCTGGAAGGAAGGTCTGATCAACACTGTGACACTTGGGATCCTAAACGGTGAACAAATAGTGGCCACCCTGACTAATAATAAGATTTCAAGCATGTGATTGGAGAGCTGCCAGGGACTGCAAATGGAGCAATAGTTCAGCCTAAAACAAGACTCAGTTTCTTTTTAATTGCTTCTGGCATTCCAGAATATGAAATTCATTGCCAGTTCTAGGCTGAGGTTTTTTCATTTTGAGTACTGTCTAATAACAATATTTTATTTGGGAATGCAGAAGGATCCAACATGTGACCTATGCAGACTCACTTAAGGAGCCAGTGTTGGCCACAGTTCTATAATAGTCTGTAATTGCTATGTGCTGAATTTGATGGTAAAGTGCCAAAATAAAAGAAACATATATTAAAATGAGTTCACCATGTGTCCTAGCCAGCTAAATGCATTCTCTTAGAGCTGTTCATGAAAAGGGTCTTAGCCAAAGTGCATTAGCCAACAAGTTTGCATATGATAAAAAGAATATGGAGTTAATCCTTTCCCGATACTACATGGCTGAATGGAAACAAAAGGAAGACTTTGTGTTCCATTTCCTCCTAGATTACTCATAAAATAATATAAAAACATATTGTCTTCATTCTGGAAAATAACATAGATGAAATTTGCATTGTTACATGAAGGATTATACATCCCGTTTATTAGAGTGTTCAGCACTCAATTCCATAATGCTACTGCAACCTGGAGTTTAGAAAACAGACTCTAAATGTTGATCCATGCCATCAGTTATTTAAGAGTACTATGCAGCTATTGAACAGGCACAACTGTACTGCATAGTGTTAGAAGCTACACGTGTTCAGACATGACCTGGAACAGGCCAATCTTAGGAATACGAATATATATATATATTCTTATGTCCAAAATAAGTGCAAGGAATGAGAATATTGAACTATATTGTGATTTAAAATTCAGAAGGTAAGGCAAAATGTGTTGGACATTTTAATACAGAATAAGTTAGAATATTGTTAATACTAAAATCACACTCGTTGTCATGAATTGATAGCACAGAGCATGATATATCATGTTTGAAAGATGTTATTCTAGTATTTAACTAGTTCTAAGTACTCTGACGTAGGAAAGTATTTTGGAAGGGACAGTGTTGTGTAATATAATTTTCTCTACTATGGGCATGCAATTTCTAACATCCTTACCTATTAAGGTTTATTCTAAAATATACTTTTTAGGCTGTTTTGCTTCTGTGTATTGATAAGTCCAAAACCTCATAGGCATCATCCTGAGACTAGGGAACCTGGGAACTTTCCATGCTAAAAAAAGTAATAGTCTGGTTATTTTTCCCTATTCTTAGAGAAGCTGTCAAGAGTACCAATTTCATTGTGCTTAAGGGGATATTTTGTTTGCTAGACTTATCAAAATCTTCAGAGTCTGGGTTGTTTTCAGTTTGTACATATGTGTATATAAACATATATAGAAAAATTATGGCAAAATCCAGAAGCTGTAATTTCAAATTTCTGCCTCCTTGTTTCACTGAACGACAGTCTGGGATTGCAACACAGTGCTGAGAAGGAAACTTTACAGCAGACACAAAAGGTTTATTTTAGCATACTGATAATTTATCAGGTGGAGTAATCATACTCCATGGCTGGTACTGAGTTGGAACAGCGATCCCACCCCACTCCAATCCTTGTGCCCACTTGTTTTCTTTTTTTCCCCTCCCCTCTTTTCAGCAAAACAGTGGCCAGTGTTGTGAGAAAATCTAAAAATGATCTTCCCCTGTCCCATAGCCCATTTAGTCACTGACTGATGGAAAGGACAGTTTTAACCTCTACTGCTTGAGAGTAAGAGGACCAGTGGTTCCAGTCATACAGTTGATATATCATCAAGTCCCATAGACTGATTGATGCTCTCATTCAAGGAGCCTGCAACTTGCCTAATTGATAAATGAACATTATCCCAAACCAGCCCTTCCTACTCCTCACTGTTGTGATTTTCAAACAGCTTTAAAGCTTTTCTTTGCCTTGAGAAGCTAAACAGAGTCATGCTTCTTAGGGAAAAGTTCTACAAAGGGCTTTGCCCTGGGTGGAGGAGGGACAGGTTTCCTTTGATGTTTAGCAGCTGGCACTTTCCAGGTGGCTAAACTTCAAAGGCAAGTCTTAGAATCTTTCTCCAACCTGGTTCGTCAGTTCTTTGTAGATAGCTAGACTCATTTAATGTTTCACTTTACTTGGAATGATAAATTGGAAGCCATAAACTCCAGATGGCCTTTTAAATGTCCTTCCACCTGAAAGGGGCCTGGCTGCCTGCAGAGCGTTGATGATGCAGGTGGCACCTCCTTCTGAATAGAAGGAATGTACTTTAAGCTCTGACCTCCCATGATCCCAGTAAGTTAACGTTACTCCACATGTGAAGCCTGAATGCCACTGTTTCCCTGTCTGACTGGACCGTTGTGATGCTGCATTTCTGAAGTGTAAAACCAATTTTCAGATCATCAGTAAACATAAAATCCCAAATCATTGCCAATCATTTAAAAAAAAAAAAAAAAAAAAAAAAAAAAAAGCCTAAATGGCCTGCCTCTCCCAGGGATATTCACAGGAGCCGCTGGCTATGATTGTTCAGTTAAGAGTTGATAACCTGATTTGCTACAGAATCTTAGAGCCAAATGTTGCTCATCTAAATTTTTTGAACTCTTATCCATCAAAGCTGTGAAATCAATGTTTCTATTGCCTTTGCTAGTAGTGAACATGGGCTAGATGTTGCCTATGGTATGTATATGTGTGGTACTTCGTAACATCTGTATAGCAAGTATCTGTTTCCCTGATACTGAAGTTTTCTGACCAACTCTTTCAGGATCAACATGGTGTGACATTATAAGTGTCAGGGTTTGAGGGTGAGCCTTGAGTTGACATGATGGTACAGTCCTCTCTACTGTGAGAGTTACGGGCCAGGTCTGCGTATCTCCTTGACTGTTCAACTTCTTAGAGATTCTCCTGACACACAATTGGACTTCTTGTTTGATAGGGTGAAAAGTCTTACTCACTTTAGGAGGCAGAAAATAAGTTTGATTCCCCGAAGATCTCATCTCATGCAATTCAGTTTTTCTTCCTTTCTTTTTATTAAAAGTGTAATCAACACAGAGTTTCAGTTACAGATCTCACCATCCTGAAACACTGAGAATTTCCAGAAATTAACATAAATGTTCCCTCTTTACTGTAGCCCAAAATGCTATGTTTAAATTTACCATGCAATCTAACTGCTCATGTAGTGCAGTTTCCTTTCTGCTACATTTTGTCACTCTGCATAATGTTAATTCCTTTTCTGAGGCTGTACATAAATGTTAAGTTGTAATTAATATCAACATCTGATAATACCAAGCTACATTTGTTGTTACAAAAGTGAAACTAATTTTTCCAAGCACCAACTGCACTTTTGTCCATAATCTAATGATGAAGCTTACGATACAATATTCTTAAAAACACAGCACATTCACAACACTTATGTTAGTCTCATTCATAAATTGTCTTTTGTAAAGAGATACATAGGGCATTAGAGCACAGTAGTAGCAAACTCGATATTGTTAAAGCTGTGTCAAAATAACTTGTGAATTTCCTGTTTAGCACATTTGACTGAATTAATTCTGTTTTTGTTCATGCAAACACAATAATAAATTGAGTATAGCTAGAAGATATTTTTCTTCTGCCACCAAAAAGGGATTAAAATAAATCCTGCCCTGTGGAAATGGGAGAATAGTGTAGAGTACTTCTAATGTGTAGTCTACATTCTATGTTTATAGGTGAGAGACTGTACTAGTTACTCAGGCATACAATTCTGCCTTTGCAGAATTAAAACTAAAGACATTTCTATAACCTCTTAAATGTGTCAAAGATGAGGCAGTTTAAGTAACTGGTTAGCTACTGTTAGGTAATGCAATGTTCTATCTTTCCCTGATTTAAGACTTAATACCTTAAGACTTAATACCGTAAAGCAAAAATGTCATATGAAAGCAATAATGTAATAAAAGAGATAAAAGATTCTTGAGATAAGAATATGTGTATAATAGGAACTAAATGTGTATGTAGGTGATTAAACAATCAGTCCTGGCCATGAGGTTACTGGACACATCTTCCATTATTACCTATTATGTTTGAAATACGCATGCATATCTATATGAATAATGGCTTAAAGTAATTTTGAAATGTATGTATATTTAAATACATTTTTTTTCAATTCTCTTTCCAGCTGAGGTTTACCCCAAAATGTACCACACATGCTTTTTCCTGGTGACATACATGGCACCACTGTGTCTTATGGTGTTGGCTTATTTACAAATATTTCGAAAGTTGTGGTGTCGCCAGGTAAGTCACTCTGTTTGTTTGTTGTTGATTCCCTAGGTGTTGATTCCCAATGCACCCTTCCCTATATGCTCTATGTGGTCACTTAAGATTGGATTTACATGGATTTTTACATTCAGCCCTGTCAACAGGTCTAGTGACACTGCTGGCTTACAGTCACCTTGGATGGTAAGGGAGATGCATTCAAAAACGAAGGCAGCCAGGCTGAATGTAAAACTCTTTTTGCTCTTGTCTATGAAAGGCTCCTAAGGGGGAGAGAAAGAGAGGAAAAGGCAACAGAAAAATTGATTGTAGAGAGAGGAAAGACATTATGTCTGAAGTGCTTACTGAAAGACCTTAGGTGATCATATTTGGTGACTGTGTACTGCTAAAGTTTTCTGCAGCAATCAAAAGTTAAGATTATCTTTCTCATTTTGTTAGTAGATTGTACGATTTATTTTTTTATTTATTTATTTTTCATTCTGTAAAGTCTCTGTTTCATAACAGGTCCAGTTGGAACAAAAGTTGGAATAGAATGTCCAACTATCAGAACTGAGAGATTGGAATTGTCTGATGGAAACCATGTGAACCTGGCTATTTTTAGTAATGAGGTTCCTTCCAACATCAACAATTCTGTGACTCTGTAATTTATAAAATGAACATCTAGCTGTTCAAGCCTGACATTAACAATATATGAAAGAAAATGAAAATAGTAAACAACAGACAATCAAGCAAACACACGAGAACTGAAGTGGCACAAATGATGTGATTTTTTTTTAGGAATGTTTTTCCCCCTCCAACAATATGAACTGGTGTCAGCTTGTTTGAGAGTCATTTTTTGGGTGTGAGCAGTGCCATAATCTACTGTGCATCAGTCTATGGTCTTCTTTGCTGTCTAATATACACTGGCGATCCTGGCCAGTGTATATTATCTGCCACATCAGGAGCATGCTCTACATGGTTCAAATTAAACTATTGTGGAAGTCCCAGCTATGTTAAAAAATAAAAATCAAAACTTACATTGACAAAAAATATCTCATGAATAATTAAAATATGGGGAAAAATTAATTTATGACATTTTGATATTTGATCTTCAGAATAGCAAATATTCTCACTTCTAATCACATTAGGTTAAACCAGAGTAAAAATCTTTTGAACTTCAAATTATCATTTTTGCTTTTAACTTCTTACATTTATAAGATCAAATAAGAAGATACTTTCTAGACAAAATTTAACCTTTACAATTTGAGGAGACTTGTCATGAGGGAAAAAAAAAAAAAAAAAAAAAAAAAAAAGCTTTGCTGAATGCTGAGTTTCTTTTGAAATTAAGTTCAGTCTAACATAGCTCTAAGATGCTGTGTGTTGCTGAATAATTATCTGTGACTCTGTCTTGTGGTGGCCAATGATCTTATCACCATATTCCTTAACCTTCTGTTTTCTACTTTCTTTACAATCCTCCAATTATCTCAAATTGCCCATTAATTTATTTAATGTGGGTAATTGTTCTTAATCTTCATGTAGCTTGAAAATGTTTGATAAGGTTCAAAGCAGAAGTTGAGTGACTAGAAACTAAACAGTTTGGGGTCTGGGTGTTTGTTTTCTTGTTTTCAGTTCTGTATTCTGTTTCATCTTCACAATATTTCTTTTCCTTACATATGTTGTACACTAACAAGTTTAGGGTAATTCTTTTTTTTTTTTTTTCTTTTTTTTGGTGGCAAAAAGACAAATACTTCTTAGTGTTGTCAGTGATGTAAAATTACAGATGTCTTGTTTCCTAGCTTAGATGATAGCACTCTGTATAAGGGTCTGTAGCAAGTGAAATTAAAACCACTTCACATCTATTGACAACTGTGACTTGGCAGACATCAGGCATTTGTCTAAGTGCAAAGGTGTGCCATAATCAGTCATGTAGAGCAAATGAACAGAGTGTTGTAAGTATTTGATATAATAATTTGATAATAACTTCAATTAAGAAATTACGCTGTTTATGTGAACTTCAGTTAAATATAGTGATCCTATTGCAAGGTACAAAGAGCCTTCCAGGTGTACGTGACCAAAAAAAAAGCTCAAAAACTAAATGCTTTCTATGTGTTACAGTTTTGTAAGGATTTTTTTTTTTTTTTTTTTTTTTTTTAATGGAGTGTGCTCTGCGTGCTAAGTTTCAGATGACTAAAGAAAAATTTATAAGGCATCCATATGATACTTTGTGCAAGGGCTCTCAATATTAGTGATTATGTCTTCAAGCACATCTTTACATATAAGATTTGCAATCTTTGATTTAGTGATTCATCTGTGCAAAGGCAAGCACAGTCATGCCACAAATATTAAGATTTTGAGTAATTTATTTTAATTATTAGAAAGGAAGTAGTGACTTAGAAGACTGTTCTCTTGTTGATTTTGAGTGGATTAAAAATGCCATCTGAACAAATAAATAGGACTGAATGGATTTATGGTAAAAGTGTTGATACATAATTCATATTATCAAGTCTTGAATACTCGGTTTTATTGATGTTAAAATGATGTTATTGATGCTAAAGTCTATTTATATTAATAACTAGGAACCCTGCCCATTTTTATTGTGGCAGCTGAAATATTCCCTTCCAATCTTTGCAAACAGTTATTGCATTTTGAGAGATTTTTTCTGCTTATAAATCCATTGATAATATTTTGAGGAGGTAGATGAAAGGTGCATCAGAAAGTAACTATGTAAATTTTAGTACTTGTTTGGACACAGCTAGAGGCCTCTTAGTGAAATTTTGGGATTATACAAATTCTGCATAACTATCTCTATAACTGACTGAACAACCAAAACAAATGCATGCATTATGCTGGCATTTGTATACATGTGCATGCATAATGCATGTTTGTTGGTTTACATAAATGCCTATTTGTAAATGTCTCTCTGTACACAAACACTTATGAAGTGTTCTGTCCCTTAGAAGGTACTCGCTCAGCTATGCATCTGTGAGTATATAGCACTTCTTTTTTTCCTGATAAAATTCTTACTGTATTTTTGGTTAGTGCACTATCAGTAGCAAAACCCAGTTATTTGCCAGGTAAAGATAAAGGAAAAAAAGGTTCAGTCGAAAGTTTCTCAATACAAACTCATGAACATTTAGCAATTTGACATGTAGTACAGTGACATTGTTGTATATGTATAGAGTCCCTGCCTTTGATCAACTATTTGATAAGCTATTGAAGACTGCTGAAATAGCAGAAAAGACTCTTCAACCTACACAGACAGGTAGAAGCCATGTACACTGTCATGTCTAACATTTCTGTAGAAATAGCTGTTTTGAGAAACTTCACTTAAGTTGCATCTAGCCACTAAGAAAGCTGGTCACAAAGATTCTAGTGAATCTTTGGCATAATCAGGAGGGATAAGTGAGGAGAGATTTGGCTGAGTTTCTCTACTTCCATTTCCATTATCTGAATGGTAATTTGGATAAATGGTAATTTGGTATGAGTGAAGAGGAATAAAAAGTTTCAATTTCTAAGTTAGAACAGGAAAACAAAATATCACTGATAAGACAGAATCGGAATCTTAGCTTATGGTCCGTATAGTGCATGACAAAGACACATTGCGGTGCTACAGCCCACAGCTAAGCATGTTAAATCCCTTGGAATAGGACAAAGCATGTCCAGGTGTAAAACTGTCTTGACTTATTGAGCTGAATGAGTGGGAAAACTCAGAAGAAGTGCATTTTATTCCTTTGTGTGCACAGAGACAATAGTTAAAATTAAATAAATAATAATAATAAAAATAAAGTTATAATATATCTACCTGTTCTGCTTCATTGATTTACTGTTCCTTATAAAACAACTTTGCCAAAGGATTCCAATAGTTGTAAATCAGGCTTGATGGTGCACATAAACGCTAAATTAAGGGCTTGTCTGTGCACGGAAGCTATTCATGAAAAAATGCATAATAGCTTTTATAGAACAATTCTGCATGTGCATACTTTAATTTTAGAATAAGTGTTTCCACTTTTTGTTTGTTTTCTAAAAAAAAAAAAAAAAAAAAAAATCCAAAATCTCATTCACTTCTGGGCACTTTTTGTGTATTAGCCCTACTTTTTAAAATTCTACAATGGAGGATGTGAATTCTGCAGATAATTTTAAATATGAACAATTTTACACTCATGGGACTTGTCAGCCTGCAGCCAATTGCACTAATTATGAATTAAATTAAATTTCTACCCAAAAGGTGTTCACAATGTACAACATTGAAAACGTTATAAATGTCATTGATTTCTCTGAGAAAGTCCTTGCCATCTGTAGTCTTACGAATGAGGCTGCAGGCAGGAAATAATTTTGAAAAACTGAAGCAAAATTTCTTTATTTGGCCTGGCTTGTATGAGTGCACACAAAGCAAAGACTGATTTATTTATTTATTTATTTAATAGCTTGGTGCTACATCTACCTGTTGCATGGTGTCTTTGGCTAACCTAACTCTTCCTGTCTTGGAATTCTTCTGTGATTCTACCATTCCTCACTATGTATTCATTCAGTTTTGAAGAGCTTTGCATGCAGATCCACATTTTAGCTGTGACCTCTTTAGCTGTTTCATTGTCTTTTAGGTTGTATATTTGACATTTTTATAGCTCTTAAACTTATATGGGCTTTCAATCCTTGCTTTTCAATGCTGAGGAGTTGTTTAATATCTTAAAGTAGCAACATAGTAATAGGATAATCTATTGTCATACGGAAATCATTTAACATAGATCTTCATAGCAAAATAACTATAGTAGTAGTACGTATATAGTCAGAAGATGTTGTTGGTAAGTATGATAGTCTGATAGTCTTGCTTATATCTATAAGCAAGGCAACTTAAGTCAGAAGTGAGGATAATTTTAATGCATCATTTGGTATATTTGGACAAAACAGTTTTTTGTGCACTCCTTCAAATATGTCTGAAATCTGGTTTGATTCTTCTATCTACATCAGTTTATTTATTAAAAAAAAATACTTTTCCATACAAGCTTACCTTGTATATGTCAACATGTCTATTTTGCTTGTTATAGGTACCCTCAGTGATAGTTTTTCAAAGTGCTAATTTTGAGGATGTCCTTTGTTCTGTCTTGTTTAGATCCCAGGAACTTCTTCAGTAGTTCAGAAAAAATGGAAGTCTCTGCAGCCCTCAACACAGCAACGAGGGCTGGGACAGTCGACAAAGTCAAAGATCAGTGCTGTGGCAGCTGAAATAAAACAGATTCGTGCAAGAAGGAAAACAGCACGTATGTTAATGGTTGTCCTCCTGGTTTTTGCACTTTGCTATCTACCAATTAGCATCCTGAATGTCTTGAAAAGGTAAGGTTTATCCCCAAATGTAAACACTTTCTGTCTAAATACAACCCAATGTTATGAGATTCCACATATTCTGACAGATATTTTTGAAGAAACCTACCTATTTCATGATAAAGAAACTGAAAATAAGCATACAGTTGCAAGATATATCTAACTTATCTTCAGTACTGAAACTGTTGGCCAGATAATACAAGCCTTATTAATAAGCTCTTCCTCATGCAAATGATCTAACCTATCTCCTCATTAAAACCTGTCATTTAGATGGGATTACAGCTTGTTTGTTGTAAATGAACCCGGGAAGTTCATTTCCCTAAAACCGAAGCTGAAGGTTATCAAGAGAGAATAGCAATGTGGCTTGGCCCCAAAGATTGTACCCAAGCTCCATCATACACACTTTGGAGATCCAATTTTCAGCCTAATTTTAGGCTAATCCTTTAGTTCTCCAGGAAGCTCCTTTTCCCTTTTTTATCCTTTTCTCTCCTGCTCATTTAAGATGTAATTGTTTACACTCTGCTTTTTGTACAGTGCTTGACAGGTTTTGATATAGTTACATCTCTTGAGACCTCTGGCATGCCAATGAGTAATGACATATAGCAGATTTTATCTGGAAGCTATTAGCTGATTTCAAGAGGCAAAGCATCCAAAAAAAGAAACACTTCTGTTGGTGTTTGAGGAATATTTAATTTTTTAAGGAGTAGTTTCAAGTTGTATACAAAAGCTAAAATACATCCCACTCAATTCTGGCACTTTACTGAGGTCTAATTTAAGGACTTTTCATCCTCAGGTCCCTTGGTAGTTAATGCAGAGAGAAAGAAATATTTCCATATGGCAGCTCAGGCTACCTCTGATCTGAACCATAGAGTAACTATAAAGACAGTTTCAACTACAGTAGCAGAGAAGGCCTGTAGCTGGATTTGTGTTTAAAAAGCTAAATTAGGTGTAAGGAACCTGTGTAAAGCGGATTTCTCCAGGACAGAAGCTGTTATTGTAGCCTCCATAACTCAGTTCTGGACTTCAGTGCTTTTGCAATTCCACAGAGACCCTGTTTGTTGGAGAATGGGCCTAGAGCTGGAAACCTCGATGACATTGATTGGTCAAAAGAGACTTTTCCCATGGTTTTTTTTTTTTTTTTTTTTTTTGTTGTTGTTGTTGTTGTTGTTTTATCTAACAGCCACTAACTTTGGCTACTTAGCAGAAAAGTTCTATATCTGCACTGTTGCAAAGTAAAGTACTTATGTGTCTATAGTCTCTCTGTTGTGCAAAAACACCAAGAAAATATTTTGAGGCATAGGCAGAAGATTTTTTTCTCTCAAGAGAACAAGAAGTGTTGAATCAGCTTTTCTGTGACAAATAGGTAATTAGAGAGAAAATTAGGCTAGAAGTTGTGCTGACCTCTTTTTATGTGATTTGCTATCTTTCAGATTTGCTTTTCTTTTTCTTTAGGGTTTTTGGGATGTTTAATCATGCTGATGACAGAGAAACTGTATATGCCTGGTTCACATTCTCACACTGGCTTGTATATGCAAACAGTGCAGCCAATCCTATTATTTATAACTTCCTTAGTGGTAAGTTGCTGTTACCTAGAACTCAAGTTTAATGTATAGTTTAAATGTAATGAGCAAGTAAAATTAAAGACTGTGTAACATCAGTAGAGCTCCTCCAGTGGGAGCTAGATCCTCTTCTTGGAACAAGTTGCCTGATGGCTATCTTACCTTCAGGCTATCTACCTATAACTAACCTAAATAGTGTCAGGGCCTGAGTCCAAGTGCTTGAATTTGACTGTCCATGCCATTAATTTTTTAGAGAAGTCACTGGCATGACTTTCATCTGAAACAATTACTATTTCCCTAAATCTCTGGATACTGTCTGAGAGTTATCACAGGCCAAGAGCTGTCCCCAGCTGGCATTTTATATGCAGCTATCAGATTTTGGAAGCTGTGAGTATTTAGTAACACTTGCATGGCCAGACTGTGCCAACTAGGTTCAAGGTCAAAGAACCAATCAGGATGTTATTTACTTACTAGTGTAAGTTTGTCTTAGTTTGTATTTGCCTTATTTGGCTATGAATGGCAGAAACAGGACCTAAACTGGTAGTATTAGAGCCAAATGCAGGGACACCAAAGTTTGTTAATCCTCACTACACATTTGCCCTCTGTGTTTTTTGGGGTATGTAGTGTGAGGATGATCTGAACAATTTACCCTGAGCTCTGAAAGCAGAATAATAGGCTGTTGAACACTTTGAATTTTCTTTTAAAATGTATTGAAGTTGAAATATGGGTTAACCATGCTTCTCATTTCAGATGTCAAGCAATGATCCAGTCTACTATTAGTAGGCTCTACAAGCCTACTATTGCTCAATTGGTTGTTTTTGTTAAATGTGTTGTGAATCAACAAACTATCAACACCATAATTTCATAAGTCATTCTACTTTGTCCATCCTGGCTAGCCAAGAATAATTTAGGCTTCATACCACACATAACATATCTTCTTACAAAGGTTATATTTTGTCTGTCATTCTCTAAGTTGTTGAAATTGTGATTTTTTATTTAGTGGCATTAGAAAAACTTCTGAATGTTCTGGATTAAATTGGCATTAGATAGCTGTTTCTTTCTAATCTATAAAGTTGGTTGAAACATGGTTTACGTCTTTTTTTTTTTTTTTCATGAATCTTTTTTTTTGTGCTTAACAGGGAAGTTTAGAGAAGAATTTAAAGCAGCATTTTCTTGTTGCATCTTTGGCATTCACAGTCACCATGATGAACGGCTTACCAGAGGTCGTGCCAGTACAGAGAGTCGAAAATCCTTGACCACCCAGATCAGCAATTTTGATAATATTTCAAAACTTTCAGAACATGTTGTATTGACCAACATAAACACCATTCCAGCAAACGGTACTGCACCTATTACCCACTTGTAGTATATTTGTCCCTATATTTTTTGATGCCATTGAATTAAAATTTAATTGTGCATAGAACAATCTGTGAATCTAAGCACAGCACAATGAGAGAAAGGTACTCACAATTAAGAATTGACAGTAAGAAAAGTAATTTATAAGATATATTTTACAGAGTATGCTACAACTTTGATTATATTGTGAATCAAAATCTCATATAATTTATTTAAAAATCTGAGTTGCAATTGGGGAGAGAGTAGGGTAAAAATATTTTATTTAAATGTTTTCTTTGGATCTCTGCATTCTTTAGTCTCCTAAGTACATAAAGAACAGATACCTAAAAGAGTGAAAATAATTTTCCACAGAGTTGCAATGTGTTTATAAAGAGGTATATTCTACTCAGAGCTAATTCTCTGAAGTTGTGGAATATTTTATAACAGATATCTCTTTTAGCCAAAATTGGGTGTACAGACTGTACTACCTGAATATCCTTGACTTTTTCACCAGCAAATATCTGCTCGCCAGACATTCTTATGTGGGTTGGGCTGATCCAATAAGAAAGTCACATGATTTTCTGTTCTCACATTTTTATTTCTATTTTTTGATCCTTTTCCTGTTGTTTAGCTATTGTATGTATTGAGGATCAGCTGGGAGACCAGTCTTGATTTTTCTCTAATACAGATTCATAAACAGATGAGTATAGCCTAAAATGAAAGGCAGAAATTATTCAAGCTTTCCCAATTCCAGGTAGACACTGAAATGACTGTGCAATTCCCTAGCTTTGTGAAAAAATGGAAAATGACATATAATTTATTATTTGATATTTATCAGTACACTATACATTATATCTCAGCTGGACTTTATGAGAGATGGCATTCATCCTTCTTCTCCTAAAGGTGTGAATGTTAGTTGTCTAGAAATTATCGCAGGCTAGGACTATATAGCTATATATTGATAACAGAGAAAGTGGTATGTCCAAGGACAGCTAGTCTGTTCCTGAAAGTAATATCTAAAAAGGAATAAATAAATTACCTCTGAAGACATATGTTCTATCCACTTATTGTAGAATATTCACAGGGTGACTCACTTAGACACTTCCATTTCAAACCATTAAGGTTAGTTGCTCAAACATAGGATTCTAGTAGATGCCTTTCTAGAGCAAAAGCTGAAGTCTGGATTGGTCACTCCATGATGTCTAAAGCAATAGATACTAAGATGCTGGAAACCAAACACAGATACAAATTCCTTCTGTCTTAAGAAGAGGAGGTTTTTTCCTCTAGGACTTTAGGGTGGGATTTAAATTCAAGATGAATGTACCTAAATCTAGGTACAAATAGGTGCTCTATGTGTATAAGCACCCAAAAGAGATATAGTCTTGATTAGGTTACATAAACACAGGTATCTGAGACTCCTTATGGTACTCTTTTTACCCTACAGTTTTATGATATTCTTTTTGCCCTACAGAAGCACATAGATCCTCTGTTATACTTGCCATCTCTAAATTGTCTTATGTATTGATACCTAAAATCAGGTTTCTTAATCTCTTGTGCAGTCTTAATGGCAAGCATGGTATTCCTCTTTTTCTGGTGATCATATATTCACATTGAAAGTGCTGGGGGGTAGTGAAGAGACCCAGTCCTTTGAAAAACAGATTACAAAAAAAAAAAAAAAAAAAAAAAAAAAAAGTCTTTTTTTGGAATCAGGTACAGATTTTCATCTGCTCCTGATCAGTGAAGCCACTCCTGTAACCAGTGGAGCTTTCCTGTGAACCTGTTCTTACTGAAGTCCTTATGAAATTCTCCAACTATCCTAAAACCTTGTGATTGCTTTGATTAAAAGATGCCTTTCCCAGTCTGAGAAATAAAGTTGCATACTTAAGAATAAATTTCAAATAAAGGAGACCAGGCTGGTAAGGAAAAGGGTTCTAGGCATGTAACTTCTGGCAGAGTGTTAAGATGAGGTATGCATCTTATTCACTCTTGGGCTGCGTTTCAGCTATACAAGTATTGTCTTCTAAAGTCACAGTCTGCAATAGGATTGCAGTGATCTATGTACTACTAATCATTCTCCTTTTCCTTCCTGTCCAGTACTGACAACTGAACCTGTAGTGTTCCACTGATCACAATAGCACCTGAATAAGGAAGATGGGGCAATTTACCAAATAACACATGTTAAATAAGTAGTAGAACACTTTTAAAAGGTTTAAAAGTTAAAAAAAAAATAAAAAATAATAAAGTTTATGCATCAGAAATGCCCTTAAGCTTCAGTCAAGAAGTTTTTGCTTAAAATTTGCAGTGCAATTTGAATCATTTTTTTGGCAGGCCATTTTGTTAATAGATCACCATCTCTCTATACTGTTCAAAGAAAGTGCCAATCACAGGGTGAGCTATCAGCTACAAACAGTAAGTTCATATTAAAATCTTTATCTTACAGGTATCACAGCTACACTCAGCCCATTGAAGTCAGTGGAACTGCATCTCCACATACCAGGGATGAACATGACTTCAAATTTAGACGAAGCAGTGAGAGTTTCTGCAGAATGCACTGGCAACACAGAGAATGCAGAGTGGGATAAATTTGTCCCTAGCATAACTAAATTTACCTCGATGGAGTTACAGCAAGGATGACTTTGGGTCAATACATGTAACGGAGAATGCCACAGTTTTTTTAGCTGTGTTACAGACTAGAACAACTGGACAAAGGGATTCCTGCAAAACGACTGCCTCTTCTATTTCTTCTCAGTCTTATGGAAACCTACTTACCTCAGTATGAGCTAAAAGAACATGTCTTTAGAAGTCTTTTTAAAGATTGGATTGTATCAAACTTTGTAAATACTGTAGATATTTATTTTTATATATTTTAGATGCTGTGGAATGTTCCAAAATGTATCATATAAAGAACTCTAAGTATTTGAAAGAAGTCTCAAACATCATTTATTTATATTCTCTTTCTATTAATGAATTACTTATTTACAAGGAATGCTTACTTATGCACTGGTGGTGTTCTGGAATTACTTTGTACTTCTAGTACTCTGCTTGTAGTAAATTCTATGTTCATTAATGAATTTTCACTTTAGATTGTTTTTGGGAGATTCCAGGGTGCTTTTCTAAGCACAGACATGCTTCTAAGATGTGAACACAAAGTGCAGTAAGTCACACCCAGCCACAAAGTGCAGTAAGTCACACCCAGCTTTTCATAAAGCTACACTAAATAGCCAGTCTTTTTTTTTTCTTTTTTTTTTCTTTTTTTTTTCTTTCCCTGCAGATGAGTGCCTAGAAAGCAACTACTTAAATAAAACTTACGTGGTGCTCAAAGGTGCTATAAGCTCAAAATTCCTACTCAGGCCAATAGGAATAACAACTGTCAGCACCTCTGAAGAACTGGACATTTTAACTTTGGTAGCTCATTTTAGTCCATAATGTCTGCAAGTGTTACTCCAGAAGATCTCTGAAGATACTTAAAATAGAAAACATTGGTTATCTTGCTTGTTTTCACAATTGTTTTCTCTCAACTGCCATTTAGTAGTAATGATACAAACAACAGATTTATGTGCCAAGAAAATGTCAAGTTTTGAAAAATTAAAATAAAGTATTTCTCTCTGGAAATTTAGAGGAGATACCTCATTGGTCTAGTAGATCAAGTTTTCACACATCCATTTTCTATTTATGGAAGAAGCTTCCTGGCCTGGTGCTTCCTACCACACGTTGTTTGTTTGTGTGTTTCCTTTATGAATGAAGATAATGCATCCCTGGTGACTTAGCTTACTAGGGATAAACTAGTCACTGTCAGTTTTTGACTCCTGCAGCTCTTTTTTGATATGCTGAAAATGGAGTTTCTGACCTTAATTTTCCCTTTAGTAAGAGAATTTTTTCTCTATTATTTTCTTAGTTCTCTTTTCTTATTTTCACTCAGATCTCCCAATTTAAAATATTACAACATTACTAGGGATTTCTTTTAGTCAGAACTTAAACATAACAATACTTTTTTTTTTTTTTGACAATATAAGTAAAAGATGAGACATAACCACTTACACATCTATTTATTTATTTATTTCCTGTCCAGAGCAAACAGCACATCTTCCAGACACAAGTGACAATTACCGCTTATCTAAGTTTTTTAGTTATGAGGATGAGTACAAAGTGTTAACTAATTATTGCCTGAGCATCAAATATGGTTATCCAGGTAAATATTTGCTTATTTTTATGGGGAAAAAAAAAAATCACCCCAAAATTTTGAGTTTTCTATAAGAAATATTATAGTATATAATAATGCAAATATATATACATATATAATAAGCAAACATATAATATGCAAATATTTTTATTTATTTATTTTATTCATTCATTTTATTTTACAAAATTTCAGAAAAACTTAAGACATTTTATTCTTAAAGTTTTCTGTAAAGATAAACCCAATAGTGAAACTGGAACATACAGGAGGGGAGAGAAGATATAAATAAGGATATAAACTGCTGCAAGAAGACAGAAAGATTTTGAGAGCAATACAGAATTCAATGGCTTTTGTGTGTGACAGAAATTAAAGTATCTTAAGCTTCTGGGCTTCTCTTGACATATGAAGTAATACTTAAAATTAAGTTTGGGGTGAGTTAGAAGAGTGGCTGGCTGATTGTCATATCTACAAAATTTTGCCAACATGGCTATTTTGATGTATAGCTGTTCCTGTCTTCAAGAAGAATAGGATTGCAAAACTGCTCTACTCCTTCTGTCTTATCCATCAGAAGGAAAGTGCATTTCTTATCCAGCCTTTAAATATTGAAAAAGATCTGAAAGCTGAGCTTAAATTGGGTTTTGTTTCCTCTAGCTGCTTTGGTTTTCTAATATTTTCCCTAGCAATTTAGGAGAATAGAAATTGAGTTCTAATGCTGTTGTTCCTATTTGGTCATAGCATCATTAGACATGGAGTTTGAATCACAACATATTTGTTCCCGTGTACATAATTGGTGTTTGTACTACCATCTTTCTGGTACATTGTTTCTCAACATATTTCACAGTCTTGGAGAACTGATATCCTGACCTCCTGCTGCTTTTTGTTGTCACTGTAGTGCTAAGCTGATGCCCTGCAGTCTCAATGACTGCAAAATAATTTATTTTACTCTCCTCCTCCAAAAAGGTAATTTTCCCTCCCTTTTCTTCTGGATTGCATAGAGGGCACAATGTAATTCTAGGATATGAGCAAAATTGATGCATGTCATTAAACTGCAGAGTGCATCATGGGAAGGAGCGCATACTAAACTTTACCTTAACTCAGCTCTTACTGTAAGATGCATCACAACCTACTGCTGCATGTTAAAATCAGCCAAGACAAGTTTAGCCATCCAGACTAAAATTTGTCTCACAGCTAAACAGCTGTCAGTCTATTCTGTTCACTTGAAAATAAGTCCTCTTTTTTTTTATTTTTCTTGCTGTTGGATATGTTGAAGAAAAAGTTTTTTTTTTTTTTATTGAATACACTTAAAAAAAATAAATTCACTAAGTTAAAATCAGTAATATATATATATACAAAAACAACAACAACAACAACAAAAACTACATGCAAGATAGTATTTTCCTCAGTTAAACAGAGGAAAAGTAAAATCCAGACTCCTCTCAAGTTCTGGCTCTGTCAATAGAGATAGAATTTCACCTACCATATATCTCTGCTTTTTATGCTGGATGTTTCATGGTTCCTTTTTTTTTTAATCTTTCAAGGACCAAATGCAATTAAAAATGTTCTCTATGGTATAAGCAACTTGCAAAAACAAGTTTCATGAGTGGAATGGTGAGATCAATAAAGATCTACTGCTTACTCCTCCTTCCAGTGCAAGAATCAAAGAGCATCCAGTGAAGCTAGGAGGTGATACCACTTGTCAGTGTGTATGCAAAATTTTTGCATGAGCTCGTAGGAATACAGGACTTGTTTACAGGAGCAAAGGGTGTGGAATGGACCTCCAGCTCAAAAGTCCTTCAGTGGCAAATGATTGTTGTCTGAGTATTCAGCCACCTTATATTGGTTGTAGTCTTATGCTTTTCCATAGTAAATATTCCTTTGTCTAGTAGGTGGACAGGTAGCTAGGTGAACAAGAGTTCAAATGGGTTTTCCATCTGAATTCTTACAGCATATCTAGTGTTATAGTCCATGCTATCTACTCTTGCTTCAGCTGGATCTGGGTTTTTAAGTACATGGCTTTACTCATACGTTTCATTTCTGAGTTGTTGGGTTATCTGAGGGTTATTCAGTAGTTGAAGTAAATTATGCATCTATGTATACATCTGTCTCTCTTAGCTTATTCCTTGCAGAAATATATTTAAATTGGAAAAGGGAAAAAAAAAAAGGGGAAACGCTTTTTTTTTTTTTTTTTTTCCCTTCATTTCCTGCATTTATCTACAGAGAAACAACTTCAGCTGACATGTCACTGATTGTACAATTTATGGTTGGCCAGTTTCTGACTCTAGTATGGCAAGTTGTTTTTTTGTTTGTTTTTGTTGATGGTGGTGGTTTTTTTGGTTTGTTTGTTTGTTTGATGTATCTTAATGAAACTCCTGAAGTTAGATGACTACTCTGTATAGACTCGTTATTATCAAGTTATTAACAAGTCTATACAATAACTACTATGTAAAGTGTAAGACTGTTCCTCTGGTCTGCTGTCCAACATGTTCCAGAGCTACTCTTTCCCCTTAATAGACCATGACCCTGTCCCACATCTGAGATGAAAACAATCAAACTCACTTCTACAGTGTTACAGAAAGTGATCAGGCACAGCAACAGTTAAACAAGACTGAGTGCTTGAAAGCGCATTTTCTGGAGAGATTATAAGCATTAGCCAAAGCCTTACTCTGTTAGTTTCTCCTGAAATCAAGTGGGAGCTGAAAACGGAGGGAGTGCCAAATTGCATGAAAAATGAACCCAAGAACCACTTCTCTTCTAGCTGCAGTGCAACTGAAAAAAAAAAAAAAAAAAAAAAAAAAAAGAGAAGAGAGAGAAGAGAGACGTAAGCACAGGGTATAACAACAGCATTAAAGGAAGCTCTGTGGGCGGAGGGACTGAGGGAGGGGCGGGCGGGGGGACACTCCACCTGCTCCTGCCGAAGGAGGTGGGAAGAAGCCCGGCGTTGGCACCGGGAGGGTGCCCGCTCGGGGCCGACTGGGCGCTGTCCGCGCCGCGGGTGCTGAAAGGGCGGCTCCGAGCCCCGGCGCTGAGCTGCCGCCATGGCCGCACTCTTCCGCCTCGGTAAGTGCTGCTCATCCTCGCCGGGACCCCTCGCTTCCTCCCTACCTGTCCCTCTGACCCTTCTCCATCCCGGCTCGTCCAGGGTGGTGTGTATGAGCATGGGTAGCACAGCTGGAAGAGCCAGAACCCATAAGAAGTTGAGCAGGAGAGGAGACCTGCAGATGGGATGCCTTGTCTGAATAAACAGCCACTTGTTTGCTAAGTGGAAAGCGTTCAGTGATGGCAGTGCCACACGGAGGGTTATTGACATTTCCCCTTCGGTTTGAATCGAGGAAAAAAAAAGGGGGGGGGGGGGCCCGCAAGACAACAAATCTGGTACAGAAATAATTAGTAGAAGTGAGCATGAAACAACCATTATTTATTTAATTTATTCTCTTTTTCCCCCTCTACATTTTATATATGTGCTGCTTCTCTCTTTACCACTATTCTAAACTTCCACTGCATTGTTAAAAATATTCTGTAGGTAGTTCTGCTCCAGGTTTTATTAGAATGCTGTCCTTTATCACAATTGTAACCCCTGATGTCAACTACTGTTTGCTTTTCTCCTTTTGGAGCTAGCTATCTTGCTGCTCTTGCCATTGCACAGGAAACCACAGCTTGAGAAATGAGAGTTTCCTATTATCTTTATCATCTGCCAGATAATTCTTTAGTCTTAGGTGAGACACTGTAATTCCTCTGTGTCTGTTCCCAGTCTGCAAAATTAAGGTGTTGCAATGTACTTTTTACCCCCTCATCATTTAGACACCAAATTCTTTAGAAAAATGAATTGACACCTGTACAAAAATAGACATCTGGAATCTAAATGTATGTGTCTTCATGTCAAACTAGATACCTCTAAACGTTTTAGCTACAAAGTAACTTTTAGATGCCCTGAACTTTCCTAAGTGCAAACCAGCCTCTGAGTACTCCAAATACTTGAGTAAATAACTAAAGTGAATGACTAAAGTAACAGTTGTCAATTTAAGCAAGTGTATAAACTAGATTGCATTGAATTCTAAAATCATATAGGCCAGACTGCTTTGTGTAGGCTTGCCAGAATATGCCCAGTGTACTGCTGAGGTAACAAAAGACTTATCAATAATACATCATTAGATCTGGAGAAGCCCTTTCTTAGGACTGAATTAGCTTCAATCACAGATTATGCCACTTACCTCTTCATTTTGCAAAAGCCTGTCTTCCTTTTTGTGGCACAGTTTCCAGTCAGGTTTAAAAATACATGCAGTCTGAAATAATCCTAACAAAGGAGCTGCTAATTGGCTTTTTAATTAGTCCCTAGTTTGATTATTCATTTTCATCCAAAGGTAATGAAAAGCTTTCTTAACAGGGGGGACTCTTAACAGAGTCTTTGTGCTATGGATCCCAGTCAGAGGCATACATCTTCCACTGCATTAGTACCTAAAGCACATTGAAATGGCCATCCAGCAAAGTTCTTTAAAAGTTCTTGGATATGTAGTATTATATGTATAATATACATATATATATACATGCCTTATGTATACAGGTCATTTTCACCTGTAAGGTATAAGCAGTTTTTTTATTCTCTGTAATTTGAATAAATAATAAGTAACTTTGCAGTTAGAATTTTACAGGCAGTCCCAGGAATAACATTTTATGATAATGAGCCAAAATTATTCCTTTGGATGGGCCAGTTGGACATTCCTCACTGTTGACTGGCAGGAGTCATGTCTATCAATCAGTCTTCTAGACTGACTGGCAGAAGCAGACTACAAGAGTGTCACAGGCTCAAGATGATTGCTCTCACAATTTACCCTGCATAGATCTGAGAAATAGGACAAATATGCAGAAATGGGAAAGGATTAGCACCAACTTCACCCTCTTATGGTAAGCACATGTGGCCTCTTATATGTCTCAGAGGCACACTAAATGCTATTGCACCTATCAGTTATAAAGTATTAAATGTTACTGCATCCTTATCAATGTGTCTCCAGAAAGAGTTCCCTACAGCAGCACTATTATATCAAGTTAAGCATCATTTCCAGAAGGGATGGTATCTACTCTAAATAGTAGCAGCTCTTTGAGATCATTAAGAGGCATATTTGGTATTTCATTTCTTGTTTCTCAAATGTATCATTCCTCTGGATAGGGTCTGGACAAGTACTGAGACAATATTTCATGCCTCACGCAGATCATAGTTAAGGAATTAAATAGAGATGGAAACTCTTCAAATTTTGCATGAACTTGCCTGAACATCATAAAAAATGAGCATTGGTCAGGGACATGTAGTGTAATTCAATACCCAGAGAAAATGCTCCCAGCAGGTGTTCAGCAGCTAGTTTGATAAAGCCTTAAATCTGTGTCTGAAGCTTGATTTCACAGCAAATTAAGATACATGGTTACATGGTTACAAATTAGAGGTTGTGTTACCGTGGGAATGTTGATGAAAAAGCTAAACCCCAACTGATTTGTCTTTCCTTAACAAAGCAATCTAGTTTTCTACACATAAGCCAGAGGTGGTGTTGATTGAAAGTTCTTTATCTTGAAAACTCTGCATCAATCTTCAGGTTTAGAATTTTTATTTATTTTTTATTTTTTTTTATGCAATTAACATGGCCCATAGGTTCAGTGCACACAGGGAAGCAGATAGAGACATAAATGTGAAGATCGCTTTCAAGAAATGCAAAATAAAATTAAAGAGGGTGAATAGTACTGCATTATAAAATAAATTTCTACTTACTATCTAACAGTTGTATAGCTTTCAAATTTATTTCATATCTTCTATCCATAGGAATTCCTGTGTAGCCTCTAGCTTCATGAAATTGCAATCCAAATAAATTTATGCTTCCTGAATTGTATACTCAGTCTTCTCTCTGTACTTTATTGGGGATCTCAGAACTACAGTAATTTCTATATATCTATGACCTGATAGTATATGTAGCTATGGCTGATACTACAACTCTGGATTAAAAAATATATAAATTTTGCCATACTGAATCTTTAAAAACTTAAAAGTTTTTGTTTTCAGGTGTAAAACTGAGGAAAAGTTTTATTCTATCTAAAAATGAGTTGCTATATAGTTTTAATCTATCAATAAACTACAGTAAATTATATTGTTATGGTCTAAATGTGAATTTTAAAGGTACCTGTTGTGTTAAATAGTCACTGTATTCTATTTTTACAGTGTTATTAATGTACTTCATAAATACAGCTACTGCCCAGACTACTGACTGTCTGCACTTCAGTAAGCAATGTATAAATGTTGCAAATGGATGTGAGAGTGTCTGGAGTATTGTTGAAGATGTCTGCAAGATTTCAGGTAGTTCTTTTTGGTGTACACCGTGTTATTTTGAACTGCTGAATGGTTGCACATTCATGTTGTGCCATAATATTGCACTGGTAACTGAATGAAGTCAGTGAGATTCCAAAGAGCAAAGGACAGCAGCAGAAACAAATGTCTGAAATCCTTGACTGTGGCCATTTATATTCTCAGTAACAGTGACACTGTCCCTTAAATAAGGTGGTAAATGAAATTTCTGGACTATAAGCAACGTCGGAGTCTGAACCAATTCAGCAAGCCTGAATTCAGCAGAAATTGTTCTTGTGGGCTAATGTTAATCATTTTCCAGAATTTAACTGGAAAAAAGTTCCAACCTTGCTTTCTGTAATTCGGAGTTGATTTAATAAAATAGCCAAAAAAGAAAAAAGAAAAGTAGTATTTACTTAGAATACTTTCTTTTAATACTATATTATGATAAGAAAGAGATCAAATAAAGCATTCCTCAAAGAAAGTTGTGTTGTAGGGAGGCATACTGCATTTTTTCAGTGAATAGTACCTACATGTCAGTACATGTCAGAGTCACTTCCAGGGAGTTAAGATACAATAAACTGCAGGTTACAGATGTGACTAATCCTCCTTGAATTGTTAAACAGACCCTTAAAAAGAAAAGGAAGCAGAAAAATAGTCTCTGTCTCTGTTTGTTATACTTCCAATGCTTGGTGCATCATTTCCAAGTAAAGTATAATTATGTTCTAAGTGGGGGAAGACCAGGCATTATGTTTGACGTGAAACTCATCCTAATCTCTGTTGTACTTCAGATGAAAATGTTCATTTCTCCAAAGGCCTAGTGTCTCGAACAAACCACATAAAATCATTGGGTATCAGTCACAACCTCTTCCCTTCTTTAAATCTAAATTTAAATATAAAGTTCCAAAGACCTTGCAATTGAATGTTAAGTATTCACTTGTTAGATAATGTGAATATGGAAGGGAGAAAAAGAGTGGCAGTACAGCATGGTAATGTCACTAGGATGACTCCTCTGTTGACTTATAAATGTCAAGGGCCTTTATCTGCCAAGGCTACATCAGTATAAGTAAATAAAATGGGTCAGGAACTATTTTCTGGCCCTAAGTTCAACTGCCATGTGACAGCATGTGCACATACAGCTAATTTTCTTACCCCTAGGATGGCTTCTCAAAACTGCCTCTTGGTAGCAATTCCAGGCCCATGCTATCTTCACCGACTGGACTTTACCATGCTAAAGTGCAGCAATCTATACACAGTCACTTGCCATTAACCTAGTCAGTACCTTGGCCCTATTCATAAATGCAACCAAAGAGATTTAGGTAGGTAACTGCTATTTCTATCAACTTAATTCTGTAAGGCATGTTTTCAGTCACTGGGAATTACTGAGGTATTTAAATCTCCATGGAAACCCTCCTGCTCCTTCTAGTGACATTGCTTGAACAAAACCAGCCATGTCCTGCCACCATACTCTGTTCTGAGTTTCAGCAGAATTCATGAAGTGAATGTCCCCCTGTCAGGAGTTAAGAGCTCAGTCTCATGTTTGGTCTGTGTGTGAAGCCTGGCAGCAGAAGGCACTGCCTGGCTTCACACTCAACAGCCCATTGAATGAATATTCACTTGCAGCAGGAGCTGCCTGAATGACTCTGGCAGTCTGATTTGTTGTAGAGATTTGAACCCAGGTGTCCTGGGTCACAAGGCAATATTCAAAATAATTAGAGCAGCAAATTATCTGAGGTTCCTTCTTAGCGTGTCCTGTTCCAGATACGTATCTGCTTTGCATAGAATGGCTTAATACTTTTAAGAACAGACAGAGTAAATGAAAAATACATGATATCTTAATGGTTACAACAGTTCCCAAAGGGACTGGTTTCAGCTCATGCTCTACTGAGTTTTTAAATATTTTATATGAAGTGGAGCAGTTTCAAAAATTGGTATTTGAAGAAGAATATTGGAATATGCAGTACTTACCTCTCCCCAAATTAGAAGCTAAATTTTTCTCTCTCACATCATGCAGAAAGGCATTAGTACCAAGACTACTTGACATAAAGGTCAGGATTTCTACTGTAGCCTTCATCACACCATGCCACTAGGTGAAGTGAGCCAGTATAATCAGTTATGTGGACTCCCCTTTAGATTTGTTTCATTGTCCCATAATATGCAATTTCTCTCACTAAAGCACATTGCTCCATTTCTTATTCACTCATATTAATGACATATAACTGGGTTATGGAAACCTTCTGAAAATAAACTCTCCCATGATGCCTTGTTTGGTTTTGCATCTGTATATTTTGCAATGACAATAGCATTTAGCAAAGACTCTCCAGCATTGCAGGGCACTCAAATAGTCTGTTATGTCTAGGGCAAATTATTCTAAATGTGGTTATTATGTACCATGACCCTAGAGAGTGTGGACCCACAGTCAGACAGCTGATGGTACCTCTAAGAATGTTCACTGGAACAGCAACAGAAAACCTACCAGCAGCATAATTACTAAGAACTTTATATTATCAGTCATATGTACTCTACATATGCAAAATAAAAAAATTCATGGGGTGAGCTATGTGTGTGGAAAAGGCCCCTTTAGAGTTGAGCATAAACGTGGTATTTGGAGGCAATATATGACAAGATAAATATTAGTTTTGCTAGTTTCTTTATCAAAATCTAACTACAAATGATAATAATACTCCTGCTCTGTGGTACAAATTCAATAGTCTAGACTCTCAGGCGGTAACTAACCTCCATGTTAAATGTGTGCATTATCATGATGTACATCTTTTGCTCTTCAGAGCAGGACAGGGGACACTCTCTAGACAATTGCCTAAATGACTCCTTTCTCAGTCAAACTGTCCATCACTGCTCCTCTGCTACAGCAGCTTTTTCAGAATCTCAGTTTATGGTCTTCTGAGATATATCTGAGATACCCTTCCTCCATTTCCTTTTCTATGCCATGATACAGTGAAAAAAAAAAAAAAAAAGAAAGAAAAAAGAAAAAAAAAAAAAGGTCAAAATGTCTACAAGTCTGTTGATATGTCAAGTTGAAAAAGATTAAAATATTTAATTTTTATGGAATCAAAAAATTTTGCTTTGAAAATGTCAAAAATATTTATTTCAGCATAGCTGAATGAAGATTTTTAAGGTTTGGGTTTTGTTGTGTTTTTTTTTTATTATTATTATTATTATTTATTATTATTATTATTACTTTGTTTCACTGAAAAAAATATAAACTTTTGAGCCCTGATTTAACCAGTAGTTAATATTTCAGAACTGGAAACATCTGGGTTCAAAAGAAAAAACTCAAGTAAGGAACCACATTTTGAATTAGATTTGGAAGTAGGTTTACTTTTCTTAGAGTAACAGAATTACAGATGTTGGAAGGGACCACTGAAGATCTAGTCCAACCCCCCTACTCAAGCAGGGTCAACTACAAGAGATGTTCCAGGACTATTTCCAGATAGGTTTCGAATATCTCCAAAGATGTTGCTCCACCATCTTTCTGGGCAGTTTTTATGTACTGCTGTTTGTGCCTCTTGTTCTGTCACAGGACACCACTAAGGAGTCTGGTCCTTCCTTCTTCATCCCCCTCCCATCAGGTATTTATACACATGAATATGTGTATCGTATTCTCTCCTTCAGGATGAATAATCCCAGCTCTCAGCCTCTGTGCATAAGGCAGATGTTCCATTCTCTTCATCATGTCTGTGGCACTTTGCAGGGCCCACTCCGGTATGCCCCAGTCCCTCTGGTACTCAGAAGTCCAGTACTCCACACAGCACTCCAGATGCAGTCTCAACAGTGCTAGAGGGGAAAACACAATATTTTCCTTTGCACTCTCCAAATGCAGTTCCTACTGAGATAACTTCAGAGCTGACTGTGCAAGAAGATACATTATAATTGTGGATGTGTCAGCTTCTACTCTGTCAAGCTTCTCTCTCTGGTCACATGTACATAAATAGTGCACATATAAATAAATCAAATAATGAATGGCTGCTAAGCATTAGATCAGAGAACATTTTTTGTAAATACCTTGGTAGCATATGTATAAGCTAAAATATATTACCTAGAACTAATGAATGATAAAGCATAATAATTGAAAACCAGCAATAAAATATTTTCTACTGTTCATCACAGCTGAATCAACACAGTGTACAAACAGACCAATACTGATAATAGGTTATTTCTACACAGCTTTCAAGAGGCCAGGCAAGGGAACCCTATATATCTGATGAGTTTCCTGATTCCGTCTATGCCCTTTGTAAGTTCGTAGTTCCACTGCCTACATCCCACCCCCTGGTTGTCAGCTGCTGTAATTGATCAGTGTGTTCATAGGACACTACACTTGTAGTGTGAATGGTGACATAAAGGTGGATAAGCTAAGTAAGGCTGGGGTGCCTGCAAAAAATATACTGGGATTTATGTTTCTTATTTTCTCTGCCCACCTCTAACCTTGAAATGTCCCTAAACCCATGAAGAAGACAGTCATAAATGCTGTAAATTAGCTAACTTTTAGACAAGTCTTTCCTGATCATCACTGTTTTTCCTACCCCTGAAACTTCCTCCTGAAATTGTCTCCTGAAATTCTCTTATTGTCCTTTAGTCATTGGATAAAATGCACAGGAGAATATTCCCCCACCTACATTCATGGGCATCCACAGTCTCCATGTCACCACATATTTTCCATCCTATCTTTACCGTCAGGGAGAGTCCTATGTCCATAACCTTCAATAGCTCCTATTAGACCTCCTGTGCTTATTGGCTTCTAGGAAGAGAAGGAAATGTGAGGGCTAAAGGTGAAGGTCATAATCCTAAAAATTCAGAAGAAAAGATGAGATGGGATGGACTAATACAAGCAAGCCCATGAACCATGACTTCCTCTCTTGCTGAAGCAAGAGGGGAAGTGGGAGCAGAGAGTGGGAGCTGTGATTCCTTGCTGGACTGTGACACGCCCCTGGAGCAGTGCATATTTTCAATCCCAAACTCTCCTTAGTCAGCAACACCAACTGGAAAAAGGGCAATAGAGGCACTGTTGGAAAAAGGATTTAGGGGTAGTAGGATGGGGATGTGCACTATGGTGTAGTTAATCCTCATTCCTTCAGGCACAGGCAAAGTATACTCTTTCCTCTTGCAGGCCTTCATCTTGACTGCCTTCCACTGTTATTCCTGTCAACGACA
Source organism: Oxyura jamaicensis (assembly GCF_011077185.1). Taxonomy (NCBI): domain Eukaryota; kingdom Metazoa; phylum Chordata; class Aves; order Anseriformes; family Anatidae; genus Oxyura; species Oxyura jamaicensis. The sequence goes on along the minus strand of NC_048895.1, from coordinate 93,311,492 downwards.
TATAAATGACATTAAAGCAGTAATCACATTAAAGCTTGTCAGTGGTAGTGGTGACACATGGCTGCAAGTGTTGCAGTTTTCCTGGAGCACTCATCTACTGGTGCTCCACACTGCTCACCTGGGAAGCAGCAAGGAAGGAAGCCAGGCATCACTGTTGACAGGGCAGAGACAGTAGCATATACCTTTAATAGATTAAAACAAATCCTTGTGCTGCCCCATGAGTTGCCGGAATCTTGTGAGCCACGTATTCCTTATCTTCCATGTTGTGAGATTAATTATATTTATGAGAGGGAAATGTGTTGGTTTGGGGAACTGCATACCTACTTTGACAAAGTAGACCGTGACTTTCACACTATAAAACTTACTTAAATAGTAATAAATTGCTTCTTATGTAACTTTCTTAAGCAATGTGTAACTGTCTTAAGCAATAATGAAAACCATTTAGTCCATAAACAGAGGGGTGATTGATATATTTTATCTCACATGCTCTGTGGAAGTGGTCTCAGATCCCACCTATTCTGCTCCTCTGTTCCCCTTTCTTGCAGGTATTGCTGTCATTGCGATCCAGCACAATGGTGTCTGCTGGCTTACCTCTCTGTGGACTCCAGTGAATATGGTCCCTTAAATGAACTCTCCTATAAGCCAAAAGTACACTAATTCTGTTTAATTCCTATCAGAAGTAATCATTTTAACATATTATGTGCTTTGAAAAAAAGAACATGAACAGATATTCTGGGAATAGGTCAGATTGAATACAAGAAGGGAATATCGTACCCACGATTTTATTACATCACTCAGAATATTATTTTTGTAAATTATGGTTGGTTTTCAAACAAAACAAAACTAGGATCGAACCATCTTCTCTTGGCAAAACACATTATTTTTGTGCTTCAATTGAATTGTTTTATGTAACCATATCCCTTAAGCATTCATAAACATTAACAACGTTATAATTTTAACTGTGAGTTCTAGGTAATAGATGCAAGGCGGAAGACACTAGTGGCTGTAATAGAATCATCCAGGTCCTGGCTGACAAATACCCAGAATTTAAGAACTGTGTCTGCACTACAAATGATTCCTGTAGCATCACAACTTTGCATGGGAAACAATGCAGGATTGACAAAGGTAACTAATTAAACACAAGTTTTAATTATGAAGAAGAAAAATTAAAATATAACCTTGTAACACTCATGTTAACAGGATTCAAATTTCTTTGCACATTTCTGAACCATTATAATTCCGCCCTCAAATTAGTTTTGTTTTGCTTTTTCTATGATATTAACACTCTGACATGTATATGAAAACAATGCTTTAAAATAAACAAAGCTAGTACAAGGCATGTGAGGAATTCAAATGGTTTTCCAAGCTCTTCTTCCATGCAGTGGAAAGCAAGACTGAAAATATTATTTGTGCTGAGGGCTCTGTGTTGCCCAAGGAGGCATGAGCACCGCTGAATCTATGCTACTTGTCAAGACAGCCATGGCAAGCCCTTGTGAATGTGAGTGTGAAAAAGTGGGATGCCTCACTGTGGAGTTGTGTCATATTGTGTTGCAGGAGCATCTTCATTACATCTAGGAAAGGTTAGCTGCTGTAGAGAACACTGTTATTGCCTTCATAAAGCCATACTTAAGAAATAAAATGCATGCCCTTTAAAATTCCATTGTAAAGAAAGGGCCCAGATCTTTTAAATTTATATTTTATTATTCTGATAACTCTTTTCCCTTCTGAAAGGCTGTTTATGTAATAGAGAATTACTTGGTGCATGAAAGGCTTGCAGATTCTTATCCAACATCTCCTGGAATAATGATTAGCAAATCTGATGTGAGAGAGGTAAAATCAGCCAGTGAAAAAGTGTGGAAAGTAAGCCCTGAGGCTGATTCTCCACTCTGATCCATCACTCTCTGCTGGCTTCAGTCAATGTACATCATAGAGTAGCAGAATATCTGGCTTTATTGCAGAGGAAACAAGAACATCCTCATCTGAAATGCCTTGCCCCAAACAAGAAGAGTAGGTATCTAAAACATGTTGTTAACATAGTTGTAACAGTTGCATTTGCTTTTAGCAAAGGAAAGTTTTGTTTGTTTGTTTTGGTTAGTTGGTTGGTGTGGTGGTTTTACCATGCTAGGCAGCTGAACACCACAACCGCTCTCTCACTCCCCCTCCTCAGATGAGGAGGGGAAGAAGTAAAGGAAAGAACAACTCACGGGTTGAGATAAGGATGATTTAATTAAAGAGAAAAAATATTATTAAGGAAATATTATTATTAATTAAACAATTCAACTAAAGGGAAAAAAGGGAAAGGGGAAGAGGGAGGGGGAAAGGGAATAACAAAACAAAACAAGTAAAGGCTATGTGGAAGTGCAGAGGAAAGAAATTACTCTCTACTTCCCACAAATGAGCGATGCTTGACCACGTCCTTGAAGCAGGGCCTCAACGCACGTAGCCGGTGTTCGGGAGGAGGACAGACGTTTTCACAACGAGAGCCCACCCCTATTGTCTTCTTCCTTTTTCCACCTTTTATTGCTGAGTGTGACATCATATGGTATGGAATATCCCTTTGGTTGGTTTAGGTCAGCTGCCCTGGTGATGTTTCTTTCTCACTTTTTTTGCCCACCCGCTAGGAGGGTTAGAGAAAGTCCTGATGCTGTGCCAGCACTTCTCAGCAGCAGACACAACACCAGTGTGATACCACTGCTGTTCTAGCTACAAGTGCAGAGCGCAGCACTGAGAAGGACAGCTCATGGTGTTGGTAGATACTTTCAGGAGTAATTCTTCCTGTCTTGAATAACTAGTTTAACTAGTTTAGGCCATGAATGAACCATACTCTGGAACTGCCATTCTCTCCTCAGAGATTATGCAGTGAATTAAAATGATAATCCTTCATATGTCCAATCTTGGTGGCTAAAATTGTGTGAGATTAATTCCTGTATATAATAATTTTAGTGAAGGTTTCAGGTACTATATTTGGCAGCTGAATTGTTGAACTAGACTATATATTATACAGATGCCAGGCATGAAAAAGATTCATTCTTATGCAAAAATCTGAAATTATTATGTATATATACATACAGCTGAATTTAGTTATGTCATGACTAGGGACATTTAACTCATTTTCCTGTAGTTTGTTTTGAGCTGACCAGCAACGACATTCCAACTTCCTTATGATACTTGTCTCTCTCTTTTTTTTTCTTCTTTTTTTTTTTTTTTTTACCTACTTGCACAGAGTATTTGGAAACTTCCTCAAAATCAGATGCTGAGCTGAGTTTTAGGCAAGACAGAAACCACCAAAACCAAAGACACACAGATGAAATAGCGAATGACTGCAGCATTGCAAAACAACGCTGTCAAGAAGACCCATACTGTTTTTTAGTGTATAAGAGCTTCCAGCAAGCATGCCAGGCAGAGGCAGCAGAATGCAGGCTCACAACAGGTGGCCAGGAATGTCTGTCAGCATGGAAAGAACTGAAGAAAACTGTGCTGGGAGAGTGCAAGTGCTCAGAGCCACTTCAAATGAGATGCCTTAAAATATGGAAGGGAATATTTAACAACCCTTGTTTACAATACTCTCAAGGGAACCAAGTTTCAGCAGCTAGTAAAAACAATGCTGAAGATGATGATGATGATGATGATGATGATAAAGATAAAAGACAGGACACTGACACAGGTGAGTGCTATTCCAAGAATCTGAGTCCTTTCATACATGCATTATATGTGCACATCTGTGAAAAATAAATAAATAAATAAATAAAAATCTCTTAATTGTTTGCAGTTTAACATTAGAAACAAGATAGTTTTAAGAGGTTTATTTAGATGCAAATGAATAATCTGATAACAAAACAATAGCCTAAATGCAAATTCTATTTTCCTTCAATGTGTTAATCTTTCAAAACCTGATCCTAATCAGTTCCTTTCAGTACTGCATTATAACTAAAAACAATAGTAATAAAAAAGAACAGTTTTTTAATAAGAATTCTCTGCCTACATTTACTTTAACACATGACAAAACTTTTGAGTTTTAAAAACTGTATGTATTGATGAACACTTTAAGGCCTCTGGCCTTTATTTACTCACAATAACCCTGATTTTACTCTGTGCTGAGCAGATCTAAAACTCTTCTTCTATTCACAGGATGTATAATTATGTAGAGAATGTTATCAACAGAAATTGAGAAACTATGTTTTCACCCCAAAATCTGTGAATGTATTTAACAGTGCTTTTAGAGGTTAACAAGCTGACAGTTCCTATTCAATCAATCTGATTTATCTTGTTTATTTTTTACTACCAGCACTATGTCAGCAACAGAGCCAATAATTTAAAGTTGAGAACTAAGCTGAGACATGATTTATCATTGTTGCATATGCTTATATCCATATATTTTTTTTTTTTCTAGAAAATATTAGTATGGAAACAAAATTACAATGGAGTTTATCTGCTCTCTCCAAGCAAGGTAATTCTGAATTTACTTATAAATCCTAGTAACTGGTTTTAGTTCTGTTTAGTTCTGAAAACTTACCCCAAAAGGTAACTTACCCCATTATAAGGTCAGAAATATCTAGATCTTTTTGGAAGTTTTATAGAGTAGGCTGGAAAAAAAAAAAAAAAAAAAAAAAAAAAAAAAAAAAACTGAACTAGTTTAAAAAAAACTGAGAAATGTAATTTGTGTTCTCTTCTCCACTTCTCCACTTGTTGTTGTGTAGCCCGGGAGGAGATGTCAGCAGTTTCAAGTAGTTCAAGTATCCACTAACCACTGGCTCCCAGAAACCATTACATTCTATGAAGAAATTTCCATTTCTCCATTTCTCACTTTCTTCTTCCTCAACATCTAGCAAGGGCAGGAACTTGCAGGAGGGTTACATATGATGGCCAAGCAGTAGAAGGGAGGAATATGAAGACTAAACAATGGATTTAAAAGAGGCAGTTTTGGAAGAGCTGTCTCAGAGCTTTTGGTAGTCAAACTTGTTTTTAATGGGAATATCACAAGCAGGATCATCAATTCACTTGATCACCAGTTATCACTTGAGAAAGGTTTTCTTGTGATTTCATTTTTAAAATCATTCTTTTTAGCACACACAGCAAACAGAACCTGTTTGGATGTGAACAAGGACTGTGTTGAAGATGAAGTATGTAACAAACAGTTGTCCCTGTACCTTAAGGTCTGCTCAGTAAGTAAGAAGTGCAACATGGAAGAATGTCAAGCAGCCATCAGGTTCTTCTATCACAACATGCCTTTGGAAGTTGCCCAGATGATGATATTTTGTGATTGCATCCAGCCTGATGAATCCTGCCACAGAGCCAAAGAACTTCTTCATGGCAAGCCCTGTGCAGTTACTGCAGTTCCCTACCCATCATGCCTAAATGTAATTCACATGTGTGAGGAAAATGAATTCTGCATGTAAGTGGAAAAAATATTACTTTTCCTAAGTTTTGCCTAGCTATAGGCTTGAGAATATTTTTTGATCAAATATTTTTTTACATGTGCCATATTTCTCATCTATAGCAAAATGATTTTCTGCACTGTATCCATTCTATATCATCTTTTGTGTTTAACATTTCAAAAAGCCATACTTCATGGATAGAAACAGCAGCGAGTTTGCCATCTTTAATCTTTGATCATGACATGTTATTTAGATGTCACTTTTAGAACACAATTTTTGATGTGGCCGTTTTATTTATTTATTTATTTATTGCACAAGATTTGATAATCACCTTATAGCACTACTCCAAACTATTCAGGTGCACAAGAAATGTTCTAAAATAAGGGTTTGTTGCAAAGTCCCTTTTCTTTGATAGGGGATAAAATTAAGAGGAGAGAGGTCAGAGCCAGTACTTCTTAGAACATGTTCTATTCTTTATGCTGTTATTTTTGATAGACTCCAAATGTTATTAACAACAGAGGCATTTACACCACACATTTGTTTGTTCCCTCATAGTTTGTTCACACACTCACACCTTCCCTCATAGTGGTTAGTGCAATTCCAACTGTATGCTCATGGCCAACTTCAGCTGTAGGGTCTTAAAAGTAATGTTGCACTGGTGTCCTGGTGGCTTATAGGTCAGTCTTTGGGTAGTACAGCAGAAACTCTTTGCCAGCATGCACTGCTGATTCTTGCAGGTTGAACAGCTCTCTAGATCTTATCAGCACTTAGAAAGCCTTCATACTCCACCTTTCCAGCAAGTGCTTTTCCTCCCTATGGCTTCCTTATGCATCACAACTATTTTTCCATTCAAACACACAGGTATCTAGAGAACTTCTTCACAAAAACTAACCCAGAAGGGGCCATTAAAACATCTCATGAAAGAGATATAATCAAAGAATGGCTTAGGTTGGCTTAGGACCTCAAGGCTTAGGACCTCAAAGATCATCTAGTTCCACCCCCCCCTGCCCTGGGCAGGGACGCCACCCACTAGATCAGTCTGCTCAGGGCCTCATCTAATCTGGTCTTGAACACCTCCTGGGACGGGACACCCAACAACCTCTCTGGGCAAACAACTACATACGAAAACCACACAGAACATTTAAAATATGTAGATGAACCAAATGTGGGTAGATAACATTTTACTAGGTTTATATAACACATTATTAGGTTTTATTAAGTCATTTTACCAATTCTACCAGGCAGAAATTTAGGGTACGATGCAGACAGCAATTCTTTGAAATCCGGTCTGAAAAGTGACTGCAAGGTTCCACCTGGATATCTATCATAGATGTCTGGTGCATCAAATGCATTAATTCCACAAGTAAACTAAAACATTCATTTTCAGATAGGTCTGGGACCTAGTGCAGCCTTTTCTTCTGCCAGTTTCATGACTCTTAACACCATTTCAACTGGACAAACTATGCTGTGAGGTATTTTCATTAACACTTTCTTCAGAAAACACCTGCCAGTCTGCACATTTGCCCTCTAGCCGTTTACACAAATTATGCAGCAGGCTAGAAGAAGTTTGTTTGGTTAAAGTAATTACCTCTTCCACCTTATCATCTGACCCTTTGTATTGAACCATTGTGCAACTTGCCCCTTCACAAAACTTTCATCTTATCCTTTTCTTCTCAGACACGCTGAAATGTGAAAAAGCTGCCCTGAAACATTCACAGACCACCAAAGTACTGAAGAGTAACACAGTTTCAGATTTTATTTTGTTTTAGAAAATATACAAAAGGATTAGCCTATGCTCACACTTATTAATTGCCACCATTTGGGGATGGTCAATCGGCTCACTTTGATTTTCAGTGTAGTCCCTGGTTCCTTTGTGGATTAGACCTGATTTTTACCTCAAAGCTGTGCTCAAATTAACTTTCAGTAAACAAAGCAGGAGACCAAGAGACGCTTTCAGTTCTGTGCAGGCTATTCAGATTGACGTCAGTGGGAATTGCCCCTTTTATGTCAAGAAGAATTGGGCTACAAATGTAAGTCTGTGCATGTGCATGTGTACACATGTAATATCATAATGGAAACTTGCTGAATTACCCATTATTTTGGGAGCATTAATGTTTCCTGGCATTGACAATAAGTGAACATAATTAGCAAAATTATTCTGTGAATTATGGCTAGACATATCTATAAATTGGGAGGTGAAAAAAAATAATTCCATTAGTACAGAGGTGGCATCTGCTTTGAAGCCTTTCTTTGTATAATGAAAATATTTACAATAAGGTCCTAGTTGGCACTGTAGCAGTCTACATTTTTCCACGGGACTTGCTTGTAAGAACTATACAATATGAACAATAGATTAGCAGCCTAATTTTTTATGATTAAGAAAAATTATCTTAATAAATTACTGTACAATACGCAACAACAATTTACTACTCTTGTCTGTTAACATTTAATGCAAGTGATAAACTGGTTTCCAATCAATATCTAAAGATTTTTTAGTTAGCCTTTAATAGATCTTTTCTACTGTCATACCTAGTACATTAAAGGCTAATTTTATTCTACCTAATAGCAAATACACTGAAATAATTTAAGATTATTGAGCTGGGAAACAGATTAATTCTTCACATAAATTTTATTTTATTTTATTTTAATTAAGTTGAATATCCACTCTTCCTACCATGTTATCCAACAAGCTTACCTACTAGAAAGGTGCCTCTTTTTTTTTTTTTTTTTTTTTTTTTTTTTTTTCATGATGATGACAGAATCTCTGCCCACATTTCTTCTCTGATGATCTGAGACTGTTGGTATTCACAATAATTCTTTTGCTGGACCCTGGGATAGTGTATACAGGTGCTGATTCGGGGGTACACTTGTTTTTTCTCAAAAACTTTTTGACTAAAGCCAACTGTTTTCTCAAATTACAAATTTGCAGATTCACTGAAACTGATTAGGTGCAAATTAGAGCCGAATTATGCCAGCTATCACCAAATATTGTGATTTTTAAGACCAAAATGATACCTTGAGAATACACTGTCTTTTTATGTCTATTTTTAACTGCCTTTTTGTGAAATCATGTTTTGTAAACCATCATTGTATACTTCCTTTTCTTCTTCCAGGAAAAAATATAAAACTTTCCAGTCAAAATGTTGGAGACAAGTGACCAAAAAATGCTATGATGATGAAGCTTGTCTTGAAACTTTAATTAAGGATGACATGCCCTGTTCTGCAAATGCTGAGTGCAAAGCAGCCTACATTAGCAACTGGGGCACAATGCTGCATGTGGAGTGCACCTGCCAGAATTCACCTCCAGCAGAACAGCCATTGTGCAAACTCTTCCATCACATGCTTCACAGCACAACCTGCTTCAGTGAGCTACGTGAGTAACACATGATACATTAAAGAATAATTAGTCCAAAAGGTTAAATTAAATTGCTGGTTTGCAGGAAATCTTTAGCATATCTTTGCTATAAGTCCATTGATATCACCAAGATTTATATGTGTGGGTTTTTAATCCAATTGAAAACACAATTTACATGTGCAGTTTTTCTCTGATTTTGAGAGGTATTTTATACTAGTAGTAAATCAATAAATTGGCTACATGTCTGACTACATTAATTTGCTGGCTGGAATAACAATAAAAGAATAATTTATGGGGCTTATAATATTATGCAGATCAGAAAAGTTTCAAAGCCTTTCTGTCATATGCTTAATGTTGTACCTTTGTGTAGTGTCTGTACCAATAATATGGTACATATTGGTACATATGATATAATGTTGTGTTTTTCTTCCTTTTCTTCTCTTCTTGGAGTATAAATATAAGTATTTCTTAAACTGTAAGCTGGCTAACATATATTTAGGAAGCTATCTAATAAATGCTAACCTTAAAAATTGGCATTTTAGGCACGGATTAGCTGTGTTGTGAAAAATCACAAAAAGCATTGGAATTAGTGGTCTTCTATTTTCACACAATTTCTTAACAGTAATGAGAAAGAATACTAAACTGAACCAAGAGTTTTCTAGCTTTTAGTTCTGAGCACAGATCTTGCTTGTGTTAGAAATCAAGCCATAGAAGGCAATGCATTAATTTCCATTTTTCGGGAGAGGATTTCTTTTTCTTTGTATATATTGGTAGAGGATTATGCAGACCTACACAGTTAAGAGGAAATAGTTTAAACTTCTTATATCCAAAAGACTGTTGGAATCTTTTAATTTCATTCACCTTGAATTTAAATATATGTATATTACATCTCTAGCTGTATTCCCAGAACAACTGAAATAATTGCAACCTAGCTATCTGGGAAAGAGCTGGCTGGCCACATCCACAACCAAGACTTGGACTCTCAAAGAAAAAGCTGCTAAGACTGTGAATGGAGGCTTCAGGATCTGGCCTGAAGTAAAAACAGTAGGATTAATTCAGTTGAACAATGCACCCTATGCAAGTCATCTTCTTGTGATTATATATTTGCAAGCTAGCTTGGGAGAAGTAATTATTTCCAAAGATTTCAATGAAAAGGATTAATTAGTTCATAGTTCTGTCTGATGGGATGTCTTTTAAACACATATTAATTGCACACACACATTTCATTGAATGAATTAGCAAATTCTTCAGTTTGAGCAGTCAAAAAATTGCCACTGATAATGGTATAATTTTTTCTTGCTACTCAAAGTGTACCCAGAAATTAAAATCATGTTGCAGAAACATTGCCCTTAAGGTTATACAATCAGTACTAAAATTCAGTTTGAGAAATTTTTTTAAATTAAATATTAGATCCCCTGGCAAAGCAATACCTTAACACTGTTAGTTTTGAGACTGTACTAGCAGTGAGTTTGCTGATGAATGCTATTTACTTGTTTGTTTGCTTTATGGCTGCATGTAATGGTTCAAATGACTGATCACATCACTCTGTTAGTTATTCTTTACCTATAAAGCAAAAAGATGGCCCTCATATTATAATAATCAAATAATTGCTCATCAGCTTTTGCCATTCCCTGAAGCAGTCTCAGGATAAAGGTTTATTGTGATGGAAAGTTCCCTAACCTAATTGGGATTGAAGAACAGAAACTTGCTTGCTCCTGTGGTGCAATGAAGTTCCTGCTAGTCAATCAAAACCAGACTGGGGATCCAGAGCCTTTGGCTAAGTAAAGGAGTTCAAATCACAGTTGCACAGTGATTTGAAACTTGCTTGTTTTGGTTCTTTTTTTCTTTTTTAGATGCATAGTTGTAATGCAACTAAACTGAAGAGAGATATGATTATGGTTTAGATTGTAAGTTGCTGTGTTAAATGTGGTTATCTTTATGATAGCTATGAGATATTGAGTAAGTGCTCTATTCCAGACCTCATCCAACCCCTTCTACAAACCTATTCGTTTGGCCTGGGTATGAACTTTAGATACTTTTTACTGTTCTGGTGATAAGGATTTTTAACACTGAAATTTGTCTGAATGGGCAAATACCCAAAACTAGCAATAGGGATCTAGAACTGGTGAGAAATTTCTATTTTATTTTATTTTTTTCTGTGAAAGATAATTAAGTTGGTTTGAGGCAAAGAATATGTTTCTTTAAAGTACACTTCTCCCCCATAAAATAAACTACAGGGGAAATATAATTGAGATTAAAAAGGAAGAACTAACATTCATTCATTCACTTGGTTTCCTGAGTATCAATAAGTAAATTTTTTACATAGATGCCCTTAAAAATTCTGTGGCTCTTATCAAAACATCAAGCAATAATATTCACATAAATTATTTTTTTAAATAATATTTTAAATGGATGTTTTTTGCCAATATTCAGGTCAAATTTCAATTAGGAAGAAAGGTTTTCATTGGGTGAATACAGAAGTACCAGGAGAAAAGCTTTCCAGAGCACAGCTACATTCTTCTTCAATTAATGGTGAGTCCAAGCGAATCACTTCATGATCTTAATAGAAGTACTCTTGAAATTTCCCTCGTGTGTGATATAGAAGACAAAAGGTTGGGTCTCTTGGGTGGGTTCAGGAAAGCGAGCTCTACCTGTTGTTCCCCCATTCAGCATAATGTGGAAAAACCTCTACTTGCTTGCCTTAGCTTATATTATCACAAAATAAAGATAATGAGACTGAACCAATTTCTATGATAAGTGGTTTTGAAATAGATGGCTCACAAACACTATATTATAATTGTGGAAAATTAAGCTATTAAACCTACCAGTGTCTGATTCTCCATACAGTCATTAGAGAGTAGTAGTCATAATGTGTAGTATAAATGATTATATTTGGTGTCACACCAACTTCTCTCGTAATTCTCTTGACTATTTGTGCCATACTAGTTAAAACAACAAAATTAGGGAGACACAGTAAGTGGTCTGAGAAGGGTCTTGTGTTACACTACATCAGATATTACTAGGTAGTGCAACAGAAGGGCATGCAATTCTGGATTGTGATATCCCGCGGGTTGAAGAGTGGCATCTGGTTTTATTTCCATGCATTTACAGTGAGCAATTAAGTGACATAAAGTTGAAGGATATTAAATTAATATACAAATTTTCTCATGGTTGAAAGAATATTAGTTTTATATTTCTTTTGAAGGACCCCATTACAGAGTGAAAACACTAAAAAGCTTAATGCACAAATATTGACTCTAATGAGAGTGACCTTCTCTACCTCGTATGGGGCAGATCACTAATACTTCAGATATTACCACAAAATAATTCTGCAGTTTCCAGTAATGATAATACTGAACACCTTCAACAGTTAAAAAGTAATTCAAGTTCTACATGCAGTACAAAATAAAGGATATTCTATCACCATCCTTCAGCTATTGCTGAAGTGGGCAACATAGGAAGTATAAATATAGATTGGTAGGAATAGCATTCCTGAGACCTATATCATGAATAATTGAGCATTCAAATGCAATTTTAACATTAATTTTAACATCTTTGCTGTATTCTAGAAGTGTTGGCTTCTCTTTGCCAACTAAAGGAGTCTGAATCTGTAGTTGGAACTAGACTCTAGTGGTTAAATAATACAAGTTATAATGGAAGAAATTCTGCTCTAAGTGGGAAAAAGTAAAATGTGAGCTATTTCACCCCAGTGACTAGTTCTAACTGCAGAATCTTTCATTGGGTAAAATGCAGTATGCATTTCTCTCAAAGATTTGGATAAATGTTTGCAAAAAGCAGGCTGCACCCAGTAATTCTGCTCCCACTGAAATCTGAATACTTTCCAAAAACCCATCCTTGAACTCTAACAGAATTTTGGATGGCTTTAGAAAAATACAAAGAATGCTGACCAGCATAAACCATACAATAAAATATTCATCCTATTGGACCTGTCATGTACTCTAGCTGGGAACTCTAACCTATAAATATCTCATAGGAAGTCAGGTCAAGAAGAAGAATCTGATTCAGGATATTTACCTGATGATAAAAACCATATTGCAAATTGTTTCATAAATTCCACAGACAAAAATCTAACCCAGGATCCTGGATTCATATGCTAGCAAATGTACATTACTCTGGCTGCAAAGGGAGTTATCATCTTTACAAAATATTTATTTTTACCAAAATCAAATCCCAAGAAGAATCCCATGGTGCAGAGGCAAAATGGTTAAGTTGTCAAATATGGCCTTTTGTGTGTCCTGAGGTATTTGAGGATATTTGCTGAACTTGGAAAGCTGGAGATAACATTTGGTGATGTGTTGTCCCTGCCTTAAAATCTCAGAATCCTTTGCTTAGTTTGCCTAAAATAAAAGGCTCTTTCACAAATTCAAATTAATGCCCATCTACAGATGTCATCAGTCTCTTAATTTTTTAATTCAAAAAACGTAGTTCCTAAAAACTTCAAAAACTTTGCAAAAGGTACTGCAAATCATTGGATAGGATTGTTTTCATAAAAGGAGTGTTTCATAATAAATAATAAATATAAACATATATCCAAATATATTTGCTAATATATATAACCCTTTTCAGTTGGGAAATATTATTCCAGCTTTTGGTATAAACAGAGGCATTTTGGTGTGAATGTAGTAGACAAATACGTTGGGTCAAAAGTAGTTCAAGTGCCCAACTCTGTACACAAGAGATAACCACTTCCTGTGGACTCACTTAGTATGCATAAAGTGTTGTTGCAGAGAATCTGATGCCTGCTAACTTTTTACATCCTGGCATGATGTATCTCAAAGACCTTAGCCTCCTAAATACAGTTGTGATGTTCCAAAACAAGATTAGGTAACAAAAGCACTTAAGTGCTTTTGGAAGCATTGGCCCAGTTGGCACATGGAGTGAGGAGAGAGATCACTTCTGCTTTACCATTGTGAAGGAGCTCCATTTGGTTCAGTGAGTTCAACCACACAAGTAACTGGCTCATGCCACGAATATTGAATCAAAGGCTATCCCGAAAAGAAGGTGTAAAAGCCCTTGGCATTTGACTTGCAATATAAAAACAGTCTTAATTGGATTTATACTTTATCAACATACCCAGGAGGGTACATGACAACATAGATGTCTGTCAATTGATGTGGCTTGGTTAACAAGGTGTGATGTGGGTAGAATCCTGATCATACAAAAGTTAATGAGACTTTTTCTGGAAGTTCAGATGGGGCCAGAATTTTATGTCATTTTATAAAATTTAATAATAATAATAATAATGTGATAAACTAAAAATGTTCTCCAAACTTCAGAAAATATTTTTTGCCTACCTAGTTATGCACTTCCAGCCTAGTTTTGACTTCATTCTATGCAAATCATTGCCATGATTTTACATATTCAAATAATTGAAAAGATTGCTTCTTACACTTTAATTTGAAAAATGAATCGTGTGAAGATAAGCACTTACTTTCATCAGTGTAGAGCTTTGGAGCTAAAGTATTTTTTGGCTGCAAAAAAAGAAGTTAGGAATACAGCACTCTTATCTGGTTCTTGTGAGATACAATAAATTTGGGCTTGACCCAAAACTCTTGGAATTCATGTTATTCTCCTCTTAAATTATAGAGTTATCAGATATTTTCTACTGAGCAGTTTTGCTGTGCTGAGAATCTAGATAAACAAGTAATTGGCAGGGTTTATCTATAATTATACCAGCTGCTGTGGGAACTGAGATTAGTTCAGCTCCAGAAATTTTAATTTGTAAAGTATGAAACATTGTCGATCTCATTGTTTTATAAATGTAGAAAAAGCCTGTGAGAAGCTTCAGGTAGCCAGGAAACTTTTGAGCACAATCCAGAATTCATCTGTCTGATGAAAATTCACAGCCATCTCACTACCTATATATAAGCAGGTAGATTTATACAGGAGACTGATACCACTAATTGTTGCAGCTGCTGAGCCCACTGCTATCCTTTACCAAAACTTTGTCACTGGAAATGTTTGTATGTCTATATAGACTGCTTCATCTAGTGTTTCAGTGGTACCTACAGCTCCATTGGTTGTGTCCCTGAGTTTCACAGCCTGTCCAAGAAAGGGTTAGACATTTGTCACACAATCATGGTGGCTTTGCCATAGACTTGTCCCTAGGTTGGTGCCCTAGCTTCTCATGAGCATGAGACACCTCTACGGGACAGTACAGCCCACTACAGCCTTGCACCTTTGCAATGGAAATGTCTGCTCTCCACTGATGTCAATTCACTCTCTGAGATACAGAGATAGAAACATCTCACATTTTAGCTGGTTTCTACTGGAAGTCTTTACACATCATTTATGCCTTTCATTCCTCACAAGGCACACAGATATTTGTATCCTTTTCTCCATATGGTCAGAGAACCCAAAAGACTGGGTTCTGCACTGGCACCTCAGTGCAGAAGAGAAGAACCAAAAAACAGAGACAGCTGCTTCTCAAAAGAGTAATGAAATAAGTACCTAGGTACACTTTTTTTTTTTTTTTTTTTAACCAGTTCTGCTAAGAGTAGGAAAATATTATAGCTTTTAATCATGTAGTTAATCATTGTGATGCCTGCTATACAGTGAAATGTGAATGGGAGCACAGTATGAGAGCTTAAGTTTTTTACAAACCCATAACTACAAATGTGCTTAATTTCAGTTTTTATTGTTTGTTTAAGGTACTGGTTTTTAAGCCTTAAAACATTGGTTAGATCATACTCAGCTGATCAATAACTTGTATACAATGATCAAAATGGGATCAGACATAAGAGACTGTTATGTCATATAGGAATGTACATGTGTATTCTGGTTTTCATGGTTGGGATTTGGCATGAATGGAGACAAAATTTTTTATTTATATTTCTTAATGTCCCTATCAGTATTTCACATTTCAACAACTGGATGGATATAGATCAATAATGAAAATTAATATAAACTGTTTCTTGAATTTTTAAAAAAGGTCAGGATGAGTCCTTCTTTCTGGATGCGCCTCTGGGCAGCCTGCTCTAGCAGCTGGCAACCCTGCCCAGAGAAGGGGGGTTGAAACTAGATGATCTTTAAGGTCCTTTTCAACCCAGGCCATTCTACGGTTCTATGATCAAGAAACAGACACCCCAACAATGTTTTAAGGGAATTTAAACAGGCACATTCAAGTACTTTAACCACAAAGAATATATAAAATGAAAATATAAAATGAAGAATTAGCCTTTCAGTCCAAACTGTGCCCTCTCCCAGCCTTACAAATTCTCTCATTTCTCAGAAGGCAGGAGAAAATGTATGTCTTCTAGCATGATCTCATTATTAACATCTTTCATGTGTTCCGCATAGAACTGAAAATATTATAATCAACATCTCTTTTACAAGAAAGTAGTTCACCAAAAATATCTTTTTTTTTTTTGTAAGAGTTTCACAAAAAAAAAAAAAGGAGAACATTTTGATTTCATTTAATCATTTTAGAGTATTTTATTTAATCAGAATGCAACAATTTTTCAAAATTCTTAAAGAAAAAAAAATCAAATATTTTGGTGAGATTTGATTAGTCCATTTTTACCATTCATGACTGTTCTTCAGAATAACTTCCCAATCTTCATGGTTAGGGAGGTATTGTGAAAACTTCTATTTGTCTTAAAAATCTTTTTTTTTTTTTTTTAAAGATTTTATAGCTTAAATCTTTCCTATAAAGATTTATAGGAAATTTTATAGCCCCTGCAGTTATAGGAAGGTTTAAAAATTGACTTCAGTGCACAATGAAGATTCAAAAACTGGAAAAAAAAAAAAAAAAAAAAAAGGACTAAAAATTATTCCTTTCCTAAAAGTTATAAATTTAAAGAACTGTCATAACTTGAGAGGAGGGACACCTTCTGATTTATCTTTTAAAATATGGTATTAGCAGTACTGAACTGGGACCAAAATACAGCCTCTTCCATCAAATATTCACCACATTAAGTATTTTTCAATAGCTTGTGTGTGTGTATGTACAAACACACATATGTACTATGTAATAATCATAATTGATTCAGAGACCTTTTGACCTTCTCCCAGCTCAGGTAAGTGATGGGGCTGAGAAGTGATGGGGCTCTTCCTTGGTGGGTGTTTCCCTGACTAAGTAAGGTGGAAAACCTTAGGAACAGCTAAGGCCATATTTTGCCATTCTGCATTTAAGTTCCTGTATAAACAAAAAATTATGTAATTTTTTAACACAATAGAAACAGTATAACAGGCAAGTAAAAAGTTCTAATGCTTTATTCTTGTGGCTCTGGTTTTGAGTCCTCTTGTCATCTAATCTCTGTACTTGATGCCAAGTTCTGGGCTAATGTTTTGTACTGAGAACATTTTTTTTTTTTTCTTCAGAATATTTGATCAAAACTCCTACATTTATTCCACCAGGAAAAACAAATTTCCCCTCATTTGGGAAACAAAAGTTGAAACAATTCCCAGTTGTTCAACAGTTGGAATTTTTAGCATGTAAACTGCCTAAGTGACTTCTTGGTGAGCAGCCTAAGAGAAAGAGGAAACTCTGTGGGCACGAGGCCCAGAAACACAATGTTAGATCCCCTTTTACATTAATTTGATTGACTATTGACTAGATTGACTATTGCTTCACACTGCAATTATGGTAATATGTGGAAAAGAAAAAGAAACCTAGCAGATAAGTAAGAGCCAGATCTCCTTCAATACATCGAATAAAATTAACACCTCAAAATCAACAGGGAAAATACTACAAAACACAATTCAGTGTAACAAGCTGTTGCAGTTTCCCTGGGGTACAGTAAAAGGTAGTGGTACACATATGAAGTGCTATTGGAACTGGTATTTACTAAGAGGAGTCTGAAAACAATTTTGCACCAGTTGATGAAGGAAGAGTAATTCCTACCTTTGGCATACCACCTAGGTCTTTTTCCTCCTTTTAATTACTGGCACCAGAATTGATTGGTAACTTAGTTTAGTATTCCAATTCAGATCTCAAACCTGATTCTTGTCACAGAAGTAAATGTTTCTTTTCTGCTTTCTGGTTTTGGCTTATAGGTGAAACAGTCTACATTATTGCCTATTCCTCCTGCATAGTTCTCATCCTAGGAATAGTCCTGTTGACTCTCCTAAAGATCAGGTAATTTGATAAGAGTATTAATCTTTGGTTCTAGGAAATTGGAAAAGCAGAAAATAAAATGTTTTGATTTAGTTGAGAGGTTGGCACTGTGATCGTCTTTAAAAACAGTTCAGCATGTCCCAGTGATGGAAAGAACTGACATTGCGGGTGTCAGCAGGAAGAAGTGAAATACGATGCATATCTACAATGCACTCCATTCACACAGAGATCCCAGGCTTTAGGAGGTTTCATTTCCTGTCCCAAGGCAGGAGAGGGTGAAATCTGAATTCAAAAATTCTGCAAGGCTACCTTTCTAGCTCTATAGCAGGCAGAGGTAATGCAGAAAGGAAATGAGAATATTTAGTATTATAACATATTTAAAAACCAAACAGTGAATGCTGCTATTGAAGTTAATATTCTTGCCAAATACCATTTTTGCTGATAGGATTCTGTAAACATTCCCACACACAGTATGAAAAACTGCCCATATGCCAGAGCTCAGTAAGAAAACAGAAATGTGCATTCACTTAGTCAAATGAACATGGCCTTTTCTTAAATGATACATTTTCTTGGACCAAATTAAATGGCCAGAATTCAAGAATTACACTGTCAGATGATAGGTAACAGAACATGATGTAGCAGGAGCCATATATAGTGGGAGGGATATTGAGTCAGATTTCATTATTAAATTTAGAGGCAGATCAAAGAGGAATCATGCAGAAAAATGCAAAAGGCAAGTCAAGGATATATGGGCACAGAGGCTTTCTCTTTCGGCTTGCAGTTACAGGAATATCAGCATATAAATAAAACTCAGATTTAAATAGTACAGGGGATGGAAGAAAGAACAGCACATTAATAATGATGAAGGGAATTACTTTATACCACAGTGTTCATCATAAAAGGAGGGGAATTTTGCCACTGATTTTAATTAAGCCAAAGTTCAAAACAAAACTGTTTAGTTTATTGTTAAATACATGCACATTTTTTATTTTCAGACCCTGCAGAACAAAACATGAGTCAAGAAGTCCCTCGCCAGACCATTCTTCTGAAACATTTATGGTCCATTATAAAAGTCACAGATGAACTACTCCGTTGCTTATGCTTTTTAAGGCTATTCTTGAAAGCCAGCCTGTTGTACATATGCGATAGTAAAATATATATCAGAAAACCTACTATAAATTATGGAATTTTGTAGTTGAGCATATAAAAGATTTTTATATTTATTAACACGTATTAAAACTTTCACAAGCATTAAAGAAAAAAAAAAAAAAAAAAAAAAGTACTCTCTACTCTCCTTCATTTGTGTAGATTCACAGATCTATCCTGAGCTGCACATTTACTATATCTGTAGACTCACATGATGGGTATAAATGCTGTATTGGCTTGAATCTGGCCTTTCAACATGCCTAGCAGTGGCAAACTTTGAAAGCCACCCTTGGGATCTGGATTCATCTGACAGAAAGGAAAAAAGAAGAATCCACTTGGATACATTTCAGAGAGTTGTTAGAAAGCACATATGTGGGAGTTTTATACACAAAGTTGCTCTACAAGTACCTAATGGGGTATTTGTGAGGTAGTATGTACAGGCAGGCTGCCTGTAGTTTGATGGCAGAGCACTTTGTGGGGTAGAGGGAGAGATCACTATTACAGCCCCTCAGTATAAAGAGGAATTAAACTCTGACTACCTGGGCTTTTGTCTTGAGCAGGATGTTTTTTTTGAAACTAGTTATTCTTTCTCCTCTGAGATGGTTCAAAAAGAAATGAGTGAGCCTTGTCGATGTGAGAACCACCATTTTAGACAACATTCTGTGGTATGAATGCCCAGTGGAGAAAAAAAATTGTTTGGGGCTGAAGTAAAGTGCCTATTTCTCAAGAGAGAACTTGCAACCCCTTTCATCATCCCCGTTTCCTATTTATTGTCTCTAGGCAATACCCAAACTGCCCAATTCTCCCCATGCACTTTACTGGGAGTTACGGGCCCTAACCCACCACTCTGGATCCCACTTTGGGGCAATGAGTTCTGGATTTCTCCCTATAGCTGAGTTGCTTTTCTAGATTTAAGCTTCTATTTATTAGCAATTGGTTGTCTTTGTTCAATCTTTGTAATGATCAGGTTCTGGTCAGCACAAACTAATGGACTGGCATTTGTTGTATTACTATTACCATAAGCAGCGTATGTATTAATCAGTTATGATAACATCTGATTAATCAATTTGATTTTGAATTTGATTAGTTTGAATTTTTTCTGACTTCCCACTAAATGTAACTCAGATAACAAATAACATCAGGAATGAAATACTGGTTACACTGAACTCACTTCCAGTTTTGACCATGACTGACTGAGAACAAAGGCAAGAAATTTAGAAATTCAAATTTCTGACATGATCAGAAGAGCAAGGATCTTTGGCGTGCAGTTATATTGGATAGAGTTTTAGAGATTTTAAACAACTGTTACACTAGACATTTTCTCTTTCTTTAGGATTTGCATAAAGCCAAAAAAAATAAAAAAATAAAAAAATAAATCTGTCTTATTTTGCAATTAAATGCTATCTCATTACTAAATCAGCCTTTGGACAAAATACAACAGAAACAAAAAGTGGAAATTTGGGTAGTTTGCTAATCAGAATGATCTCCTGTATCAGTACAGCAATTTGCAGCATTTAGTATATCTATGTAGGAATTTTGAGAGTAGTGTATTAATATTCTTAATCTTCAAACTGTAAAGAGGAAAAAGTTTGAATTTCTGAGAATAGTCTTGAGAATTAATTTATCAGTG
Organism: Oxyura jamaicensis; assembly: GCF_011077185.1. Classification (NCBI taxonomy): domain Eukaryota; kingdom Metazoa; phylum Chordata; class Aves; order Anseriformes; family Anatidae; genus Oxyura; species Oxyura jamaicensis. Next base: position 93,290,907 of record NC_048895.1, on the reverse strand, counting down.
TTGGTTAAAATAATTTCTTTATACAGGAAATATGAAGTGAACCCTGTGTTGTTCAGTCTGACTTTAAAAACCAATGATGCAATGCTCAAACATCTGTGTCTCAAAATTTGAAGAAATCCATTTCTATTCAGATTTAACTAAACCTCAGTCATAAAAACATCTCTTGTAACTTTCTGTCTTATAAACTTTTCATTTTATAATTAGCTTGTACCTGGGTGTTAGGAACTCTCTTCATATGTGTGCTTAAAAACAACCATTCAGACACACAAAAGATGTATGTGAAACTGGGGTTATGTATGTGAGTTATTCTAAAAGACAGGAAGATATTTAGCAGCAATTGTATTACTTGTGCAACTTTACAGGCTCTTTTGATTAGGGCTAATTTTAGTGCTCAATGGAAAAGTACATTTCCTCCATTACATATGTAAAATGTACCTGTATCACAATTCTTTTGATTTCATGGTGACACTGTATTCTGTCAATTGTATCCAGTCATTAATTATTAAATAAAGGAATCTCTGCTGTGATGATCTGTATTCCGGTGATCATGATTAGACTCTATTTCTTAAACAAAGAATGAGTGCCATATTCCGACTACACAGATAAAATTCAGTCAGTAGCATTTTACCAAGATCAGTATCCACCTGTTTTGCCATTTCAGTCCTAGGCATGCTTAAGACCCAACAATATCATATGTCCTGCAAAACAATTTCACAACAGATGAAGAATCTTTTGTAACAGACTCACGATTAAAATATTTTCCTCTGAAACAAGACATCTGCACCTAATTCCCAGCTGAGATACACTGATGTCTCACTGACGACTTGGGATTCCCAGGTCATTTTGGGTAAGGACATGATTTGTCCCCCTTCTGTTGGAGCTGAAACATCACACAGTAAAAAAAAATGAAGAAAAATCGTGCTAGAGGGAGAAAGCATAAATTTTAGTCTTATAACATTCTCATTTGAAACAATAAATACTGGATTGTAGTGTTTGCTTTCAATATTGTTTATGCAATTCATCTAAAGATTGATTCAAATTAAACGTGTAGTTTTTGAGACATACACAGGACTATCTCTTCCTTAGACAGCACTGAAGATACAAAGCTTTAAATTCAAGTCTGTACTTCTCTTGTCTTGCCACAGTGAGTCTTGAATTCTTCAAAAGGAGGATATTCCTTAGCCATCTCACTTTTTTGTGAGGTGAGAGAATGTGCTTTTTGGACAGACTGCTTTCTCAGGCTGTTGTGGGAATTATGATCTGGTACTCTGGGCTAGGTGTCAGATCAAGCTAGTAACACATTAGACGGATGGAAGCAGGACCACCACCATTCCCAAGAGGGTGCCTTAAAAGGGTGAACATCATTCAGTTCTTGGGTGTCTTTCCAGAAAGAAAACTTTAACTATTTTATTTAAGCAGGTGAAGACAACTGTCTGCAGCTCAGTAGGATTGTCACTGCTGACTTTTCCAAGAAAGTTCTCCAGCTGGCACGCTGACATTTCAGACCACTGGCTGGAGCTGTTTAGTCTCCCATGAACTGTGCAGGGGTCTTTGACATCAATTACAGGGCACAGATTTCTACTTTGCATAGGAACATCTAAAGCTAGATGATGCCTCATTGAATTTTTCAACTCCTACCTCCATTACTGGCTGTGGCTTTTAATGTTTAGTTAATGGAGGGAATAAATGTTTTCCTAGTTACTTAGAAGAGATTTGTCAGCTATAAAAGCACATGGGAACAAATGATAAAAAGGTAATTCTAAGAAAACACACTCCAGACAGATTACAAGGTAACAAAGTCAACACAGGCGTACATGTCAAAGTGACACCTTATATTTACTAATGCTGCATGTGAGAGCTGGTTAGTCAGAGCTGCTGAATCTGGCGTAATACATGAGCATATCAGTTTCTATAAACACTGAGATAGATTTTGTTTCATCTTCAACATCACAAATTGCAAAATCACAAATAGATTTAACAAGGAGGGTACATGTCAATTTCTTAGCAAACATATCTTTTTGACATCAGTTTCAAAGGACTAACTTGACTTTGGCTGTGGTCCTTCTGCCTTCTGTTTATGGTAGCATTGAAGATCAACACCATGTTAGAGAAGGACCATAGAGAAAAATAATACTCAAAAGCATAGCTTAACATCATCAACAACAACAAACCAACCAACCAACAAACAAACAAAAGATTTATCAGCAATAACTGGAATGGAAATGTGTTTTTCATGCAGTTCTCCAGACTAATTTTTACAGTTATGCAGTTCTCTAGACATTTCAGATCTAAAGAAATTATTAAGTATCCTGATATATTAACAGGACTTTATTTTTAAAAAAAAATTAAAAAGAACTTGAGGCAGTCTGAGAAATTATACAAAAAATCTATGGCACAGAATACTAATTTTCAATTATTTAGTATAGCAACTAAACAGTATTTCTACTCTTTAAAAATACCTCAGTGAAAAAATAGGCAGATCTTATACATTCACAGTAACTCTTTGGACAAACATTTTTTTCATTTCATCAGCACGGATCCTAAACATAGGAATTTTACCTCGCAGGCTCATAGTCTTCATTCTGTGAGTCCTTTTTACAATAAAATTTTTATGGACTCGATGCTATTAAGAAGGGAAAATTAGCCAACGCTTCTCTGGACTTATTCACAAGACCAGAATATTCACTTCTTATTCCCATAAACTCTGGTTATAGATGAAAATGAAACATTAAAGTGCTGGTCCAGAGCCAAGTTGCCCTAGTACATAAAAGCTTCAACTACAAAGCAAGCTGCTGCTGGAAGACATTAGCACTATGCATGTAAGGGATCCATGTCACTGCTGTCTTGTGAAAGGCACTAGAGAACAATTATTCCCATTACTAGTGGAACTGACCAATTTCTTCAGAAAAGCACTCAAGCCATGCCTTTAGAATATAGTGGTTTGACCTGCCAAAGAAGACAATATTTGAATTTCTAGCTATTGCCAACAGTACAAGAAGAAAAACTACTATGAAAGTATGAAAGAAAATTCCAGCAATGTGACATAGGTCATCTGTTGAACCTTCACAAGTTCAGAAAAGGCCACAGACCAAAGATTGCCTTGGGCACTCCAGCTTACATACTCTCTGGCCATGGCACAAGAAAGATGATCTCCATGTTATTCCATGAGATCTTTCCAGTGACTTTGATACAGTGGAATTCAGAAGAGTCTTCAAAGCATAGAATTAAATCATAGAATCACAGAATCATTCAGGTTGAAAAATACCCCTAAGATCATCTAGTCCAGCCTTTTACCTAGCACTGACAAGTCTACCACTAAACTATTCTGCTAAGTTCTACATCTACATATTTCTTGAAGACCTCCAGGGCTCAACCTCTTCCCTGGGCAGCCTATTCCAATGGCACACAAATCTTTCAGTAAAGAAATTTGTCCTAATATCCTACCTAAACCTCCCCTGGTGCAACTTGAGGCCATTTCCTTTCATCTTTCACTTGGTGCTTGGAAGAAAAGCCTGATCCCCACCACTCTACAACCTCCTTCAAGGTAATTGTAAAGTACAATAAAGTCTCCCCTGATCTTTCTTTTCTCCAAGCTAAACAACCCCAGCTCCCTCTGTACATCTAATTTGTCTCTGGTAGGAATCCCAGAGAGCATCACCAAATGGACAGGGAGTCAGCATGTCCTCACATTTTATCTGTGTGATCATGCATAGAACTCTGTTGTTTTTTCTTGATAGCTTTCAAAAAATATATATAATTGTAATTAATATTATAGTAATTGGGACACCTTCTCACACAAATAAAACACCTGGATTTAAGCCTTCCATAGGCAGAGGGTTACTTCAGAGTGAACTAACAACAATGTACTCCATGGGGGACACTGAAAGGAACCAAAGAGTAGGCACCACTTGTAGTCAGTCACTCTGAATGTAAGCTTAAAGATTTAGAAGCTCAGAAGCACTGGAGAGCAGTAGCACCATCATATTGCATACTGTTCCTGCCATATTTTTGGAGGGATGCAGCCTCAACTGCTTTACAATGTGGTGAATTTGGTGCTACCTATGTGAGTAATGCATGCTTATAGAATAGCTGTAAGATTAGCCCTTGATCTTAAGGGCAAAATATGCCTATTTTTTGAAGCTAAAGATTAGGCATTCAAATGCTCTGCACAGCCAAACCAATGGCATCTCAGGAAAGCAGAGCAGCAGAATATTATGTGCTGACAAAATTTTAGTAGCACAGATATGAGATGTCTAACAATTCTCAGTCACACCACAAGTAAAGAAGCATTTTGAGGGGATTGCTCACCTGGATCAATATGTCTAAATAATTTATCCCAGGTGGCACTTATGACAAATATATATTTTTTTATTGTTATTTTTTAAATCTGGCTTTATTTTTCTTCCTCCTTTAAACAATCCTGACAAACAATCTGTATGTCTGTGACTTCCACCCCGGATTACTATAACTCACTATGTGGTTGAAGCTGAACGTGTGGGTAAAGTACTGGCTCCAGATGTGACTGCTCATCTCTTCCAATGCTTACATCATTATAGAATAACAGACCTTCATTTAAGACTCTTCATAAACTCCCAAGTACTTTCTAAAGGAGAATCAATAAAGAACTGAGGCAGTTTAGGTTGTTCATCCCCACAGGTACTCTGTTTCTGGGCATAAGGAGAGTTAAGAGCCTCAGGACATCCCAGATGCTGAACAACCTATGATGCACTATGTGCAGAAGCATATCTGACAGCTTCTCCAGGGTTTAAGGGTCTCAGAGAAAAAGTCAGGAACCCTTCATGGTACTTAGAATATAGGTGTCTAGAACTCTCAAAGATCTAAGCAGAGATAGCTCTTCTATTCTATAATCCACAGAGGTATCTTATTTAACACAGAAGTTGTTGTGGTAGTAGTACAACTACTCGCTTTTATCTAAGATATAGTAGGTACTCTACTTACCAAAGAGTGAACAATATCAATGCAGTTCCCAAACTGGCCTACAGTGAGGATGGAACATTTTCCTGTGGCAATCCAACTACACACGCAGAGCAGATCGCATAAATCAGGGTCTCCATTTCTTTAAGAGTACCTGCAAGTCTTCTTACTAGATGCTATAGGAAGGGGTGCAATTTATTTTGGATTGATAGGCAATAAATTTCCTGCCTCACCTAAGCAGATTTCTTTGCTTACCCTTTGACTCTTACCATGAAAGAGTGAAACAATGCAGCTTATATTGTTTTTGACTGTTACTGCAGCATAAACTGGATAGAGGGATTGTATTAAAATTCTCTCTTTGAGTTTCACGGCATGCCAAGTTTGATTTTGTTAAGCTGTGCCAATTCCAAGCTCCAGTACTGGCTGAAAAATCTCAGGAAAAGTTCATTTTGAAATTTCAAAGACAAGTTAAGACTCAACTGTAACCTGGCAGATTTCATTTCCAGACAAAAATGATCCACCCTTTTCCTTATTTACATGTTATCTTCCACTTTTTTTCATCTTAGCTTTTCCCTAGCTCCCATCTTTTGCAGGAAAACAGAGAATATGGAAAAAGATCATAGTCCAGGGATTCAGTCTACCATTTGAACAGGCTATTTGCAGAAAAAAATACAGATCAAGGTTAAGGACACAGTGAATTCTGGAAGTATCCTACACAAAATCAGTAACAGTACTAAGGTTTTAGACTGAAAAAGGACAGCATTTTCATGCAACATTTGAACAGTTTATAGATACAATAAGGCTTTTCTTTGCATTTGTTCATTATGTTCTAAAAATGACAATGTAGTTAATTAGTATCTTGCTAAACTAAGACATTTAAAAGTATAGTATCACTGTCTCAAGAGCACAGAGATAAATTGGAGGTAGGTCCCTCTGTGTAAGGTAGTCCAACAGAGCATTACTATCTTCAAAAATTACTGAGAAGGTCAATTCATAGGCTACAGAAGAAAAAGTCAAATTGTTCGATGAGACCCTGGACAAAAATTTAGCCCCTTCTACATTACTACTGCCCTGAACGATGGTTGCAAACCTTGCCAATTTTTAATTGCTTCATACAATTAGGCTTTAATATAATTGACAAAAAAATAAATAAAATAAAATAAAATAAAATAAAATAAAATAAAATAAAAAAGCAACTACAACAAATTTAACATATGTAACAAATAAGGAAATTTGCACTAGATTTGGAGGATCTGGCAGGTTGCCATTCACCACAAAGTCTTGGAACAAGATAAAGTCTTCCATATACTTAACAGATGTTAAACAAAATAAAATAATAAAAGTGCTATTGCTAAAAATTTCTTACAGTAAATTCAGATTTGGCTCCATGGTCATTACACAACTGACTTGACAAATGAAAAATATAGATTCAGATAAATAAAACACATGATAGAATGGCCACACACAATGTGGAATCTCATAACTACTGCAAATATTTGTACTGTTCTAAAAGTAATCTTGATTAAAAATTAACTATGTATTCACTGCTTCTAACCAGTTTACCAAAAAAAAAAAAAAATCAAGTTAAAGAATTGTAAAATTGGTTTATACATTCTTCTCATCTGTAGAAGTACCAAGCATAGTGTTCTGTATGACAGTCATTTATTTCATCCTTACAAATCAGACAATTCTTGACAAGACTCTACAGTACAGAAACTCTTCCCATAACAAAAAGTTATATTTAGGTTCTATTTTAGTTCTTTGCTGAAATGATATTTGTATGTTTGTTTTCTTGATATAAATGTCCTTGGTCAAGGTAGATGAAAAATGTAACTAATCTGCAAAGAAAATCCATTCAATTGATTGTTCCACTATTGAAGGAAGCTTGTGCAACCTTTGAGTTTGTTTTCTTGTTCAAAGCTGTACAGATGAAGTTTCCAGCCTCCATCACACTATAAAGATTTACTCCCTAAAAAACAGAGGTGAAAAACATTAAGAATAATAAATGCACACACTGAAAATGCTTTAATTTCATGTTATTTTGCTCCAGGGTCTAATTTTTGAAAAGGGCCTGATTCCTGTCATAGGTCAGTAATGAAGCTCAGTAAAGTTACAGTGACTTACACAACAGTCACAGCTCCCAGGTGTTTGGAAGGTTCTACGACTCTAAGGGTGATTTCTTACCCTAACAGCATTGCACCAAATACTCTAGTAATGCATTTCAAACTCAAAAAAATCTGGAATGCAGAACTGGAATAATAACTAGAAGAAGTTGTAATAAAATACAGTGTCTACTTATGTGCTGCACTTATCACCAAACTTCATGCTTATAAATATTCCATTTGTACCTCAGGAAAATGAAGGAAACATACTTTTGTTGGCAGCTGACATCAGTGAGAAACAATATCCTGCATTCTCTTGAACAAATATAATCACCATCTTGAAAAAATTCCCCTCAATGCAAAAGTACAGTTTACATCGCTAGTACAACTGCCTAAAAAAATTGCAGCTGCTTGATCAGCCATAGATACAAAAATGTTCCTTGAGCAATCAACTGTGTTTTTTTTTAACTAATATAAGACACATATAGGTACTGCTTGATCACCAAAATAGAAAGGAAAAGATCAAAAAGGAAAAAAAATACTGCATTATTGGACTCTTGAATTACTCATCTACAGTTAAAGTTTTAGACTTCAATTATCTAAGCAATGCAAGCACTTGCTCCAAAAATTGGGATTTAGAAGCCAGTAAAGCCAGTAGAATGGATGCAAATGAGGACTTTGAAATGCAAATACACTGACTAGCTACACAGAACTGGGATAAGCGTGTTAGTTTAGTAAACATTAAAGATGGCAAGATTTATTACACCAGAAATACACTTTCATAACAATTACAGATTTATGTACTTAAGTACAGACCAAGACCTCATTGGGATTTTTGATCAACAGTAAACTTTGTCTTTTTCATTCTTGGAGTTGGCTAAGAATGTTAATGAGTATAGAAATTACTTCACAGAAATGCAACCAAAACCATTTTTAATTAAAAAAAAAAAAAAAGTTTCTGTTTCCCATCATCTCTAGCATTTAGCACCATCTAAAACTTATTGTTCAAACACATCTTTTTATAACTCTCTCATTTTTATAGAGTTATAACCAGGGTGATTTCAGCTCATTCTGCTCGTTATTGGTCATTACTTCATTTCAGTGGTAGAGAACTGTTGTACATAACAAAATCTAAAAATTCTTACCGCATCTATGCTTTTTACTAGGAAGAAGTTAGATACGTGTCACCATAGACATACTTGGTAGTTAGATTATGTAAGATGAAAGGTAAAAAACATAAGCTATGCAAAATTCACATTTTCAGCACTGTAACAATGCATAATGTGATACATGTTGATAAGAAACATTCACAGTTCACATTTACTAAAAGGAATACAAGCATCTCTAGTTTTTAAATTGTCTTTCCTATGTGTCATGATCCCTAGAGGATTGTCATGAGGATACAAAACTCAGCATTCACAGGTGTGACTTACAGATAGGTGTGGGAAAAGAGTAGTGTCATATGTTTGTAAGATTGTTGAGTCAAAATAATAAGTTTTCAAATAGATGCTCAGACGTACTTAAGTGTACTTAGTAACCATTTCAAATATTCAGAATTCCTCCTTGGTACCACGAAACATAAAGACAAGTGATTCCAATAGTATCTATGAACTTGGATAAGTGAGTTAAGTTAGAAAAGCTTCTGCCAGAAGGCAAAGCTCTTTAACTCCCATTGACTTAAATTAATCACTTCTCATTCAGCAATCATAAATACCAAACCTATTACATCTCTGAACTTTGGTTTCATTGTCAGTAATGTGAGGCTAAGAGTATTTAGTCACTTCTCAGAAAGGCTTGTTGTTTGCTACTTCAAAGACATCATATGCACAAGCTCTATTACTGCAATTACATAGGAACCATATAGAAATTGTCTTTATACATGGCTCCCTACTAAGTTTCATGAGTATTAATGGTCTATGACATAATTTATTATTCATTCATCATCAACCTCTTGGTAGATGGGATATACCACAAATTTATTTCACACTTAGCCTGGTAAAGATTAATTTCATGTGTCAATTCTTGGTTGCACGTTATGAAGAACAGTACCTAACAAGTATTAATTAATATTTTGACATATCTAGAAAATTTGAACACAATCATGCACACTTAAATACTGTCCATCCTTTGGTGGACACTTTAAGTGACTTTTGTCAACAAAATAAGAGCTCTAATGCATAGTTGAAAGGAACAAGAGAAGGATCTCCTTGCAAATGGACACAATTATAATTGTAATTTCATTTTGTGCCATTATACAAAAAAAGGACATATTACTATTTTTTTTTCAATAATGATTTTACAGAATTGGCTGTGGTATCAGAACCAACCAACATTGCAAAGACCAAAGCTCATGTATTAAGACAATAATTTTGAGACTCTGTGTCTACATCCAGGGATTTGTCTCTCATCCAGTAAACCACTCTGTTTTTAATGGGCCAGAAAAGGGTCAAGAAGTGAAGCCTTGTGTTTTGCTACTGCATAATCTAAAATGAAAAAAAGGGGAGCACTAAATATTTGACGATATTTATCTTCCTAGCATTTGGAATCAGTCTTTGGGATAAGCTAGATTCCTGCTTTGACACCAAATCATTCACAGACTAGTAAGCCTTATCAAGTAGCCTGGAAAAAGGCATGTTTCTTTTCATCTGGGCATTTTTATTCAATTGATTCCTTTTTCTGGGAAATAAAAGTCAGTGGGTATTTTGCCCAGAGAAAGGCTAACTCTAAAAGGTACCCAGCAATGTAAACTGAAATGTATGATTTCTCCTCCCCATTTTAGGAAGCACATGAAAACAGAAAACCATTACAGTGAACTCTTTCAGGGACTAAATATGATTTAACAGTGCTCCAGGGATGTACAATTCAGAAACAAATTCCACAGTTCTTTTATGTCAAGGAACTCTGTTAGCATGCATGCCACACAGAACTGCAATAGATAGGCAAAAATTCCCCATTAACTTAGGTCTTGCATGGCAGATCTCAGACTTTTCAGTCTCTTTCTGCTAGTTTAAATAAAAGCTACACACATAGCAGTTTTGGTAGCTCTTAATATTTTCTCCTTTGAACCTGACTCTCAAAGTCCAAGTTAAAGGTAAAATCATTGTATTGCTTAAGTTAGTAAAAACTCATTATGCCACATTCCTAGAGCAATGTGGACCAAAAGGAAGATTAAAGAACACATCCTTTTGAGAAGGTTCTTGGTTCCCAGGATTACAGAATAATTAACATGCCAACCAAACATGGGATACTAAATGTGTGCTCATGGAATGAGGAGGCTCACTGGCAAGGTTAATGAAATTGCAGCTCACTGTAGATAAGCTGCCTTGCCCTTCATGAGCAGGGCTGGAAATAAACATGACTGTGAAGCCTGCAAAAGTCAGCAACCATTCATAGAATCATAGAACAGCTCAGGTTGGAAGGGACCTTAAGGACCACCTAGTTCCAACCCACCCTGCCATAGACAGGGATGCCACCCAGGGCCTTGTCCAACCTTGTTTTGAACAGCTCCAGGGATGGAGCATCCACAACTGCAGTTCTAGCCAAGAATAGATTTTACACAATTTTGAAATATATTAAGTGAATAACCGATAAATAACACTGTCCTATGCTTGGGTTCCAAACACAATTCTTTATCTACTTTGAAGCCAGAAGAATTGATAGCATATTAATAAGCATTATGAAGCAAATCCAAAGCTCTCTTAAAAAAAAAAAAAAAAAAAAAAAAAAAAAGCTGAGGTTCATTCGAACTTTCCAGTGAAGCGCTGATTGGACTTCCGGGGCAATATCTACATTAGTTATATTTTGAGGTTACTGAGGCAGAGCAATGACTCAAAGCAGTTGCTACTGAGCTCCTCATATCTCCCGTTAGGGAAATGGGGTTATTCAAATTCCTGTCAAATACTCAAACCCATCCTGCTCTAGATTGCTAGTGCAGACAATATTGTTCTTATTGTGTCAAACCATATTAAAACACTGACTTGGCAAAAACTACCACATGCTCCCAATACTTTTTGTACGGCACAGTTGTCCAGTATGCATCTTATGTTGTCTAGAAAAATGTTTTTCTTTGCCTTAAAGTCTTAAGTAGAAAGTAAAGATTATCTTACTGTATTGATCCCCAAACCATTAAGCATGTATATCACGTCCTCTGTGGCCACATTTCCAGTAGCACCCTTTGCATAGGGACAGCCACCCAAACCTGCAACAGATGAATCCACTACAGCAACTCCCATCTGGAAAATAACAACACAAAAATGCATCACCACCACCAAGTACTATTTATAATTATTCATAAATAGCAGGCTATACATATTATTTACCATAGATAAGATACATATTTCTCCACTAATGGGTGTGCTTCTATTAAAAAATATATATATATATATATGCATATATATATAACAACCTCAGTCCTGACATCTTTATAAGGTAAGACTCTTCAAACACAGGATATGGAACAGAGAAGTAACATCAATTACATGTGATTTTGGCAAATAAGATGATTGCTTTCTTAGAGCCAGAGTTTTATGATTTCTCTCTCTTAATATCTGTGTTATTCTTAAGTAGCCTGCATCTACACCTGCAAAGGCTTACACACAACCAAACAAAATCAATGCATATATTCAAATGAGTGACTTTAACACATGTATAAGTCTTTTCAAGATGGAAGTCTTAATATTAACATCTGAATTATGTGTTCACCAAACAATTTTGCAACATATATACTCTAAAATGTGTTTTATATTAATGACTATTCTTCCACAAAGAATGCCAGTAGTAGAATTTTCTTTCCTCTGTTTTTATTTTCTTTCCTCTTTACTAGAGACAATGAAACCACCATGTTAATAATTCTGTGGACATTTTTCTTTTCTTGTTTTAGAGGAAGACTACGAGGTATTTTCACCCAAGTTGAACAGCGCAATGTAAGGAAGAATTAAATTTTGACACATCTATTAAAGAGTTTGAGTTCAGAACAACTGGAAATTAAAAGATTAAACAACTGTATCCTGGCGAGTCTGACTCTTTGTTTACAGTAGTCACAAGTCGAGAAGAAAAAACAGTTCCCAAAACAGTAAATTTCACACCCCAGCAAAGTCTTGGAGCAGCTTTCAAAAGCCAAGTTGTTAAACTGCTTCAAGTAACAGAATAGCTTGGGTATCACAGAAGGTCTCCATAGGTATAAGTTCTGATCTTTACTTTGAGTATTTTTAAGGAAAATAAATGAAGTACAGTATTAAACTTTCTCATTTAAAGTAAGAATTGAGAAAACAGCCAATTGCCCTTAATTGATAATTTTCTGATATTATTTTCTTCCTACTTTATCTGATCTCTTTCTCTCTCCTGATCCTTTCTCAGCATATTCATGATAAAAAAATGTAGAAAAATTACTAACTATGTCCAGCAGATACTATTAAATTTCTTATGGGATAAGGCCTTCTCTGTGTGTTTGGTCAGGGAAGGAAAGGGACCGACCCTGTGATTTCCACTGCTTTGTTCAGTGAGATCTTGCACCCTCTTCTTTCTGTGACTGGTTTTTAAGATAAAGCTGAAAGGGGGATGCATTTTTTTTTTTCTGTTACAATGTTAGGTATGTGATCCCAGCCACTTGAGTCTCCTTTGTCAGAGAAAGCTCTTCAGCCTTCCCCTTGAAGATTAGGTGCCTTTGGAAGCATTCAAGTTCTTCAGATAATGAGAGGCATGTAATGGTATTAAGCAGAGAGGTCATCGTGTCTTTAAAGACACCAGCAACTCTCTACCTCATTCACACTACAGTATCCCCTTCCGCTATGGCTAAACACCTACAGTTTATGCAGATGAGCACCAGAAGTTTAGAAGAAGCCAGACAGAATGAATTATGGTTCACTCACAGCTCAAATTCAGGACAGTTCTTAAGCACAGACAAGTTTTCACCCCAAAAAACTTGGGTCCTGAGAGATTCAGAGGTTAAATCATTCCTATTGCTTACATTTGCAAGTCAATGAGACCAGCTAAGAGGTCTGACTGTACTGCAAGCTAGTTTCTCTTGCTCTCATTCATACAGGGACTTAACCATCGCCATAGGCTAGACTGGGAGCCTGAGTTTCTCCTTCACAGCCAAAAATGCAACTAGTTGATAAGGCAAAAGACAGTGTTGCAGTTCCTAAGTCCCCTTTCCCATTACACCCATCAGCCTCACTTTATGTTTTTTTGTTGTTGTTGTTTGTTTGTTTGTTTTTGGTTCTGGAATTAACTTCCCTAAAGTTTTGTTGCATTTTCTCCTAGTTTTTAACAGTGCTTTCCCTAGTTCTATCATTGACCTTACTGGCTCCTTGATGTTCCAACAGTTCTAGAGCATAACACTAAATAGTTCTAGAGCATCCAACAGTTCTAGAGCATAAAACTAAAGAGTAATCCAATGAAGTGTCATCCCAGGTCTTATTCAAAGACAGGGAACATTATCTTGAGCTAGGTTGTTGCTCAAAGCCTGTAATAAGAGGCAGGTAAGACATTACTATTTCATATTCATACAGGTAAGACATTACTGTTTCATATTGCTCACACAATGAGACCTTTTGAGAAGGATATTGTATTTAAAAACACACTAATTTGTGAATTATGTAGTGAATCACCAAAGTACATGTTTCACATTTCAGTCACTTGTCACACGCTTTGTTTGTGTAACCCACTGGTCAGAAAATGCGTTATACAACACATCTGTGCCCAGTACACAGTGGGTATGTGTTTAAAATAACTTTCAACAGGAAATTCTGTTTCTTTTGCATTGGCTGCTAAGATTCATACATTTACTCTAGAACTCATTGCTTCAAGCTCCAAAGTGGCAGCTGTCAGGCTTGCAAGTGTCCCTGCAGAAAGACACCAAAGGCCTGTTACTGGAAAGAATTAGGACATGGTGAATGTCTGGGGAAGAGAAAAGGGAGCATTTAGATATGTCGGTTTGATACAAGCATGCATCCTACTGCTATGCCTGCTGTCTCAATCTGATTTTAAGATTTCCATCAGAAATAATAACTTCCATCAGAAATGACTGTTTCAGAGAGGAAAAGGTAGAAAAAAATGTCCTTCCTGGTGTTTCCCCCCAGCTGTCAGGTTATGTCATAACTTCTAGAGAATCCTTCTTGACATACTTATTTTCACTAACTTTTATGGGAGGATAAAAATTTTAGATAAATAATGTGCTAACATACATCACAGTTGTTAAACTCCTGGGAAGATCAATAGACTCAGGAACAGGTTCAGCATAAACAGTCACTTTCTAACTCCAGCAAATTATCTCATGAAACATTTGTTATTGTGCAAAAATGGGAAAAATATCAGCTAAATGGGTTTTGGTGGAAAAGTGGCATCCAAAAACAGATGGAAAAGTATGTCTGGGGAGAACCTACTCCTGTGGGTTGTCACCTATATTAATTTCAGTAGCCTGCTCCAGTGCTTCACAGAGCTTCAATTGCAAGAAAAAAAAAAAGAAAAAAGAAAAAAAAAGAAAACAAGAAACAATATATTTCTAACATTAAAAGAGTGTCTTCTCTTCCTTCAAAGTTCTCTTTACAACCCTTCTGATAAGATGTCTGCTGCACTGTACTGCTATTTCAGCAGCAGGCTCAGCAGCACCCATCTGTTTCTGCATGTGCTATCTCTTTCAGTGACAGGCAAATATAATGTGCTTTCTGATTCATGTGCAGAATCACTGCAGTTCATCGCCCGTGTGGCCCCATTCAAAAAGTACTTAAATGATGCGTACTGCAGGCTCCATTCTAACCGTGCTAAAACCAGATGTTGGAAAACATCCTTCAGCAGCACTACTAACTAATTTGAAGGTTAATATTACAGCCCAGCCCGTCCAAGCACAGAGTCTGATATAGCACCTAATAAATAATTTCTCTGTGAGTTTGAGTAGCTATGAAGATGTTTTGCTCTTGCAGCACTTGAAAGCATAAGGGGCTTTAAAAGAAAAGCTAAAAATTGACATAAAGTGTAAAATAAGGCTTCATCCTTTATCACATGTACAATATTTGTCAGGTTTTTAAAGTAGATAATGAGTTTCAAGCCTTTCAGCAAGCTGAGCTTGCAAAACATTCACTGTCAATATGAGATCTTTAAAAAGCCCACAGTCTCGTTGTCACTTCCTGACAGGCACTAAATTGCACTGAGATTCATGAGATGTTGCACCGCAGCTATTTCATAGGATTCATCCAAGATGAGCACTCACTGAGCTGTTTACATATGGGTATGTGTGTGGGTGAACAATGGCCTGGCTTCCAGGACCACTTAAATGCTCCAATCTTTTTAAACACTTGCAGAGGTTTGACAGTCACTAAATTCCTGATAGTGGTTCCTGAAGACCTTCCAAACTTTAGCTTTGGCTAGCTTCAGTTACTCTCTAGAGAAGGCAGAAGACTTTTTGTTCCTGTCCCATGTTAACTTCCAAATTCCCCAAAGAGAAAGCAAGGAATTAAATTCATCACCATTGTCAAATAGCCAGTTTTAACAGGAAACCATTATTGCCAATGAATAATAAATGCTTCATGTTTCTCTGTTTGCTTCTCTTCCTCACCATAACTTCCTGTTGGGACAGTTCTTACTTACCTTCACTGCTGATCTTTAAACCTGGCTTCCTCTGACAGAAATGTTTCTGTAAAATAAACTTTGTCCCTTTCTTAAAAATGGCAAGGTCAGCATCAGTAACTCCAGGGATGCATAAACTATAAATCTGAAGCTACAAACCAAGTGTGTCATAAATTATTATTATTTTTTAAAATGTAACATTTCAAAACCGTAATATATGCTGGATTTTTCTGGCTTTTACCATTTCTTATCAGCTGCATTTATAAAGCACCTAGGGGATCTAGGGAAGAACCGGGATCCCAGCTATGCATAAAAAGGTATCCCTATTAAACTGGAAAAGATTTGTTAGCCCAGAAAGGCTACAGGCCACAGCACTGTGAAGTTCAGTACCACAGTGCCTTAAAGATAGGTGCATTTTGACCAAACACCACTACATTATTTCAGCATTTGTTCAAGGAAGAAGGAAGGGAGGAAGAAGTAGAAGGAGGACCTACACGTCACGTCAAAGATTGTCCACAGAGAAGGAAGCATAAGACTAATACTTCTGTTTAATGCTGCATCCCTGTCAGTGTGTAGCTGGCACAGGTGTGTTACTGTCATGCTACTGTATGTACTGGCATCAGCTACCATCACTACTTGGTATGCCATCAGGGAAACTCCTCCTGTAGAGAACCAGATAACCACAGAAATGTTAGTATCTACACCAATAATTCTTTGTAAGGTGGCTGTGCCCACAAAGACTCTTCTATGAGTTATATCCTCAAACTGTCTAAAGTCAAGTTATGCCACCTCCTTTATTTCAATAAGACAAACACATGTAAATAAATATTATTTTAGTTTTGGCAAAATTAGAAACATGCATTTCTACACACAAAGCAATAAAACGGGATGACACGTCTCTTTGTGGACAACCCTGAAAGCTAACTGCATTTCCTTTCTGCTGCTTCTTCTCTCCTCTCTTGCTAAAAATTATTACATCACAAAAGAAAACAATACTTTTCAGCAGAAACTCCACCACTACTGACCACAGGGTGTCACTGTTACATTAAAATCTATAATTTCCTATTTCATTTATTTAGAAAATTGGTGAATTCAGAAAAACAAAAACAAAACAAAACAACAACAAGAAAAAAGTCCTTTCCTCCTGAAACATATTGAGATGCAAGCAATTTGTGGGCAGATGTGCTGCATAAAATAGGTTAATACAGTATTCCTTTAACTTATTGCACACATCTTTTCATATTGCTACTGACACATTTATTATAAGCAAAGCTGGCAATGACATCTAGAGTTAAAGTTCCCTAACACTTTCCATCATAAGGCCCTACTTTCAGTTGTTTATTACTTTGTCAGCCTTTAACTGCTGGATCTTATATTTTCCATGCCTTGTCTCTGCCTCAGGCTGGATTGTTTTGGAAAGTTTTAGTGAAAAATGGGGTTGGCCACTTCCGAGAACAAGTTTTGGGAAAGAAAAATGCTTTGTTATGCTAATATTCAATAATTGTAACTCGAGATTCTTGGAGACATTCTTACAGCTTACGCTCTCACATCTGGCACAGGAGTAGCACTGATTTTAAGTGCTCAAACAGCCTGGGCTTAGGAAAGTTCCGCCACACTGTCAGGAACCTGGTCAGTCTGGTAGCTAAAATGCCCAAGGGTCAAGCCAGCAGCAGTTGACAATGCTCCTTCCCTCAATCTCAACAAAGAACTATGGAGCAATTTCTCTCTGAAACTAAGAAAATCTGTCTCTGACCTGCAGTACATCACCTGCATGGGCAATCTCTCGCCTACTGGTTGAGCACTCAAGATCTGTTTGTGGATCCAGATCTTCAGAGAATTTTCATTGATGTTTTGGGGGAATAAATGTCATTAAATGTATGAGAGACTGTTTTCCTGTTGATTTTTTCGAGATTTTGAAAAGCTTAGAAAGTCCTAATCAAAATCCTTCACTGTAATGAAATAAAGATTGAGAAGCAGGAGTTCAGAAATCACTATTAGCATTGCCTTTGCAGGAATATTTTGCTCTCTTTTTGAGTATGTGTGCTCCTTTTTACTTACAAGTAACTATGGTTTGCTAATTCAGGACTGTACCTTATTAGAGCTACTCTACTGCTAAGGATCACAAAACCCGCAGGGGGAGCAGGAGACACATTTTAAGGTTTTGTCGAGACCCGTGAAGATGTGATGACCATCAGAGTACAAACCGACTTTCCATTCTCCCTGCCACCCCAAGTAACCCAGGACATTGCCAGATTTTACAAGCCAGCTGCTGCTGATTTGAAGTAAGTAGTTATTGCCCCAGATGCTCTTCAGCAGAAGGCTCTGCTCTCAGGTAAACCTCTGGTGGTTTCAAAGTTTGTCTGCCTGCTATATGCTATGGATTAATCTGATTTAAAAATTTGGGATATTCAGTTTATAGATTCAAGTTTGGACACGGTCAGGAGACCTGTTAAACATGTAAAGCAGAGAAGATAATAATTTTGGGATCAGGAAGGAAAGAGGAACTAGAGAGGAAAAGCTATGGGCAGTAATGAAGTGGGCAGGAGGAGAACTGTTCAGTCCACAGATACAACGCTTATGCTAGATTATCTGTGCCCTATATGCAGCCACAAGGTTCTTCTCACATGCTACATCACAGTGCAAATTAACAAAAATAAACCTGAAAACATATTTGGGACTTTGAATGGACAGGAAAGACAAAAAGTTTACTTAAATTGATAATAACGGATTGTTCAGGGAGAGGAAAATTTTGCTGAGACTAAAGAACTGTTATGAACTAGTGACATTGAAGTTTTGATGAAGAAACAAAATCCATTCACTTTACCAGGGATGTCTCACAGAGGATAACCTGAATAGAGAATTATCCACAAAAATAAGATGTCTGAATAACCATAATGTCTGGATTATGGAGTTATCAGCTGAGAATGAGTTGAATGAAGGCTGGAACCACAGATGAAAGTGAATACACATTTCAGGGAATGCACTTCACTGTGCATTACGATACTGAAAAAGGACAGAGTGCTACTGTGGTGAAACCGGGAAAGGCACTGTTCTGGTATTTGAAGTGGATGTAGCAATATTTGAAGTGGATATGGAATACAAGAATCCATCAATGAAAATGGTAAATCTGACCTGAACACCACATCATCAGAAAAGGCTACTTTTTGCATACATTCAGGAATCACATAATGTAGTTCAGCTATCTTAACTGCACCTTTTGTTTGTATCTGTACCTTAGAAAGAAACTACTTTTTTTTTTTTTTTTTTTCCAATCTTTTTGTTAACTCCTGATTAGCTCCTGTCATCTCCCAACTCTTTTAGTTACTGGAAGACCAGCTTCTGTTGATTCACTCTGTGGCTTAAACCGGGTGGCCAAAAATGTTCCTGGAGGTCCAATTTCCCTCAATTTGCATGATGCACTAAATGGCAGAGGACACTAGCTTGTACGAATGTGAGCAAGCAAAATAGGTGGGTGGCTAAAATATTTTTTTAATAAAGTACATTTGTAGCAATAATGGTGTTTATAAGAAAGCTGGAAAAGCAGAGCAGAACTATTTCATTCCACAGTAGTATTATGGTATGTCAGCATCAGGGTATCTTAAGGAATGAAATAGTAACAGAATTTAAAATCCCGTCTGACTTTAATTCAGCCAGAGCCCTCACACAACAGCACCTGACTCCCCTAGAGCCAGGAACATCACCCACCCACAAAAACCACTTTGTTTTGACTTTCATTCACCACATTATCTCTGAAATCCCACCCACCTGCCACCCTGTCAGCAAAAACAGGGACCTCCCCCACATCCCTGGGGCTCATCTCCAGATGTCCTGTGGAGTCCTACAGATGTATCAGCTCCATGTCTACGGGTTGGTCGCCCATACAGCATGTGTGGTCTTCACAGTCCAAAACCACCACTGGCTCACTGGAGTGGAAGCTTGGGAAGCTCAATGGACCAAAATTCATAAACCCATGGCAACACCTAAACAGAAGATGTTGCTGAAGCTAAAGTTTTCAGCTATTTCAGAAATACCAGGATGGTGGTGGTTTCTGTGCACATTCCTTGAGAAGCCTAGACCCTCTCCAATTTCACCTTTATCCCTCCATTTTTTATTGCACTTTCAGCTTCCTTAGGCAACAGCAACACTCCAAATGCTTACAAGAACCTATTTCATACCGAGATCTCTTGATACTGCCCAGCCTTCCAGATGTAAATTGGACTAATTCTTACATTACTGAAATTATTATTCTCTGGGAGCTTGCTTGAGCAAAGGCATTAACTTCAAGATTGTATCATTATTATTAGAACCACTAAAATAGTTCTAACCTGCAGTTGGAATTCCCAGATTTGATGCCTCTTTTAGATCCCAGTGACAATCAATGAAATATAATTCCCCAGTAAGCAGGCAGAAAGAAAAGGACCTCATTGTATCAGAGAACAAAAATCTGTTTTCATCTTTTTAACCGTTACTGTATTAATTTCACTGCTTTCAGAAGAAGAAATAGTTCTCTTAATTCCTAAGGCTACTTATTTTGTAAAAGAAGATACCTAAAGGAAGTCATACAATTCCAACAGGGCATGTGTTATAATGATGTAGTCTGCTATTTTGATCAAGAAAGCCACTTCAACTTTCATCAAATGTATTAATGCATTATTTTATTCATTGTTTTACTTGTTCAGATTAATTCAAAATGTACTAAAAGAATGGTCAGAATTTTGAATTCTAGTTTATTTTTCCCCTGGTATCATTCCTATTTTGTGTTAATATACACAATAAACGTTTCATATTTACAATGCATAGTATATGCTCATAGCATTTACTTTTTAATGTGTTAAATAATTCTCTTTCTTCTCATTTCTATTAATATATTTCATGGCAGAAATGAAGAATTGTACATTCTATCTCAAGTTGAATAAATGTGTATCTCCATGATTCACTATCACTCCATACTAGATTTAAAGTTCAGGTCAAAATGGATTTGTTCAGTTATGAACAAATAACTGTTCATAAGTTCAGTTAATGCTGTTAAATAAAAGCCTGCACTTTTTATTCGGGAACAACTTTGAATCTCTCTTACTTCTATTTTCATAATCCCTTGAGTGAAACAATGCTTTATTCTGATTTTGTATGTAGGACATAAGGAAGTTTGGAGATACTGCTCCCTAATATTCATTGACAAAATATATTCACCATAAAGTAAAGTAAATTGCCAAGATGTATGGTAAACTACCCATAGAAAAAAGTTCCTGGCATTTATTACGTCATCTGGATTACACAGGTGCATATTCATCTTCTCCCATATTTGGAAAATAAGAACATTCTCCATTCAAACGCTTTCAACTTATTTACAGCTAGGCCTGGAGACTTAATATTTATCATCACAAAGTATAAAGCCAAATGTCCTTTTTCTTCAGGAGCACCAAAGATTAACAGATTAGAATGTTTTCCACATGTCCATTTTACTGTCAAGAGAATATTAAAGAAGTTTTCCAGCTTCCGCAGCTCAGCCAGATGTCAATGGATCCCACAGTGAAGCAAAATTGGCAGAGTAGCCTTCTCATGACCCCAGCATTGTTTTATCAAGGATCAGTTTAAAAGTATAAAGGACCATTTCTTGCTGAGATCTGTAATGTTTTTCAGCCCTTTTCCCCTGCAATTACACAAAAGTGCTGACTTTGTTGAACTACTGATATGCAGTAGTATTCCTTATGACTTCTCTCACACTGTGCTGTAATTGCTGTTTGTGTTGGCACAAGAAAAGTACCACGTCTTGTTTCCACTGTACATTTCCGGACTCTGGTTTCAGTAACATCAGTGTAGGATATTGTACTGGGCATATGTTTTGTTGTGTAAACATTAACTGGTAATTTACCCTGTCAATCTCCACAGTATGGCCTCTAATTAGCAGAGGTTGAGGGGCTTCAGATGGACATTTTATAAAATATTTACAAAGCTATACTGCTGCTTTTTTCTTCATTGGTATCAGGGTTCTGAAAATCATTGCATGGAAAAAAATACACCACCACCAAAATAAATAAATAAAGCAAAACGCAACAACAAAAACAAATGTATTCATTTTTGCACACCTCATCCTCTAGAGGAAGACCAGGTTCACAGTTAGTTAAGCAAAAGCTATAGCAAAATTTCAGTACATGTTATGGTATAATAAAGTATTAAATATTTGTGGCTTTTTAAAATTAATTTATTTTTATTATTTCCTTCTACATATTTTGCAACAAAACCCAGTTATTTCCATCAGCACATTTGTTTTTTTAATTCGTTCCCACTAAATAAACCCTGAATTTGCAAATAGCTAAACACTTGCTCAATTTTATTCCAGATTCAGACAAATGTATTTAACAAATGGGACCAGTAAGGTCATGTTGGAAAATATAGCTTCTACTGCAAAGATTCAGAACCAAGGAGCAATCTCCCTTTAAGAGCTCTGGAATGTATGTTTTATTCATTCATATATGTAATTTCAAGGAAGTAGAACTTTCCATTTTCTGCTACAATATGATGTCCTAAGTAGAAATCCAGGAAGGGATTAAACAGTTAATAACTACAGTAAAGTAGTGACCAAAGAGCATGTAATCAAATAGGGCATCTTTTTGGACACTGTGTCAGAGTGAGTCTTTATTTAACATAAAGTTTTCACCATGGTGTTCATCATAATGCAGTAAACTTTAAAAGAAATTGTAACAGTTTCTCAGCTTCTACTATTCCATTATAACTGGATCAATTTGGTAATGTCCATTACATTACATTACAATACCTTATTATGTTACAGTACCTCCAAAAGAATCTTGCCTTCCAAGGTGGGCAGTCGCAAAATATAATCTTACATTTTTTTTCCCCTTATGCAGCACTAAAGTTCCTTTTTCTATATATCAAAAAAAAAAAAAAAAAAAAAAAAAAGTTGCAAATTTCTCATCTAAAACTTCTTCTGACAGTAAAGCCAGATCACTGGCTTTGTTTTAAAAAACATTCAACTTAGCACCTTCTCTTTTGCTGTAAAGGCACATTATATTGCCCTGCTACTTGCTAAGTCTACTTTTGCTCTGTTCATACAGTTTATTCTTAAGAGGAAAATATACATCAAATACTGTTACAGGCTGGTACAACTCTTACTGTGAGTAACATCTAACTATAGGGAATAAAGATCAGAGAAAAATTGTTTTATAATTACTTACTTTCTGCATTTGAAAGGACTTTACATTAAGCAAATCACATCATTTGCCTCTGACAATCTGTCACTGTATAGTACTTGCATTACGCAACAAAGGAGAAAAAAAATTAAATAAACAGGAAAATATGCAAGCTGGCAAAAATTAAGGAGTGTATCACTCATTTATCTTTACAATGATCAAAAAGTTTTTATTTTTGAAACCCTAGCTGTTTTGATTTGTACTGTAATATTTCAAAAGAAAAAAAAAATGGATAAATGACAAATGATTCACTTCGGAAGACTGGTTCAATGTTGCTTTTGGACAGCACAGAAAGAAAAGATGATTGTCATACTTCAAGTACTGCATCAGCTTTGGTTTCTGTCTTGACTGAAAAGTCATCTTCGACTTATTCCAGTTATGCAAGATGTTCACTTGCTCTCATACAACTACAAAGATCTACCCAACATACTCTGTTAGAGTGAACTCAGGAACTTCACTATGTCTGATGATAGTACCTCTGCACTTTCTGCATTTTAATTTACCCTAGGAAACATCCCAACAGCTTGTTTAAAGCCACCTGATATGTCTCAACAATAGGAAGTAAATCTCCCTCCTTCATTGTTTGCTGGATTGTAACTAAATTGGTTCTGAGGAGCCATAAATATGCAAGAATGGCCAGAGATTTAGTTCCACCCCCTCAGCACAGCTGTCTGTAGAGCTGCCCAAAAAGGAAGTAAGCATCATCCTGTAAACACTGCACTTCCCTACTGGAGACACTGGGATTTGGGACCCAGTTGCAGCTCCAGGACTGCTCCTGCCATGACAAACTAGTCTGACCCTAGCCTGGGTCTAAAAGTCAGCTTCCATGCAATACCTTTTTTCCAGGCATAAGCTAGAATAACCATGCTTACAAATAACATAAGGTCATGAAAAGAAACATCAGTCCCAAGTGGGAAGCACTGTTGCAATTCCGTCCTTACTTCACACTTACTGTTAAACTCAAAAATAATTACTTTAGGGAAAAAAGGGAGAGAGAGTCGTTTTGACAGTGTGGAAAAATACACGTTTAAAAGACATTTATCTTCTTCTAACTGATGGATGCAGAGTCATAGCCTGATGAAAGTGCAATATGATTTTAGGGAGAATTTCTGAAAGCAAGTAAAGCAAATCTTATAGAAATAACTTCTTTTTAGAATGCCATGAAACTATGTCCTTACATGTGCTTAATATAATTGTGACCTCACCAAACTTTTAATTTTCTAGAATTGTTTTAAAATTATGTTGAAGTACTTACTATATGGTATTGCTATCACTGCACCACATAGCTTTTCAGTGTACAGCATGTAAGCTCAAAACAAATAGAAAGTGAAAGGAATAAGGCTATACCACAGTCTAGCACAGACTAGCTGAAAACATAAAGCTAGGTACACAACTATTGGCATACTCAGATATTCTAAATTAGCAAGGATCTAAAAATAGATACCCTAGAATTACCATCATAAGGATATCTTAATCACAGGAAAAAATAGGTAGGCTATTAACATGAACTAAGTATTAATCTAGAATATGTTTTAGATCACTATTTTTTAAAAACGGACATTACTTTTGTGGCATATTTAAATTTGAAATTTAATTTAAATTGGCATGTTAGCAATATCAGCTGCAAAGATTGGCCAGCATCTTCCATATTTAGATCCTATGGTACTCTATGTTATAGCTTTGCCAATTTTTCATTAATCAAGCTGAAATCCTATGGGACAGATATCTGCCCTGAACTGATTGCTTTGGAAAAAATTGGCCATAACAGTTAAGTTTTTCAAAACAACTTAAATGCGCTGCTTTTCTCATGGTAATTAATGATAGCCTCCTGAAGTGCTCATGACCCCATCCGTTGAACCAAGGACGTGTAATCTGGGGAGTCCCACCTCAGCCGTACAGACAGACACAGTGTACAGCTGCATCATGAAGACTTGCAGGAGGGCAGTGAAAATCTTCCGGGTCTCCAGAAGCACAAAACACAGCCAAGACTGACCAGAACCTCTGAAACCTCAGCCATGGGGACATGTCCATGGGGACAGCCTCCAAAAGCCTCTAGGAATGACAGCAAAAATTATTTTTTGTGTTGTTAATATACAGAAATTTGCATTCTCTTGTTGCTGTCTATATCACCAGTAGACTAAACTATGTTGGGGAAGACTTACAAGTACTGGAAGTCAATTGTCCACTGTGTGTAACTCTTGCCACAGTCTCTGGAACAGCTTTGGCCTGGGACAGATAGGGTTCCAACAAACAATCTCTGGCACATTTGGGAAACTAGCACCACTTAGAAATCATTCATAGACAGCAGTGACCTTGTTTTCTGGGGTAAGAATGACCTCTATGACCTTGTTTTGTAGGGTAAGAATTTGATTTTATGGATGCAAGTTTTTTTTCATATCAATTGGCCTCAGTGCCAGAGAAGCCCAGGCACATGTAGTTTACATGCGTAGATGTAGCCAGTTGACACTTCACTGGACCTAGGCAGTGGAAAGAAAGCTGACTGATTCAAATGGAGATATGACAGAAATAAATACAGCCTAGGAAACATCATGAAATTCGGCCCCCCCCCCGGCCGGGGGGAATAAAGGAAAGATATAACTAGAATTTGAGAATATTTGAGAATGAGGAGGTAGTTCTAAGTCTATTCAGACACATAGCCTGATGAGACAAAAATTGGTGAAGAATGTGGGAAGAATGCTAAAAGGGAAGAATGGGACTAGCTTGCTAGATGAAGCAGATCTGGGATGAGCCAGTGGGTAGGATATTTGTGTGAGGAAATACCATTTCATCTGTTGTAGGTGTGTAAGAGGCAAGCAAGATACCATAAAACCAAAGGGGACAGGTAATAGCTGTGGAGAACTAGATTGGATGAGAGAATGCCTATGTGATGCTGAATGAGGCACAAAAACAAACTTCAAGCCAATGAAAATTTTTCATTTTCCAGTCATCTTGATAATCTAGATTTTCAGACAGTGAATCAAAAACTGTTGTAACATAACAACTTCTGATCTTTACAGACAGTCATCTTGTCAAACCTACAGCCTACTTGTAGTCTTGTGAAAAAAATAAAAAAATAAACAAAGTACTACCTTTTTATGCATGCAATCCAGCTGAGGCACAACAGAAAAATGCATGGGGAATTTGACACCAGTGTGTGCCCTCACTATATTTTTATGCATGCTACAGCTCAATGATTTCAGTTTTCTAGTGCTATATTTTCACAACTCCTAAAAGTACCAAATATTTATTTTAAATTGGGCTTAGCATTTTGAAAACTATTTTATACTAATTTGTTCTATAAACACCTGAAAACCTTTTTTTGAAAAGCCTTCTTACATTTCCAGCATTTGGAAGTAATTTGTTTCTATTCCAAAAAAATGAATGTCTGTCTCTAACAGAAAGAGCTGGATTACTGCCCAGTCCACTTCAGAACTGGATGATGCTGACTCTTAGTCATTTAAATAGTCAAGTTAAACAAGACACAGTTGGGATGATGGAAGTAGGTCTCTAAAAAGACTATTGCTCTGGCTATGTGGACTTACATCTAAAAAACAATGGCTAGGGAAATAGTAAAAGAGAGGAGAAAATTAACATAAGTGCCAGGGAAAATATTATGATCAGGTGATGTAAG
Source organism: Oxyura jamaicensis (assembly GCF_011077185.1). Taxonomy (NCBI): domain Eukaryota; kingdom Metazoa; phylum Chordata; class Aves; order Anseriformes; family Anatidae; genus Oxyura; species Oxyura jamaicensis. Next base: position 93,264,469 of record NC_048895.1, on the reverse strand, counting down.
AACATGGTATCTGTTCATATCATTCTCCTTTCTTGCCAGTGAGCTGCCAGCAGTGTATTTACTCCACTTAGGCACTGAGGGAGACAAAGAATGGGAGAAAAAAAAAAAAAAAAAAAAAAAAAGTAATTACAGAGGAGAGCAAAGGTGCGAGAAGTAGACAACAGCCTGTACAAAGTACTGTCCTCAGATGAGCCTATAATCTGCTCGTTAAGTACCTGAATTACATCCTGTGCTACCTTATATAATCCTTGTTTGCAAGCACAGTTTTCCAAACCTGTAATCAACCGGCAAAAGGTGAAATAAGACAGAACTCTCTATTCATATTCTATGAATTCTAACTTCTTTCCATTTTACAAACTATGATATGATACCCAGATATGATAACTAATGAATGATGCAGAACAGCATCTGATGAAGAGCTAAGAATCATTTATAATAAATCATCTGAATCTGTTTATTTTAATATGCACAGAAATGCACTCACAACAGGAGAAGGATGCCCAGTAATGGAATAAATACTAGAGCGCCTACAGAATGGCCTTAATGGTTCTAGATTTAATGAAACAGAAAATTACCAATAAAGCTGAAAACTGGAACATACCACCAACACTGAAGAATGAAATGTGCAATTGAACATCACTTACAGCATGGGAAACTCAGAAGTGAAATCATTCAGGAGGTGATTAAGAAAGCTACAATAAAACAGCATTCCAAGAAAAAAAATAAAAAAATAAAAAAAATAAAATAAGTAGGCCAGTGCAGAAAAAGAAGAAAGAGCATAAAGCATTTGGGCCAAACACATTCCTTCTATAAATCCTTAGCTTCAGTGCTATTAGTATAGAAATTATCTTTGGCTTTAAGAAAGAAAATTGCTAAAACCACTTTAGAATTTATTTCTCTAGTTGCTCCATTCATATTCCATTTAGATCTAGAGTGACAAATCCATATGAGCTTGCAGAGACATACAAAGACATACATGGATTTGCATGAGAAATTCAAGGTTTAAGAATGTTTTAAAAGACAGCTGAGGCTTGATTTTAAGCCAAAGGGAAGTTGTGTCTACTGCTCCAAGTTACCACTAGTGAGAGAATTTCGACACAAGGATAATCTATAACTGATGAAGGATTTCTTTTTCTGATTAGTATCCTGAAACAGAGAGAGTTGAGGTTTGTTGGTTCAGTAACTAGGGTTGAAAGCTTCTGAAATTCAATCATCATACTAGAAGCAGCTAGAAGAATGAAGATTTCTGTTATTTGTTAGTTGTTTATAATATGGTAAGATTTTTTTAAAAAAGACCATACAGGTTACCTGTTAGTATATTGATGTAAATACTTCTTTGTCTCAGCAACTCTGGTTGCTATTTCAGTATATAATAAAATATGTTATTCCCTTTCCTATCCTAAAAAGTGTGAAAACTAAAAATTTCAAAAACTATAAATCATGAAACAAAGTCCACTGTTCAAACTTTTTATTTTTTCCTAGCAATAGTATAACAGTTATAATATTAGCAATGAGGAATTTATTTGTTAAATACCAGGCTATCAAGTCTGTCTGAAGCTCAGAGAGAAAGATCAGAAACATTCAGCCCTTCAGAAACTGCATACTATGCACATCCTGCGAGAAACAGCAGAAAGCAATAAAAACAGGGTTGCTCCTTTTGTACTGATCTGAGAAAAGAGCAGGAACAGTACTGTCTGTTCATTTTCTTTCTTTTTTTTTTTATTTGTTGAAATTACAGGCAATAATATAAAACCAGTACTTGTGAAAAGGGCCAAAAAAGAGAAAGAACAGAGAAAATACTGGAAAACATCTCTCGGATTTTCAGTATGAATGCTTATGTTTTCATTTTTTTCCCATATGTAGGTCTGATTTATTCATTTCTGCAGTATGCTTTTTTACTTACAGAAGTAACTAGCTGACTGCTTATAGTAGTAATATTATTTGATATAACACAAGTGTTTTTCTACTTTTCTAAAGTGCATACCCTCTCTTTAAGTTTTCTTAATAGAAACTTTGCAATCTGGTACCTTTTCACAGTTCACCTGCCATTTTCCCCCAAATTACCTGCTTTCAAATATAGTCTTACTCACTTCTGGTTTCAGTCTCAAAGAGTTTTTTACTCTTTTCTTTCTTTTTTAAAGCAATGTATTTCTTCAGCTTAAACATCTAAACTTTTTAATTGCTAGATTTACTGATGTTTTATGTTGTTTTTATAAGGAAAAATGAATGAAAGGAAACAGAAATAAAAATGCAAATTGACGTTTGCTAAAGAATTTTTTGTCATTACTAATGGTTTTCTTAGTTTACTGACAAATAATTTAAAAGTATCATTTATACTTCAAACCCAGAAAAGTAGCCCTGGTAAGTGCTCTGAACAAATTAGATCCTAGAGAGATACAAAAGCTCTACGAAGACCTGTTTTTTTAAAGGACAGGCATGTTGTAACAAATAATCTTTTACCTTACCTAAAATTAGCATATTCATATACTCTTTTTAGTTTTGGTCCCAAACTTATTTCTTTTGCATGTCTTAGAGTATTAGACAGATATACACTTAAAAAAAATGTGCTAGCTATCCTGTTTCTCACACTGGAAGTCTAAACTTTCTAAATCTAAATCTAAAAAGTTTAATTTCTATACATTAGACTGATTGCCCGTAACAGGAGCACTATGGTACAGTAAATTACTCATATAAGCAGGAAAGCCTGGGACCCAAGGGCCAATACTTCCACAACCCTGCTGATGGGTGCTTTCCAGCTTGAAGAAATTCCGTTTTATAACTCCATTTGTTTCCTGCCATTTTGCCAACTTTCCACTTATTACATGACTCCACGCCTTAATATTAACTTCTAGTACAGAACACTGTAAATTGTTTTCTGACAAATCAAAGCATATGATGGCCACTGTATATCCTTTGTCTTCTTTGGCAGCAACTGCCTCAAAGAATTCCAGCAAAATACTGAAGCATGACCAGCCCTTCCTGAATCCCATTCTCAGTCAAGCTGTGTTTTTTCTAATGTTTCCCTATCTGAACCTTGAAATTAGTTTCCGTAGCTCTCTGTCAAGTCTTCTGCAGTTTCTTAGCATATCTTGATTCATTTGTAAACAGCAGAGGAAAATAAACCTGTGAGGTCTGCTGAAACCTCTCCACTTCTATGCATTTCTCAAAACAAGAATGCAAAAAAAAAAAATATTAACATTTTTCAAGATCCCAAAATATGTAATTGTTTCATATGGTAAGTCTTTCCCACTCCACACGGTACTGCATAAATTCTTCAGAGTATCAGGCTGTGCAGGAGAAAGGAAATGGAGTATTACATGGATTTGAATGGGCATGTATATGTATATTGATCACTTGCCCACTCATATACATTAGCTTTTTTTAAGCTCAAAATTATGTTTTGTGCCAGATATGAAATGTTTATAAATTACAATTTCAAAAATAACTTTTAAATCTGGACTTCAGAACTTCATAAAAATAATTTGTATTTGTCTGATATTCTTCCTCTGTGTAAGTTTTTTAGCATTTCACAAAAAAAAAAAAAAAAAAAAAAAAAAAAAGGAGAGAGATGAGCCTCATTTTTGTTTCATAAATGAAAATCTGAGGAAAAGTGAAGTGCACAGTGACATGTAAAGTCAGGAAAAGACAAGACAAAATATTATGTTTCCTGCCTCCTGTACCTCATTCATTCCATACCTCCCTGCTGGCTTAAAAAATTGTCTTTACTGTAATGTTGAAATGTTAACTAAACTATTAAAAATAAGTTTAGATGTAAATCATTTCAATGCTAGGCAATGGGCACCCCAGCACACAGCAGAAAATAAAACTAGTGGTATTTAATGTATTATTCAAGCAAGAACTTTGGCAACATACAAGTTCATCTCCTCCATTACTATTTATTGCCCTCCAAAACAGTATACTTTGGCTTGTTTAGCAACAGGCAAATATGGCTAGCCTACCTTCCTCACCCATTAAGCTCATATTCACTGTTCCAGGACAAATACCTAGCTCAAGTCTAGCATGATGGCAATACACAAGGTTTCACACATTTTCTTGGTTGCTTATGTCTTCTCTGCCCTATAACAGAAGTGTCGATTTATTCTGCTACACTATAGCTCTGAACGACTGTGCTTTGCAAGGAGTTAAAAAGAAAGTCTTTCTTACAAAAAAAAAAAAAAAAAAAAAAAAAAGAATTATTGTCTTTTTTTTTTTTTGTCTTTCTATATATCATTTTGAATGTCCAATATTAGGTTACTAAGGAGTTAGATAAGAGTTGAGTGACGTAGGTGTACAAACAAATTTCTAGTCCTACCACAACTGTAAGCTAGGTAGAACCACAACTGGTCCTAGGAAGAAGCACAACTACAAGTGATGAACATACAGACTAGGAGTCAATGGTAGATAAAGGTGGAAGACCAGAGAGATTTTGTATCTTTATTCAAAGCTTGTGCATACTTCTCTGTTTTACGAGGAACAAGTGAAGGAAGTGAAGTGGTTAAACCTACACTTTGGGCACATAAAAAGCAGTCCAAAATTTTGATCATCCAAAATGGTGACCATTTATGTCAGCAAATAAATAAATATGCATACCTGAATTAATGATGCTTTGAGCTAATGCTTCTTTCTTTGTTCTCTTCTAATGTCTTTGTTTTGCTACTCAGCATGCTGTGGATTTTTGATTGCTGTTTCATACTTAGAAAAGCAGAGAACTAAGTTTTTTAGTTTTGTTTTTGAGGTTTTACTTACACCATGTCCTCATTACTCTCTGCTAATATAGCATTTTGCAACAGAGTTCAGCTAGTTTTTAAATCACCATTAATTCTGTGACCCTGTCCAAGCAGTCATACAAAAGATCACAACCCAGCTATGTTTTTTCATTATAATTAGCAAAAAAAAAAAAAAAGGGGGGGGGGGGGATTTTAATGTAAATCCAGGAAAAACAGTTCATTTTAACTTTCTGTCTTTTTTTGGAAATGAAATACAAGCAAGAAATGAGTACATAAAGCTCATGAAAACTAAACTATAGGAAAATACGCTTTTAAGTTCTTATAAAACAACGTTTTGTAAAATTGTACTTCAAAAAATTATCCTGTTGCTTCTTTTAAAATCAAGAATATTGTACGTATGTTTTTATGTATAAATTAGCAAAAATGTAACAAGTTACCAACAGAAACCCAAAAGCAGTTGAATATTTATATGTGACTATATACAAACATAGCTGTTTTTTTCCTGCTCAGCCTCCTACCATTGTTATCCATACCTTCATGCCATTCTACTGTTATTTCTTTTTATTACTTCTCTATTTTATTCAGCTACTGTAATTTGTATGGCTTTTAGCTGTACATATAAATCACTTACTGGACTACACTAGCATGAGTACTGGATCCTTTAGTAGCCATCAAGTAAACTTATTTAGAAAATAAATTGGACAAAGCAAAGGTGCAGGAATTGTCTTCAGGATGCAAATGCAAAGTGAATTTTCTATAATAGAAATGTTATTACAGATGCTGTACTTAGTTGGAAATTCATCATTATGAATATAGTTTCAGGTCAAATAATCCCAGAAATGCATGTCCCAAACTTAAGAGGAGACTTGTGGCTAAAGTTGGTCTGGCAACTAACTGGCAACCAAAGGCAATGTTAAAATGTTAAAAGCCATGATACCCCTCAGACATAGATATCAATGCCTCTGACTGCTTTTTTTTTTTTTTTTTTAGAAAAAAAAAAAAAGGCACAAAAGAGTTCCCAATGCAGAACTGTTAGGGCTTTGTGTACAACCAGACACAATGAAATGTATGATTTAAATGAATGTCAACAGTTTGTCTCTCTGAGAGACAAAGCCTCCAGCCAAGCTCCAAGATCAAAGCACGTGAGACCTGCTAACTTGCACAGCCACTGTATCTCCCAGTTCAACACTATCACCTGCTACTCAGAGCCATCCTTAAATCAGAAGATACCAGTTGCTGGACCCTCCTCTAAATATTCAACTATCTCAAGTAGCAGCCAAGGACAGGCTGCTCCATGAAGGGAGGCAAGCCAAGAGCCAAGAATCACAGCTAAGTCAATGGCAGCAGCAACCTCACCAAAAAGGAGCCAGGAAGCTGAGTCAGTGAGTCTAGGTCAAGATCAGGTCTGGAGACAGTAACCAGGATCAGTCACAGTCCAGTGATCACCCAACAAGATCCTAGTGATGAGCCATGTCCAAGGTTAAGCCAGAAAGTCAAGCCAGCGAGCGAGGATGAGGGTGAGGATCAGGATACGAATGGGTGTAGCACAGCTGAAACACTGCTTCAGGGTAGCTCAGGCAGAGGCCAAGCACAGGAGCTTCAGGTTTAAAGCCACCCCTAAGTGAAGGAGGGGGAGCCCCTATAGAAGCATCTTAGCAGCAATTCCTTGGCAGGGAATCTTAGCAGTGAGCTGATGAGTTGGCCTCTAACAAACAGCTAAAGGGGCGATCAGTGAGCTGTTACTACAGGGAAACCAAGCAGCCACAAACAGCACATCCTGCATTTGAAGAAAGAGACAAGTCAGGTACTCACATCTGGAGATGGTTTTGGGTGGAAATTTCATCTCACCTAAGGCTTTAATTGTAAGCAGTAAGGAACCATGGAAGAGGGGAATTTAAACCATAATCCCTTTTTTAGTTGCTTAACATAGGCTCTCCCATTTCAGGCTGCTGGCTGTTGTGAACTCTGTTCCCATAACATAACAGTCCTTGTGAATTAATATACCATGACCTTCTGCTACACGCAGATCCCTTTCTTGGTTCTGGCACTTAAAATTTAGCCATATCAATACCGACTGTATTTGTGTGAATCTAGTCCTTATTCCATATGTAAACCTGAGCCACAAAAATATGCAAGTTGGTTAGTCTGTCCAGCGCAATTCTAGGGCATAAAGCTACAATTGAAACATAATTTATATATGAAATATGCTAAAAGCACTGTAACACTGTGATGACACAACAGCGAACGTTGCTCTTCCATTAATAACTTTTTAAGCATCAGATACTCATGAAGAACCTGACCAGTCCTCAAAAAATCCATTTTGCCTTTTATGTTACGGGGGAAAATAGCATACACTAACCTGTCTGAACAAAGGTGTAATTATGTTGGAAATGGGTAGTACAAACCAAGCATCTTTCTTTAAAAATAGTGGAACTCTAGTGATTACGCTGGTTATAGACACAGAAGGGGCTAGAATCTACTCAGTTAAGTTATGAAGGGAAGAGTTCAGCAGCCAGCCATTCCAATTTCTTAATAAAAATAATAATAATAATAATAATAATCTTTAAAGTTCAAGGACCTGAAAGATATTAATGAACGATATATATATGTATATATTTTCATCTCTGTACAGGGATATATTACGTCTATAATGAAAAACACCATATTCTCAAACACAAATTTTTCAGCTAAAGTGTGCATTTCTTTTCAAAGTCCCTGTTTTCTGGAAAATGAAAGCACAAATATAAGCAATATAATTGGAGAAATCATCAGAAAGACAAATTATCTTGTACTGCCTAGTAAGGTGGAAATGACTACACAGAGCAATAAAAATCCCTGCTCCTCTTAAGTCATTGGAACTCATTTTCTGTAAGTTAGGATTTGATCCCAGTAGTATAGGGATCAGTTCATATCAATGAATTAAGATAGTAATTCAAATTGTATAAAATTCTGTGAGATTACCAAGCAACTGTTTAATTCATTCACTGAGGTATCACTGCAGGGCAAAACACCTCCTTACCTCATACCATATTCTCTTCTCATGTTCAGGCATGTACTGTGAAAACAGACAAAGCTATTTCTGGCAACTACATAAGCTATGCAAAAAAAAAAAAAAAAAAAAAAAAGAAGGAAGGAAGGAAGGAAGGAAGGAAGGAAGGAAGGAAGGAAGGAAGGA
>NC_048895.1:93227043-93256467 GCF_011077185.1 Oxyura jamaicensis | reverse complement strand
GAAGGAAGGAAGGAAGGAAGGAAGGAAGGAAGGAAGGAAGGAAGGAAAGAAAGAAAGAAAGAAAGAAAGAAAGAAAGAAAGAAAGAAAGAAAGAAAGAAAGAAAGAAAGAAAGAAAGAAAGAAAGAAAGAAAAAGAGTTTTGTATCACTTCCATTTAAAAACTTCCCATTTCTTTCCCTTTCTTTAAATGCTACAGGGGTCAATTGTCAAGGTAACTCAAATCTCCTAAGATAAATGGTCTACCTTATTGAGGCCTCTCCAGCACAGAATTTTTCTGACCCATCTTTTTACTCTTCCTTGGAGGTCTGTAACAATTTCCTAGAGATGTTTTACTACTTCTTTTAGCTACATTTTGTATTTGTCACATTAGCTAACCCACATATGCAATTTTACTCAAAATACCACACAACCTCTAATTAGATCACCACATCACTTCCCATCCTGTCTAATCCTCTTCCCATTGTCTCTTCAGTAAATTTTATACGCTGATATTTTAATATTAAGCCAGTTAATCAGGATCCAGTTATGTTTCTACTTAAACTTTTTAATGCTTTGGAATGAAACATGACTTCATGTTCTTCACATTTTTACATAGATTCTCTTCATAAAAGTGAATCTCTTTTTTTTTTTTTAGGCAATGCTTTCTGCCTATATGATTCGCTTCAGCAACTTAAAAAATTACTTATCCTTTAAAAGTTGGCTAATCTCTCTCCCATCTTTCACTACCTATCCTTTTGCTAAAACAACACACATAAAACTGAATACTAAAATTACAAGGCTACTTCCCTGCTAATTTCTTATACAGATACAGCCTGTCAGTTCTAGATGACTTTGGATCAGCCCCAAACAAAAGAAAATATTCTGGGTAGTATAATCCTGCATGGAACAATGTGATCTGTATAAAAAATTACTTACTGAATCACCAGCACCTCTCTCAACTCCTAGGAGATCTCCCATCGAAGCAATGCCTGAATTAGTGTAGAGTGATTTGTGGCTTTCCAGCTGTCATTCATTAATTCTTAGGAAATACAATATACAATACAACAGTACTCAGTCTGAGTTTGTAGCTTGCAGTGTCTTAGGAATAGTGTAATTCGGCTTGAAAATGGTTTTCAAGCAATAATTGCAGTCCATTATTTCGATAACCCCTCAATCACATTTCACTCCTGATGAAATATTGTGTCGGTCATACAAACCCATAAAGCAGGCAATTTAACAAATTACTGAGTTGAAGACAAGGGTTTTTGCTCCAGTACTTTAAACTACCCATTCATGTTTCTTTAGCAGAAAGGAAAACACAGACAAGCCTGGCAGCAGGGACTATAAAGCGACCTGGGTATTCTCATCTGGCTTTGGCATTTATAATCCAGATGACCAGCAAAAGTTGCCCTGTTTTAGAAACAACACGACATAGCTATAATTCTCTGCTAGCTGCCCAGTTTCTTTGAACAAAGTAACAAAGCCACTACTTAGAACCAGTGCATGACCACTGAGACAGGATGGGATATTGTGATGTCCTGGACCTGTGTGAGGATCCAAGAGACCAGGGACTTACCTTCAGACCAAGCCAAGGAGCTGCTTGCATAAAGCCAGTCAGAGAGACTGTGTAATGCCTGCTTCATCAAGGAATTTTGGCAAGATCTATGACAAGTTCAGGTCAGCCAAAAACACAGCACCTTCAGACATGCAGTGTAGCAGAACCTGAGCACATAAGGAGGTTTTCTGATGGAAGCTTAGGCACTCATGGCTTCCCAGTAATCGGAGAAGACTCCACGAGGGATATGTTTTAAGTTTATTGCTCTCTTGAGTTTACACGTTAATTAGCCTGAACTGCACATTAGGTAACTAAGAGCTTTTTTCCCTTTTAACCCTTAATGAGTTGATTTAAGAGGTAAATATAAAGATAGGACCATGAGGTAAACGTGAAATGAGTATTGCAACAAATACCAGGGCTAACAAAGCATAACCATTGTTCAGCGTTTAGTAGGCACCATGACAGCAATTATTTTAAGGAAGGATTTAAAAAACAATGCTTCAAGTATTTTTATGGGGAACTCCTCCCATGCTCAGGGGTTTTCATGCTTTTAGCTATTACATCTGCAACTGAAGCTAACTGTGAAATTAGCAATTGATTTATCCCGTGGTACATACATGCACATTTGCAACAGTAAAAGTGAGTAAGGGTCAGTAGTAAATAGTATGAGTAAACGTTAGAGCCTTTTTTATCAAGTTTTGTGATTCAGTATTTAATCAAATACCTACAGAGATTCCCATATTGAAACATTTCCATGTTCCCTCTTGTTGCTTGTATCACTAACACTGTTAACACATTGCTGTTATTTCTAAACAACATAATATGAGCAGTGCCAAAATACCAAGTCAGAACAAAGGAAAAGTTAACCTAATAAGTGATGGTATAACTTGCAAGAAGCATAAGATGCCATTAAATATAAAATAGAACAATACAGGCCTAACATTTGTAAACAGTTTTTAGTTCTGTAAGATTTAATAAAAATAGATCTCCTTAGGAAAGCACATACATATGAAAGTATATTTCACTAAGATTATACCCTTACAAAAACTCCATTAGAATTTTTAGTCTATTTCTGGTATTGTGTTCTATTATAAAAAAAATATATGAACAGAAAGAGAAAAATATCTTTATGGACATTAACTATTTCTGATTATTTAGCCATGGATTTGACATAAGATTAAATAGGATAAAAAGTTGTTTCTCATCATATTTGGAAGATGTAATTCATAAACATAAAATTCATAAACATAAAAGCATACTATAAGTAGTAAAATTATCTAGACCACTCTGCATACATGATTGCCAATAATTTAAATTTATCAATCTGAAATCAAATGTAATTACACATTATTTTACATTTTGACACATTCATAAAATAGAAAATTTCCTTTAGTGAACAATGAATGGACTGATGTTCCTAGGAAAAGACATCAGAAAAAAATATTGTATCTCCCTTGTTCATGCAAAATATATTGGATATAATCATCATCACTGTTTCTTAGGGTTTTTGTATGGAATTGACAGTAGTAAGTAGATAAAAGTAGATAAAAATTCAGAACTGGCTACTTTCAACTTCTTGCAAGGTTGCAGAATATGTTTTGAAATTTTCTTGCAAAAACAATAGCCATAATGCCTGTAGACAACTCAAAGTGTGAGCAACATTTGCTGAAAAGTTTAATGAGTGGCTCTTTCCTCTTCTACTGGCTTCTTTACAGGTGGGATTTATTTATTTATTTATTTTCAATTGTGCATTGTATTAAAATAAGACTATTGCTATCTTATCTATAAAATAAGAACGTGCGTTACCTGTATGGCTGTGAGGATATTGGCTAATGCCTGGCCATACGTGTCATGACAATGAACAGCAAGAGCACTCATAGGAATTTCTTTCATAACAGCTTCCAACATTCTTTTCATACTTCCAGGAGTCCCCACACCAATTGTGTCCCCCAGAGAGATTTCGTAACAGCCCATACTGTACAGCTGTTTCGATACCTGGTTAAAAACAGAAACACAAAGATGTTGAGATGAAAGAGTGAAAAACAGGGTCCAGAACATACATTAGAAAGGACATGTTTCTCTACAGGTTTCAGTTTTTGTCATACTGAGTTGGATCTACATCTCAGAAATCCTCTCTATTCGTTCTTGAAAACTGTAACCCAAGAAAAATTTCCCATAGATCCTCTTCTTTTTAAGTTTGTAGGTCTGCTTCTGTACATGAAATAGCCAGTTAAGCCAAATATATCGACTTGCTTTTTGACTCTCACACAGAATCTAAATAAGCAAGATTTTACATTATGAATTAAGTTTCTGTCAAGCCCTTTCCCAACATTTTCCCCTCTCTGGGGATTTCCCAGCTGTTTGTTTTTCTTTATGTACTTTTCAGCTTACAAACTGTACAGGATAAAGATCTGCCCTTTTGTTTGCTTATTACACAGAGCCAAGCACATGGCTTAGCTAAGACAATAAATAATTAACAAGAAGCCTGATTTAGCTTTGTCTTGGCACTGAAAACATCAATGAAAACTGAAGTTTTAACATGCTGTAGTTAATATTAATTTTGCTTGCTTTTGACAACGCCAAACACTAAAATACTATAAAAAGCAAAACTGTAACTCAATTAACATTCTAGTCTTTAAGTCTTAAAATTTTTCTTAATACCAAACATACCCTTATGCTTACTTACAGAAATAGAGCCTTAAATGCTTCAAGAATTGTGTCTGCGAGTTCTTTGGGTGCGTATGAGATTTGAGGTCTGGCCCCATCATGTTTGTATGGAGAGACAAACACTAGGCAGCACAGAATTATGTTTGTACTGAACACATTGCTTTAGAAATTGAATGTAGAAACTTCCTATTTCAGCTTTGTCAAATTTATTTGGAAAGGGTTTCAACTTATTTTCACTTGCTGAGTACGTTTGTCCCTTTTAGCACTCCCCACTGTGCATCACTGATCCCAACAGGCCACTCCATTGGAACGGAATCGCAGTCTGGAAACAACTGTTTAGAAATGAAAAAATATAACTCTTTTCCAAGACGACTTCAGTTGTACTGCACTCTCCTGTTAAATCAATTCCAAGGCTTCATCAGTGGGATTGCTGTGAATATGTCTGAGGAAGCTGACAAAGTGCTGCACTAGCAGTCCCGGAAGTACTGGATTAATATCACTGTTCACTTAATTCGAAGAACAGCTGAAAAAGAGCTTCAAGTGGTCTGAATTGTTCTGCTTAAAGCCTGTAAGTGCTATGACTATTGCAAATGTTGTAAAACTCCTTGTGCTTTACAGTTAGAGCCCCTGGTTCATATCAACATAAATTCCATATACACTTAAGAAAGGGACATTCACCAGATTGCAGAAAGGGATTCCGTCTTGCAGCACATTTTTATATCATCAGCACATGGCAGGTGTTTAAACTGGACTACTGTTATAAGACAAAATAGATCATCTGCAGTTAGAGGTGGATTACCTCTATTTAATACACAAACTTTAGTTTTTGTTTAAAATCAGTGTAAAAAAAGCAGACTTTTTTTTTTTTTCATGATCTTTTCTATGCTTGATTCAAACTTTTCATAGGTGAGCATTTTAGTGATGGCAAGGAGGATATATAAACTGCTAGATATCATACTGGATTCACCTATTTCCGGTGCTCTTTGGTCTCCTAGCTTTCTGAAAATATAGATCTGAAAGAACAACAGGACACTTTGCTAACAAGCTGAGCATCATCTTGTCATGATCTAACCTTAAACTGACCCTTAAAAAGAGATATATGTTTAATTTCAAGAAGAATGTGCATGATTAAAAACTGAATGGGAGTTTTTCATACTGGATTTTCTACCCTACTATAGTAGGAGGCAGCTCATTAGTCATAGTTTTGTAAGTTTTCAGTGTGGATTTTCAGGAGGAGGGTGGGAGAGAAGAGAACGCACTGTTTTGTCAGTGTAATCAGAACGTGATTATGAGGTTGCAGCATTGTTAATTGAATAGGTCCGTGTTCTGCATTATTAGGCAGTTTTACTTTGCATCAGTTTTGTGCTGCTCCAAGCTGGTCACCCAACACTGCAGCCCCTTAAGCATGTGAACAATCCTACTGCTGCAAAGCATATCTAAAACTATACTCTTAAATTGAATACAAAAGGTCATGATCTAGATGTAGATGGTTTTAAGTGAATAACAACATAATACATGCTGCAGTCCTTGTGATTTAAGAGAAAATTTGCAATAATATAACAATATAACAAAAAGAAAGAAGCAGGCAGAAAGATAAAACCAAGTATATGTCTGGAAGATAATGGCCAATACAACTGGCTTCGAGGATGTTATACTGTGCTTTCAACAACTTTCAAGCCTCACTTGACTAAGGTAGAAAAAAAAAATCAGAGGAGGATAAACAGTTAAACAGTGACTCCACTTCAAGACAAAGATAAGTGATAAAAAGGGTTATGTAGTTTTATTTTAATTGATGAGAAACATTTTTCTTTTAATAAAGATGGATCCTACAAGTCAGAAGGCATCTGAAGTCTGGACTCACTAGATAACTGTATAATATAGTTATGTACCTAGTAAGCCTGAAATGCATACAGGTTAATGATCCATCTCCCCCAACTGCTTTTGTTTCAGTTAAAGTTTTTGCTTTAGGAAAAAAAAAAAAAAATCAGTCATTGACTGTGGAAAAAAACAGTCTAAACCTTTCAGTCATAGCTGATGATAACAATGCACAGTCACATGCTCCTGTCCCAAGAAAGATGATGACCCTTTTCAGGGAGGCAACTCCCTGAAAGGGCTGAGCAACATGGCCAGTAATTTTGATAATTCTGATTCAGCAGAGGATGAGTGCAGATGTTCATGTAGAACTCATTAACAGCTAATCAGATACTTCTATGCAGACATCAGTGCTTGCTGAATCAGTGCCTGAATGAGTAATTTACTGAGGTAGCGTTCATTCTTAAACACATACACAATGGTGTACAGGTAAAAGACATGTATTTAGATGAAGGCATAAAATAAAATAGCTGTGTGAGTAAATGTATGCACGTTTGGAACATTAGAGCACTCCCACTGTCAAACTGAAAAGGAACCTTTTCCTGCACAAGGAGAGTAGTCAGTTTTAAAAAACGAGCAACACATGGAAAGAAGCCTGTTGGGGAACATGATATTGCAGTAAGCAATTTACGAACAGCACAGCTGAATCTGTCATCACTGCTCTAACTAAAGCTGTGTCACTTCTAACTTTCACTTCATATTAAAACCAATTAATTTCGAAATACTGAGTACCTTCCAATTTAGCTATATTTTCAAAGAGTGTGGTCGCTGTGGGAGAAGCATTATCACAAGTTCCATCTGGAACGTATGCTAAAAGAAGATGCAGGAGAACAAAACCTGAAAGCCACCACACACAGAGAACACAATATATCAGGCAAATGTTGACTAGCTGCTAGTGCTACAAAAGAAAAAAAAAAAAAAAAAAAAAGAGAAAAAAAAAAAAAAGAGTGGTGATTCTATTAGATCACCAAAAATAGGTGATTAAGTGTAACAAAGAAGACAAGTCTTTCTCCAGGAGTAAAATTGGTGTGTTCTGACTTGTGCTGCTTGAATTCTCTCCCCACTTTCATCTCTAACGTCCATCACACCCTCAGCACAATCTTTGTCTTCTTGGAAAATATAACACTGGTGATTCACTCTACAGTCTTTTTAATCTGTCATCTCTGCTGTGAAAAAAAAAAAAAAAAAAAATAGACTAAGACATCTTTTTCAATCTCCTTTATCCTAAATGGAAAAAAGGGTGTACAGAGGGAAGGTGTAGCTTATTCTATCATAGAAATATAATGAGTCAAGTTGTAGGGAATCACGTTGGGGATGAGCTTTGGTTCATGTGTTAGTCACATTTCACTTGTATGTCACAGGCCAGAAGCACAATGTTTTACCAGTGGCTCTACTGGCACAGTAGACTCATGCCAGTGTAGATTTAATATCAGTTTCCCTTTGCAGAGGTTGTTGTGCTGGAAATCATCTCATACAACATGGTCCACTGACATATGTGCTTGAATCTATTTCCTTAAGTATTTCCTTGCATTCTTGTTGAACGAAATACCACATAATATTTTTCTCATGACTGATAGCAATCAAAAGACACTATTTTCCTTAGATTTGACTGCAGAAGGTTGAGAAAAACAGTGATGCTGTGCACCCAGCCTTAGCATTCGCTGTGCTTTGTGTTTGCTTCCCTTAAATGTTATTCATTAAAGAACTTTTTAGGATTAAGTAGATAACATTACTTATAGACATTTTAAAATGTATATTTGTTTCATTGAAATACAAGCCAGAAGTTCACTCTTACTTCTGCCACTTTAGCTGGTATGATGTTTCCTTCATATGGGCATCCCAATGCACAAGACACATACCTACAGCAAAAAGAACAACACACAAAGATACTTCTGTTTTATATGTGCATATCTGTATCCATACATGTTACATTCCAAAAAAAAAAAAAAGTTTAAATATAATTTTGAATAGTTAAGCCAGTCAATACAGAATAAAGATCCCAATGAAAAGTTAAAATTACATCAGATGAAAATAACAGGCTTCCCAAAATTCTTTTTAAATCACAGAACAAAGTTTTATAGCTTTATTTATGCTCAATGTATGTCACAAGTTGTAAAGGGCTGGCAATGCAGCCAAGTTAACTCTGCTGCAGGAAACTTTGATTTTTCTCGGTATTTCCTTTTAAGTTGTAAGAGCCAGCTCAAGTTTTGCCTTGCCTGGCCCACACAAGGAATTCAGAGGAAGTACAGTATCATTTTCCTCCTTGTGCCAGCTACCTGGATCATAAAGAGCAGCAGAAGGACACAAGCAACTTACAATCACTTTGTCATCTCATCAGTAGCTAGAACTGTGGTGAACAGGGTAGCTTTGGCCCTCTGTATCTCCGCTGGCATTTCTGTGCCAGTGCCTCAGGAGAATTACAGCTCCATTGCAAGGTATGCCTTGGGACACGAAGAATCTGTGAGAACCTGTGTCTCTCAGCAGCTATCTACTCCACAAAGTACAAAAACTGGGAGCCACAACTGAGCCTTCATTGTTCAGTCTTAGTGCTGTGTTAATGTAAAATTTGGTTTAAATTTCCTTTTTTTAATGACAATTAAAAGCCATGAAATTCCAATTAAGCTTCTAATTGTTTATCTTAAATTGATTAGGAATAGGATTAAGCTAACCAGAAACAGACATTCAAAATCAAAATAAGTGTGGCTGTAGAGGGATTTACAACAGCTTCAAAGGCAGGCAGAGCCCCATTCCCAGTGGGAGGTTGCTCAACTGCTTAATAGGAGAACAAGAGCCTTCATCGATCCCTTGTCATTCCCCTTCCCTCAGCACTGAAGGATATAATGTAAAATTATACACTGTATAATGCAAACTGGATTGAACAGATGCCAGTTTGTATGTAGTCAAGGTCCACAGGGTAAAAAACGTATTGTTTCTTTGCAGCTGATGGAGAAACTGATTGATAGAATGTGAAATCAGGATGAGTAACAGGCAAAAACAAACTGTGAAAAAAATGTCAGCATTTTAATGCGTAGAACATATTCCATCCCTTATATGAAGGTATGCTGTTGGCACACTGGAACCAGCAGTAAGAACGAAGCAGACCCTGAACCTAAAACGAACCTGATTAGCCCTGACAAAGAAATGGAAACTAATCTTCTTTCCACAAAAGTGGTTGGGTCCATTACATCCTGCTTATAATTTTAGCCCAGATGCCTACTAAGCATGATTTCAATTATCTGTATATTATTATGAAAGCCAAGTTTTTCAAACTTGGTCATATGCTTCATTAAATATCCCCCAATTTAGATGTCACCATTTAAGGTTTAAAATTCTAAATTTTCTTATCTACATAAAACGGTAGCTACTTTTAACAGCTAAGCACTGCCCTGCTTTTGAGTGACACAACTCTGAAACAATTCAAGACAATTTCCTTAATTTTTTAATGCATGCACAGAGTTTTTCAAACACTACCAAGCATGAAAAATTTCAGAGCCAAAAGATTGTTTTTTACATAATACCATGATGCCTAGAGCTAGAGAACACAGACTTGTAATGAAATTATTTTGTAACATCAGCCACAGCACTCATGAAGTGAGCAAGAACAGTACTAAATACAAAGTAAATGCAAAACATACAGTATGTATGCACATGTTCCCTTTAATTGCATTTATCTTACATGTTCCTAATAGCTATATATATTAGATCAGGAAGAACTGCATTCGGTAATGATAATACGGCATGAGTGACATCTGGAATGGAGTAGGGCAAACAGAAGTAAAAACAGGCCAAAAGGTATCTATAGAGAAAGGAAATACTCCCCGTAGTTCACACCAGCTAGCAGAAATTCGCCTGAGCTCACATAATTCAGCTGGGCCTACTGAGATATGAAAGTATGTGGTGACCTGAGGAATCTGCCTTCTACAATACACAAATCTGTTTGAGATTATGAACTCTCTACATGCTTCTACCATTGTGCTTCACCTGACATTTTAAACAAGGAAAATATGATAGATATAATCTAACTGGGCATCTGATACTACACTGGAGAAAACAGGGATTACTAAAAGAATTAGACAGGTAAAGGACTTCCTACCAAAGGGAACAAAGTCCCATGGAGAATGAAAGAACTGTTTTAGTAGAACTTGCCAAGGATGAGTTGGGCAGAATTTTGTCTAATATTTTCATTTAATGAACTGTCATAAAAAGTGTGATGATAACAGTAAATTTCTTGGTACTGTCATTACCAAAAAAGCACTGGGATTTGTTGAAGGAAGGACAGGATCAACAGAAATGGGACTCAATTGATAGCAGTGTCAAAGGAAGTGAAATGCCTGAGATGAGGCTGTAAAACAGTGAAATATGCTCCAAAAATATAACAGGATGAGCAGTTTTAGTAGAGAACATAAAATACGAATTCCATTTGACAAGTTCTTGTTATGTTCTTATTGGAAATAGCAAATACAATTTGAGTCATTCGTAGAAAAAGTAATACAAGCTGGAACAGATGCCAGTAAGAGCCGGTACAGCTAGCAGCAGTACAGAGAACCTATGATATGAAAAGAGAAAATATGCATGCCAAGGTGAAAGAGGGAATATAATCATTTATCTACTCTGAACATTTGCCAAGACATCCAGACTTAAGGCAGCTCTGGGTGGGATGCTTTGTAATTGCATTTGTGTGGTTCCAAATTAATAAGCTCAAGCAAGAGGAGGTTTTGATGGAAAGTTATCTGCTATCTACAGATACATTTGGCAGCTACATTTTCTTTGTGGTGTATGAAATAACCCATAAGGCATAAAAGAGAATCCAGCCAAAGCAGAGCCCCAAGACCTCCACCCACACCCCTCCAAAATAGGAAACAACTTCGAAGAACATGGTGAAGAACCGCTTGGAAAGAAGAAAATGAACAAGACAGCCATGGAAAGCAACAAAGGACACAAGTTTAAAGAAGAGCCTGGTCAACTGCAGCAAACACTACTGACAAGTCAAGAAGAATGAGGATAGACTACTGTTTCTGAGATCTTGTCATCAGGGAGTTTGGTGAGAGCTGTTGCAGTTGCAAGCAAGGAACAGAAGCCAAAGTGTAGGAGTTATAAGAGGGAATCACAGAAGAGGGTCTCCAGACGGTAATTATAAACAGCGCCTTCAATGAGCTTAGGAATGAAGCAGAGATAGGCGATGAGATATGATATGAAGAACCAAGTGGGGTCAAAGGTGCAATTTTTAAGAGGCAAATGCTTGCTTATATTGCAATGGAAAAGAGCCAGAGAACAGCAAGAGGTTAAGAAAGAGAGTAAGGGAGGAGAGAAATAAGAGGAAGAACAGAACATGGGGTCACTGGGGCAAGTAGAAGGGGTACAGATGGGAAGTAGACAAGAAACTCCTGCTGTTCTGACAGTAGAGAAGGAGAAACCATTATGGGAGGTAAGGAAGAATAGTGACAGAAGGAAGGGCATACTGTATCTATTTTTCCATAGAAGAAAAAGCAAGAACTTGTGTGAAGAAAAGCAGAGGGGAAAAAGAGGGGAGAATTTGAGCATTGAGTTACAGAGGCAACTGGGATTTAATTTGGGGATTCAATTAAGTTGGAGAATACAGCTGCTTTCTAAAAAGATGGTAGGACTGAAAAAAAAATGAATTTGTAATGAAAAAGACTGTCTTAGTCTCAGAATATTCACCAGAGACACTCCTTAGTATGAGAGCAGAAGCAAATATCTGGGAGTTCACAAACCAGACTTTGCAATGGAAGTGTTTAATTCTAAGTATGCGCTTAAATCTTTGCTGAATCAAGGCCAGGCATTTTAGTAGCTTAACTATGTCTTTAGCATGCTATGAAGAAACAGCCCAAGCAACCAGAGTAGAAAGAAGGGCTTGCAATATGTGGAGGTATCTGTAAAGCAGCTTTAGGAGCACATAGGTTGATGCTGTTTCTCTCACTCAGGTTGTATGAAATCAGAATTACTCTCTTCAGTAAAAAAGTGATAAAAAGATCTCTGCTTCCTTCACCTGGCAGTGGTTACCTAGTCTCTTGCCTGTTTTCCAGATTTCTCTGCAGGTGAGTATCATTTGATCTTAATGATTCTGTTACTCTATAATCATCTCCTAAATTGTTTTCTACAAATATAACAATTAAAAAACTAAAACCCAACAACTTTAGTATGTAATATTCTGGATAAAAATGCTGAACAGCCTCTGGGGATGGGGAGGGATAAGGAAGAGGAAGAGGGTTTTCAATTTCTTCCAATAAGCCAAAACCAAATTGCAGCGTTCCACAAATGGAACATAAGACCACATCAGGTCCCCAAGATCAAGGTCACTAGGAATGGTGATAATCACTACACCAGCCCAATGACTGTGAAGTGCAGGATATGAAACCACAAACAGGGTAAATGAGCAAACTTTTCATAACCAAAGTGTTAAAAGGAAAATGAATCCAAGCAGAAACTGAACTCCATGTTGTAATCAGCCCTTTGTCAGCTTGTTTCAGCAAGAGTTCCAGAGACAGATCCACAGCTGCTACCACAGCTGGAAGCACGGGGCCTCCTGAGAAGCCAGTTGCAGACTCAGATGCTGCTGTTTCCTGTTTATTATTATAGTGTAAGTTCGCATATAATTTACCATGTTCACTGCAGATGTATTTATTTTTATTGGATGTTCGTGCTAAAATGTATATGCCTATCATTTGATGAATTCATAATAGGAAGGTTGATCTGTCTCTTTGTAAAGGAAGCCATTTGTTAGAAACAGGCAACCTTTACAGTAAGGAGAGGGTAATACAAAGAAGAGAGGAGGAAAAGGAGATTCTTCCAGAAACACAATCTCCAAGCCAAGCCCAAAATGTGTAAATAAAGCTAGGATTTCTTTCTGCACTTGATTTAAAGAATAAAAATATCAAAAAAATACCTCTCAATTTATGTGCTATTCAAAGTGAAAGCCTATAGTATTCGTTAGTAATTTTAGGATGCCTAGAAAACACCACTAAATTCTGAAAGTGACTTCTCTAAAAACAGAACAAAACTGTTACTGTAATGAAGGGGTCACTTAACCACTTCAGGTTTGATAGCTATATCCGTGTAGCAACCAGTAACATACTAGCAAACACATTGTATTGTTACCTCATAACTTCATATTAACATTTCAAGTTTGATTTTCCACTAACACTTGCAAGAAAGAGGGACAATTTTTAATTCCCACAGGTATCCTTTTTAAAAAATAAATATATATATATTAAAGAAAAAGCTATTCTGGTCCAACAGTAGTATTTTCTGTCTTACAGGCACAGAAAAATTGAGTAAAAATTGGTAAAAAGCTGTTCCTAAGAAAAATCTCTCCTCTTATATAGTGCAATCGTCCAGTATGATAGAGTTATTATAATGGCTCCTACATCCTTTTCTTAACCTGTGCCCAGTACAGCAAAATGCACAAAATCCCACCATTCTAGTAATCTCTGGATTCTCAGACTTCTCCAGGGGACTGTGACCAGCTGGCTTGATACCGTGCAACCCTGTACTTGTTTACCATTCACATATTAAAATGTGCTGCTTCCAAGGAAGTCTATTAAATGCTCATCTACATTTTGTTGTTCCCACAGTCTCAAATATAGGCTCACTTACAGTGACATGCAAGTGTTAAGCTGGTTTCACTAACTTTCTAAAGCAGCGATAATGATACAAATCACCCTGTTATTAATATAATTGCGACTATGCTCCAGAACATAATTTAGTCTAAAAAGGGTGGTTTAAAGCACTGAAAAAAAAAAAAAAAAATAAAGTGTAGTCCAACCCTAAGTATTCTAGAATGCTTATAAAATATGAGGTTGAAGTTTCACACAGCTTTAAACTGTACTGATTTGTGCAAAACTGCATTGTTTGAGTATATCTCATGGTACGTCTGAGTATCCAGACAAATGACTTGAATTAAGGTATCTAAGATGAACTGTAAGAAAAGGAAAAATGGCATTATTGTACTGAACTAAGATCAAATTATCTTGACAATCAGAAGTTTCAGATAATTAGAATGTTTCTTTATAAACAAAATAAACTTTGTCATTTCCAAAATTACTTGTTATAAAGTATATTAAAAGAAAACTGATGCATTCTTTCACATGATTTTTTTTTCAAAATAAACGCAAATATAAAAAGCAGAATGAAGATAACTAAAATTGAATCTTTCTTCTGTAACTTCTACTATTTTGTGTCTTACCTTGTGTATTAGCATAGATGTAAAACAATAGTTATTTCCTATAATCAACAAGTATAGTAGTTTTAACCTGTAACCTAATGTAACATAAAAGGTATTAGTTGTACTATTTTGATAATATTTCAATACAATTGTTTGTATGGTATCTATCTGTCATAGCAAAAAATATTGCTATATTCAGGTATATCAGCTGGTATTGAATTCTATATAGACACAGATATTAGACACATATCAATACATTCCAATATCCTTTTACGTATTGTGAACAGCATACTGCTCATTCTTAGAAGTTACAGGACTATAAACAAAGGAATTGTATACACCAGTTTAGAATTAATGTGTGATTACATGTGTTTTAATTTATGAAGCAGCAGCTTTGTAAGGAAACGCTTCTAGAGTTAAAAGTTATTTTACAGCAAACATTTCCATCTGTTTTTCTAACACTGAACCTCTAAACACTTGCATACACATTCACATTTGCACATGCAAATAGTCCAAATGGCCTCAAAAGGACTCTTCACATGAAATTTTTTCAGGACTTGGACATAAATACTGCTTTTAATTGCTGGAGAGGTGTTTATATATATACAGAGAGAGAGAAATTACAACCTTTCAGCTTCATATTCCCTGTTCATTTTATTAGGATTAAGACAGTCCTATACAGAACTGAATGTTTCAAGAGGTGATAGATTATTTCACTTTCACAGGACAGACAGTAGGTACTGAAGTGCCATTTGTGGAAAACAGGGACAAGAAATTCCCTATTTCCTTACTGCTCTTCTATTGTAGTAACTGTAATATATTTCTATGTCTTTTTCAATTTTGGAATGTATTAACTTTGAAGAATCTGTTTTAACCAGATGTTACTTCACTTCTCTACATATATATTTACATTAAAATTACATCTACAGTAAAACACAATCCAAGTGTGATTACTTGCAATTATCATTTGCCACAATTTTTTTACCAGTCCTGGATTGGTAAAAAAAATCCATCTTTAATCACTGAAAAAGATATGATACTTTTAACAGTACCTGAATTATGTATTAAAAGATGCAATCCTAAAACCAGCAGTATTTTGTGCCATGTCACATGCAAAATATGCATAGTAGTCATTAGCTGACCACAGTTTATAACACTGATTTGGCAGTGTCTTCACAGAATGTGTCCCAGATGTTATTGTAAAGGTTTTATGCACATACAAAAAAATAAAAATTAAAACCCCTTTATGATGCTAATAAATAGTCTAACTTCTAAGACCATATGCAAGATTTCAATTCTTCATAAACATTTGAACTAATTTAGTAAACATTTAGAAAACTGTGTGCTGTGCTACAGATTTTAAATGTGACAGCTGACAACATAAATTTTCTGGATGATGGAGTCAATGTTAGTGCAGCTGTAGCAACAGTAAGACATGCAAAAGCTTAAAGTTTAGTTTCAACTGTTTGAGTGCATTTTTCATAAGATTCAAGGATTGCCAATGACTTACACTCACTACATAAATTATAAAATGCCAGTAAAAATAGGAAATAAAATTTGAACCCCTTAAAATTATTTTTGGAAGTATTTTTGAACTGCTCAAATAAGGTGTTAGGGCAAGGCACTAAATTATCCATTTCCTGCAAATAAATAACACTTTAAACAACAATAGTGCTTTAGAAAGGAAACAATCTCTGTATTTAAATTAATATAAATACAATTTATGCATATTAATATTTTTATTACCTAAGTAATTCAAGCAAAATATTTAGCCTACAAAATTTACATTAGAAGCCAAAATGTGTAGTCCTGGGAGCTTGCTTGAGTAAAGACTGCAGAGTTTGGCCACAGTTCTTTATAAGTAGCTATTCTCTAAATGAGTGATTTAAAAAAAAAAAATGTTAATTCTCAATGCACAGAATGCAAATCTTTGCCCTAATACTCCACAGTTTCATTTCGTGCTACCTTTCACCATAAGGCCTATTAATACATTCATTGTATCTATTGCAATTTACATAAATTACAAGATGCTAACCCTTAGTATATGCACAGGTAGAATGGGGTTTAGCTGCTCTAATGTTTTTTATCAAAAATAATCATCTACAGCCCATGCCTTAGACAGGCCAATCCATAGCGTGACTAACATAGGATAGGACCCAAGTTCCTTTGCAGCCAAAAGGATCATCCAGAGAGTGATCCATCTTATCCTAAGGCAGATACTTAAGAAAGCACACATGATAAATTATAGCCTGAAGGCTGCCTATTTCTCTCTGGTAACTAAAAACAAATTTAGGACAACAATCTCAAACTTGTCATGTTGTCACGCTCAGCTTTGCCTCATGTTATAACAATAGCTGTAATCAATATGTAATAATTATAAATAAATGCCACTCAACAAAATAAAACCTGAAACTAATCTCCTCCTTGAAATTAAGAAACAATCAGTGAAACAATGAGTATCAATTCTAAATACTGAATGTTAACTGATAAATTAAGTAATATCCCATCCTTTAGTTTCTAAAATGCCAGGTTTGAGATCATTTAACATAAACTCCCAAATTTCAAATATTGAAACTCAGTTTCTGCCTCTGCTTACTTGTTTATGTGACACTTATAGTATAGATCTGGGCAGAACAGCATAAAGAATAACTTGCAACAAAGTCCTAATTGTCTCACCATTCAGAGAATCTTGCAAGAAAGTTTCAGGGAAAATGCCATTTATTTCATCTGTCACTAGAAGTAATTTTTATAGTAGCAGCTATATGGGATCATAAATCAAAATGGTAAATCACAGGCTTCAATAGCTAACTCTTTTTTCATTGTTTTATCTCCAGGAAAAAGTCACTTTGATTGCACTGAATATTACTACTGAAACTGTTTTTTTCTTTTTAAGTTCCCCTTCCTGATTATCTTCTCCACACTTTTTTTTTTCATTAAGAAGGAGAAGCTCTCTGTTTTATATCATTAAATGTAATGTAAGACTCCACGAGTCTTCTAAATGTACTTCAATATTTGGCAACTAATGAACCACTTCCACTCTAGTCCTAAGGAATTCCCTGTAGCAATGCAGGCTTTTGTTGAGTATTAGCACAAGACTTCCAGAACTGAGCTGGAATTGATGGTCTGCTTCCATAATCTTCCTATCATAAGCAGCTGAAATACTGTAAACAGACTTATTTACTTCCTGGATTTGGCATTCCTCTTTATGGGTATTTCTTTATTTTTTAACTAATTAGGAATTTCAAGTCCACCTTCGAGAACTTTGTTCAAGAGATCTGCCATTAAAGCCCTGTACTCTGCATGTTCATGTGCCTGATTTTTCTCTGATGTTCATGTGCCTGATTTTTTTCAGAATTCTAGTCTACAAAAGACGGTATATTGAAGCTTAACAGAAAATACCGAGGTAGATGTACACTAATCAATCCTTTTTATTTCTAAGCAATCATTCAGTCTCAGTGCTTCCTAGAGATTTCTGTAACCCACGAGGAATGTGTCTAAATGAGTATGAATGTGCAGGTACAAGACTCAATGTATCACAATAGTTGGTAACTATTCTCTTGAAAACATTATTCGTCTGGACTCTGATCCTTAACAACATTTCATTTCTCATTAATTACTATTTTGCATCTTCAAAATCTACATGTAAGGGATATTTTAAATGTGCACTGAATATGCAAATGTATTGTATTAACTGGTTCTGATTTATTTTCTAACTTATTAGCATGCTCAAAACTTTCTTTTCAATAATTTCATATACTGGAAATCATATTCAGATTATGCTTTAGATACTTTGAATTATTACTTCAGGTTTTCTGGCTATGAAAGAGTGCTCTATTTTCTGTAATTTAAATTCTTGTCAGAATTATAGCAGATTAGCAGTTTCACTATTGAATTAAGTTAGATCCCCTTGGACAAATCCTAGTCAGTCTTCTCCTAAAATTATTGATTTGTTGAAATATAGTTTAGTATCTTATATCTCAATGTCCCTATCTCTAATTTTCACTAGATAAATTAGTTCCCAAGCTAGTATTCTGTGCTGAAGATAGCTGTAATATAAACACACTTCAATGTACTTATCCATTCCAATTGGATTCTTTACTCAGTTACAGCCCTACAAAGGCAATCATTCTGTCAGTGGCCTCCTGCTTCTCAATGATTCACTTTCCTTAGACTGGTAAGGCTGAGGAAGATAGCTATAGCTGGAATGGATTTACATCATTTTCATTCACAGTTTCAAATATGTTCACTTTATAGCACATCTGATATTTAGCAGTCCACTGCTGAAGCGTTGTGTAACATGTTGCACCTGGCATGACAGACTCCATAAAATTGTCCTGCCTATACCATGTGAATTTTGCTTAGGTTTGCACACTGAAGTGAAATTACAGGTCTTTGCACTGGATGCACAAAGTAAGCACTTCTAAAACATAATCTTATTATATTTTCTCTGGGTTAAATTATCTTATTTTTGTTCATCTCTGGATTGCTGCTCTTCACTGTTTGCTTTCTTACATGATTATTGATGTCCCTCTCACTGTATCTTCTAAGTTTGTTTTCTTTCTTTTTATTCTTAATTATTTTAATATTATTCTTGTCTTATTCTGTTCTGCTTCTCTGTATGACCATTTTCTGCCTCTTTTCTGCCTCTCTCCTCTTTCCAAGTGTCTTCCCATCCTGGTACTTTCTCAATCTTCTCTTTGTGACCACATATGATTGATCACGTAGTTAACAATAAATGTATGGGAATGTTGTAGAATCCTATTGTGGGAACTGCCATTTCCATCACATGTCAGTGTATCAGAGCCAGAATAGCTTCTGCTGGCATATTACAAATGCCTTAGACACACATTTGTGGAAAAGGAGCAGCAGGGTTCCGCTTTCTTAAGCATGTGCAAACTAGTGCAGAGAAGATTAGTTACCATTTTAAGCTCCAACATCAACTTAGAGTCCACCACAGGGAGCTTCTTCATCAGCTGTAGTTTACATCTTCTGGACCAGTTGCAAAGTCCATTTATTGACAACCATAGCTATCCAAAAATACATACAGTGCACAAGCTTTGAGGATTCCCTTGATGGTTGGCTGGCTCTATTGTTCCATCATTTTTATACCTTGATCCTACAGTGTATTAAGTGATACATTATCAATACTATTATTCTGCATGTAGGATACTTTTTAAGGTTCAGGAAACAATGTTATAAGTTCTCAGCAACACAAAACAAATTTTATTCTGTCACCTGTGATAATATAAAAATTTGCAGAGTAAATGGATATGTAGATACAGTTTTTATTTTTTCAATTTCCAGAAAAACTAGTTGTCATTAGTATTTACAAGATATAGAAAAAAATAGTAAATATATGTATTTTTTAAAGCATTTTTACAATAAAGACTGTTAATTCATTAAATTAAGATGTAAAATTTTGGTAGTATCCTTTTCTACTGATACAAAAATAATCCCTTTAATAGTGACTCCAATATCTCTGTATTACTTAAGAATCTTTATATTTACCCACGCACTGGAATATTCATATTCCTTGCTGATTTGACAACTTCTTCAAATTTTTCTATGCTTTCTTCAATAGAACAATTAATATTCATTTTGCTAAAAGATTCAGATGCTGCACCAAATACTGAGACTTCTGTAGCTCCTGCTGCAATCTGAAAAATACATTTCAACAAAACAGAAGCATAACGCTGTATTAGAAGTTTAGATTGTTTAATTCTGTATAGAACTTTAAAGTACATTATAAGTCTCATCTATATCTCAAATAATAGTTTAATTACATTATTTTTAATCTACTGCATACAAACCGATGGAATTAAACTTTGAGTTCATTAAACTGTGGCAAATTTCCTTCCTCTTCTTAGCAACTGGATACCCATTCATTTCTGAAGTGATAAATGTAGATATTAAAATGTAGGAAATTATGTGAACACACTCCAAAAATAACAATGATTGATACTTACGTTTCATTTTTCACAAAAAGAAAAGATCATATAACATCCCTGAAATATCCATCCTCTAAAAAATCCTGTTCCTAGTGAATGCCAGGAAATCATTCTCACACTTAGGACAGGCTCTGTATCCTGCATGTTCCTACACCAGCAACAGTAACCAACAGGAATTTCTTTGATACAGTCAACTGTAGGATCCAGAGCTCCACTGGTCTTGGTGTCATAGTTGATAGGGACAATATGTAGAATGTGTATCTGGACTCTGATGAGAAAAAGTCTCTAAGCAAATACCAGCCTAGAGAATGTGTCAATGTTTTTGCTTCATCGAAGGGGCACTTAGCCTTAGCTTGTACTCAGGACCTCAGTAAATCAAATAACACGAGGTAAATCAGAATGATGAAAGTCAAGTGATTGGAGAAAACATTTAAACTTAGGAGAACAGCTAATTAATTCATTCTCACTTTCCAGTGAGAATACTACTATTTCTACGATAAATAAAATAAAATAATACAATCACTTTTCTCTTTCTAGCTCATTTTTTTCTCACTTTTTTCACTTTACCTTCTGCTCCTGAGGGATAACTTCCAAACTTTAGCAACTGTTAAAGGAACAAAAACCCTTTCAAATAGATGGAAAAAAATAGCATAGCAGCAAGAAAGAACTCAGGAATCACCTGCAACTATTTCTTTATTGTTTTTTCTTCACTACACCTCTAAGTAGAGTATGTAGAGATATAATTTCATTCATACAAGCTACTGCTGCAGACACAGTTGTGACACTAAAAATCTGACTACCAATGGTTGACTCACCTATGTACAGGATTCTGTTTTAACAGAGATTGCATGTGCAGTATAGAACCTGAATGACAGACTATACACAAACGTCAAGCAATATATCTTTCAGACATGGCCTGTCCTATATCAAGGCAAGGCACAGAAGCCTAAAAAAATTCAGAAAACACAGAAAAAAAATATTGTTTTATGAAGACTGAAAAGCTCAATTTTTGTAACTCCAAACACTTTGAGTCCTATCATCCTTAATATTTTCTAGTATGACGTGAAACATTTTTTTTGAACCCTACTGAAATGAAATGAGAAATTTAAGAAATCTAATACATTCCTGTAAACCATTTTCATTTAATTCACTCACTGCTTTCCAACAATAAAACACTCTTCAGAACCTTTTCCAGGGCCAACAAGTCAAAGAAGTAAAAGGAATTCTCCTTCTCTTTACATGCCATCATCATTTATAGGAACTTGCAAAGACTGATTGAATGATACTTTCATTAAAGCTTGAATAAACAGAACTTAAAATCACTCTGTGAATTCAGTCATTTTTCACAATGAAGACTCAGTTTTTCATTAAAAGAAAAAAAAAAAAAAGCATAGTTTAGCTCTAACAGGATAAGGTACATGATAAATAGCTAGTTTATGGTACTGAGCTGGAAGTGAAGGAAAACAGGAAGGAGGTAAATTTTACAAATGCACTTACAGCAGAATGAAAACCTTGAAGGTTAGGTGTGAGAACAGGATATCGAACTCCAGGATGCTGCTCAATGCCTCTCATTACTTCTTTATGATCTGCCATCTAAAACATAAAAAAATGGTATTGATTGGCTATTATTTTTTGATTTTATGTATCTAAGCAAAAAGTCACTGATCCATTGTCTAGATTAGGTATACAGTTCCTACAGAAAGGATAACAGCAAAGGGATTAAATTGAAGTTGTACACGTGCCCTTTCTTGCATTTCTTAACTTAACTTTTGATTACTTGAGCTGCAAGCATTCAAATTCTACCTGAATACAGAATTGGAGCTAAAATTATCAAAAAGTTGTTTTTGTGTGTATCTGTAACAACATAAATTGCATCATACACTGAAAAACTTTTTATCATATTAATCATCAATTGGTACTGCAACTTTAAAACTACCTTAATGGATTCCATAGGTGGAACTAACAGAATAACTAAATTTTAAAACTATCCACATACTGAATTCTCAGAATTCTTACTAACGTGACTTCATAATCTTACCTGTAATTGAACCTATGCAACACTGTAACCAGCATATTTGAAAAGACTAATCATAAGATTTGTATTTCATGTCTTACAGATTTTGAGTTTTAAAAAATGAATCTCAATAGTGTGTTTTAAATGCTGTTTAAATCAGCTTTCATATATGCAAATCTTCCAAGCAAACAATACTTATTCCGAGCAATTGAATTGGAATTCTTATTCTTTTCACACTCATGAAAAGTCAGGTTAGGAATACTGTATGAAAAAAATAGATGAACTACAAAGCTTTAGTAACTTGTAATTTGGAATGGATAAGATATTGATAGTTTTGCAGTATGACAATTCTAAGCACATTCTATTAAATTATAGTAGATTATTAAGTGCCAGTACTACCATCAGCCTAGAAATTTCATGTCACTGGTTTTCTCTTATGAATATGGATGAATTAAAAATGCCAGAAATGCATGCAAGTCCCCTCCAATGCAAGCCCACCATGCATCTATAAAGGGGATACATGGTATGAAATGTGTCTTATAGCCAGGTACAACTTATTTTCCATTAGGAATCAAGTGATGGCATAATGCAACTTTTAGTAATTGCTTCTAATATAAACTAAACCAGCATGATCACCTAACATATCTGATAAACTCACAAAAGACATTCTGTACTGCTTTATTGGTTTAAGAACAATCTTTCCTTCCTTAATTTAATAATTTTTCTCAGGGCAAGGGAGAATGTTTAAAATTAAATAGCAAATGTTGGAACTAATTCCATACTTTAAAATTATAGCCTGACTTAAAATATGCTAGAAATCAAAAAATGACACAGTTTCAAAAGTATGAAGCTGCCAGGTCCAAATAATATTTTATGTACTACATTTGTCCCATTACTATTTTTCCTGTAGGTAAAATCCCATTTTAACATATATTGCATGTTAGATTTTAAATTGTAATAAAATATTTCTCTTCCAAATTTCTTTAAAAATAAGCTTTCTAATAGTAGTTATTTATAATTTTTGGCCATTTAGGTTATAGGTGTGGGATCCTGTTTTATATGGCACCTTGCTACTGTGGAACTTTTTCTTTTAGCTTTTTTCAGCAATAAAAACATTGCCAAAAAAAACAGTGGATGGGAAACCATAAAAGAGCTTTAAAATACTAAAAAAAGAAATAAGTGAATGAGTGATCTAAACATAACCATGAATTCTATTCCCATGACCTATGAAAATAAAAAAGAAAGGAGCAAAGAAAAGACAAAGTCAGGACTGCACTTCCTTTCAGAGCAACACAATTTTATCTTTTAAATAAATAATTTTAAAAAATCAACACAAATAAAGCCAGTCAAATAAAAATATTCAGCCATGAATTTAAGATAAGAAGGGATTGTTCATTTTTCCTAAAACTGACAAACTTGTTCTAAATTTGGTATTCGTAATGGCCCATAGGAAAAGGAAATAATTAAACATGAAAGGAAGAAATACACCTTTGTTTTACTTTTTCTTCTTATATTTCAAAAAGTCTTTATTATTGTCTGTTGTAACCACCAAAGTTTGGTGACACTTGGAAAAACCTAGCATATACACTTTTAATCAACACAGTCTGAATGCATATTGTTCCTATATTGTCACCAAAGAAATTCTGCTTTGTCAGTGTTCTCTTCCTCTTTCCTATTATCCTGCCTTTGGGCCCTTCTCTAGTGATCCTAGGAACATTAAAATTAATCAGTATGTGTTGTACAGCCAGTTCTCTCTGCTAGTTCATGATAAGAAAAAGTATGATCATACCATGTTTTCCCAGAGGAAAGCCTGGAACACAGTTCAGTTCCAGGATGCATTCTCAGCTTAAACTGGTGTTGTGGTTTAACCCGGCTGGCAGCTAAACACCACACAGCCGTTCGCTCACCCTCCCCCCTCCCTCTCTGGGATGGGGGAGAGAAACGGGAAAGTGAAGCCTGTGGGTTGAGATAAAGGCAGTTTATTAAGATAGAAAATAATAATGATAATAATAATAATATGTACAAACAAGTGATGCACAATGCAATTGCTCACCACCCGCTGACCGATGCCCAGCCCAACCCCGAGCAGCCGGCCCCCCCACCCCGGCTAGCCACCCCTATATATTGTTTAGCATGACGTCAGATGGTATGGAATACCCCTTTGGCCAGTTTGGGTCAGCTGTCCTGGGTTTGTCCCCTCCCAGCTTTTGCTGCACCCCCAGCCTGCCCGCTGGCAGGACAGAGCGAGGAGCTGAAAAGTCCTTGGCTTAGTATAAGCAGTGCTCTGCAGCAATTAAAACATCAGCATGTTATCAGCACTCTTCTCATCCTAATCCAAAACATAACACCCTACCAGCTACTAGGAGGAAAAAATAACTGTCCTAACTGAAACCAAGACAACTGGACAAACTTTTTAATACATTTGACAGAAGATGTGCAAACAAAATAGTTTTTTAAAAAAATATATTTTCTCATACTAATTACTTTCGAGTTTTACTTTGTAAATAACTTGCACAGTCCTTACTAAACATACAAATACTCAACTGTTCCTGTGCATACAGTGGGATTTTAGTTTCAGACTCAGTGGAGTCTGCTGCCTTGGTTTGGTGCTAGGGAGCATTTCTGCGAAGTTTCCTCCATTTGTACAAGCTCTGTGTACCTGGATTTTCTTCACTTGATTCTACATCTCTGAAATGGAGTTGCTTCCACAAGAAGTCCCCTCTACCATGACTGTTCCCCAGAGATCAGTTGCACTGCTTGTCATATGGGTACTTGAATTTGTCACACTGTAACTTGGCTTCATATTCTCAAATATTTATCACTACATAAGTGATGAAGCAACTCACTTTAAAGTAGCTCAGAATCCTACAACCCAGTAGCTCTTTACTCATGGTGTCAATCCGCAACACAACACACACAAGTTCCTGCCATGGAAGAAATTGGAAATCACCTAATTATTTTTTTTTTATGTTTGGAGACTGATGACAATGTCTAAGATTTCAGATTTGGAAAGAAAGCAGAAAGGCAGGAGAAGAAAGCTAGAAGCAAGAAAAAGCTGGATTAAGGCTTTGCAGAGGCTCACAAGAATAGCTCTGTTAAGAAGTCTTGACATGGCCTACACTGCCTTTTCACTCAGCAGCAACTTTTAAGCTAAGACTCTAATGCTTCCTCCCTGACTGAGAAGCATTGCAGCTGCAGAGCAGCCAAGACCATGCCTGACCACGTACCTTGTTATCACAGAATCACCTAGGTTGCAAAATATCTCCAAGATCATCAAGTCCAGTAATTAACCACAGACTGCCAAGTCTACCACTAATCCATGTCACTAAGCACCACATCTACACATCTTTTAAATACCTCAGGGGATGGAGACTCAACCACTTCCCTGGACAATCTGGTTCCAGTGTTTCACAACCCTTTCAGTGAAGAAATTTTTCTCATTATCCAGACTAAACCTCCCCTGGCATAACTTAAGGCCATTCCCTCTTGTCCTATTGCTTATTGCTTGGGAGAAAAGACCAACCTCACTACAACCTCCTCAAAAAAAAAAAAAAAAAAAAAAAAAAAAATTCAACCCCGTCATGACCATTATCAATTTCAAGACAACCCAAACACTCCCTAACATACAAGACTACCCCACCACCTCTCCTTCCTAGTCTACGTCTTCTGAAGAGTTTGTAGCCATCCACTGCAGCAGTCCAGTCATTTTCTTCAATTGTTGACACTAAATCTGCATTCACCACAGGTAACCCCCCCTCCAAGGCAAGCAACTCACGGCTATAGATAACATTAGCTGGCAGAGCACCTTATAATTAGAAGTTACAAACCTTTGTGTTCCAACAAGCCCTTCAATGGACACAGGTAAATTTAATAATAATTCTTCCAGCTTGATGTTTTTCACTGGAATACAATTAGTGGGACAGACAGATAAAGGTATGTATAGTCCTAGTATATATAGTATGCATATGCATTGGGACTACTTTTTAATAATTAGCCCAACTTCAGCGGACCTAAATAAAACCACTAAACTTGAAAATTGTGTAAACAGCACCTGACTACAGATCTGATTTTACAATAATAATAATAATAATAATAATAATAATAATAATAATAAGTTACTCCTGTTCCATTGTCCTCTGTATTTATACAGACTATACTACTGGAAAACTCCACTGCATGGAATAACATGTAAATTG
Source organism: Oxyura jamaicensis (assembly GCF_011077185.1). Taxonomy (NCBI): domain Eukaryota; kingdom Metazoa; phylum Chordata; class Aves; order Anseriformes; family Anatidae; genus Oxyura; species Oxyura jamaicensis. The sequence goes on along the minus strand of NC_048895.1, from coordinate 93,230,054 downwards.
AAAGTAGAAATGGTGATGATTTTATATACCTGAGGCACCCATTTGGATGAAACGAAACTGGTCACTTCTATTGCAGAAAGCCCTGTTTTGGAAAGCCGGTTGATTAACTCAATTTTGATATCAGTTGGGACTATCACCTGTGAACATGGAGACATGATATCGTAAAGTATTTCATGCAGTAAGAAATTGTGTAAGTCATAAATACATAATCAATAAATGTGTTTTAAAATCATTAACTATACTGGTACATTATACCATAACTATACTGTTTATTGAGAGTAGGAAGCTACAATACAGGGAAAGCACTAGGAAGTATACAAGATCCTCCTTTATTTCTTTGTCCACTACAAAAAAATAAAGGAACATTTCCATGTAACTGATTATAGATCTGTCCTAATTGTTAGTAACCAAAGATCAGCCTAGCAAAGAAGTGACAAGGGAAATAATACAGAATAGTCCAACCACAGAAAAATGGGATAAAAAAAAGCTCCAAGGCTGAGGCAGAGTAATTCTCCTATTCTGTTAATACTATTAATTCTACAACACCTTTAATATCAGTATCAACATGTATAGGCTTAACATCCCATTTGCAGAAAGAGATGATTGTTTTGACACTTGTACTGTATTTTACACAATCTCTTTCAATCTTCTTCCATGCTTCCCCATCCCCCTTCAGGCAAATAATATCAAAAGAGTGATTTTTTTTCGTTTCCATGTTATTTCACCAGGAAATATAACAAAATCTATTGTACTATTCCTACTACAGTAGCATATATAGCACAAACACATATAAAAAAATAGATAGCTAGTGTTTTGTGGTGCTTACTAATTATGTCATGCCATTTGGTTGACAAAACAAATTCCAGAGAAAAAATGGTGGCTGAGTAACAGAAATGCTAGTTAACCAAGTTTAGCAAGACGTGATATGATTTAACATCTCGCTAAACAGTAATAATATACTCTTATTCTAACATGCAAGACAGTTATTAATATATATAAATAAATACACTTACTGTACAAAATGGAAGAAATGGTGATTAGCAGGATGCATGTATTTTACACAACGAAAATGACACTGATATCCATGTTAAAACACACACAAAAAAAAGAGAAAAATTACCTTTTCATTTTGTAATCCATCCCTTGGCCCAACTTCTACAATCTTTATGTACTCAGGCAGTCCAGATGTTTGGGATTCCTGAAACACAAATCGATACTGAAACGCTAAACAATGAAGATCTCTAAACTAAAAGGCACAGCTTGTACTTGTCCTCTTTCATGGTTCTTATATTATTCAGGGTATAAAGTCATACTGTCAACAGTAAGTTTGCTCACTGCCTTTCAAACTCAGTGAGAATATATTCCACACCTTGAATTAGGGAATATAAAGCAGAAGTTATCTGCACGTACGTTCCACTGCTCCTCGGAGGCTACAAATGTTTATTATAAAAATGTACATAAAACCATAAATGAACACCGTGTTTTACAGAGTGAGAAATATTCCCATTTCAAAAAGCTTCCAAACAAATGATCCCATCCTCCAAGCTTCTACCTGAATGTTCTCAATTTAACTGAACAGTTACTTCTGTGTACACGTTTGCAAGACTAGGCTATAAATCTGAAAGGAACGGGGCAGAGAAGACAAGAAATGTTGAAGAGATTATTAATGAAAGATGAAAGTAATTCCTCCACTGGAAGATGAAGGTTTTGAAGAAAGATTTAAAGGAGAACAAGGAAGGCCCCTGGTAGACAAGAAAAAAATTCCAGGTTTAAGAGCAGATCTGAAAAGGCTGGAGGCTGATGGTGAAAGGAGAGAAAGAAGGCAGCAGTAAGGTCAAAGGGCTAAGGAGAGCATGGGGAGTTGGAGGGGGAGGAATGAGAAACAAGATCAAAAAAGCAGGTGAAGGGAAATGAAACTTCCTTTTTTATTATTTAGTTGTTCTGTTATTCAATCAAGTTGACAGGTGTGGTAGTTAACGTAACTTGGGCCTTTAAGTCCTGCAACAGTTCAGAGCAGTTACTTAGGTTGACCCCCAAAAGCTGTGCATCTTTAAAAAGAAATCCAATGGCCAACTTTGGCCACAGAGTCAGCTCCTGGGTGAACAGACAGGATGAAGAACGCAGGCAGCCCCATCAGGAGGTCTGGAGGTGCCCTGTTTTCTATTTTGCACCAAATACAAAATCCAACCCAGCATCTTCATTCCAGTGTTAAAGCCCTTGATGGGATTAGTGCTAGCTACTTGTGGGACTCCTGCTCCCTCCACAATCTTTACCTCCCCTGGCAGCTAAATTCCGCTGGAGCCATGAAACTGTCAGCTCCAGGGGACAACTCCTGCATGCATCAGTCAGAGCCTGCACAGAGACCAGGCACAGCCTGCAGAAGTCACTTCTGCCACGCGTAAATATGACCGCTAATCTCACAACTTTCAAAACATGTTTTTCATCCCTTCCTTATTAGTATCACCAGTGTAGTTTCTACCAAGTGGCTGCTAATTTCTCCTCACAGCAATGGAAAGTGAGCCATCTGCACCAAACTTCTAGAGCACCTTGCTTTTTCCCTGCGTTCTCATTGCCCGTGCATTAAAGGAAGCTCTCTACAGTAACAGACAAAATACTGGCCAAAATACAATAAACATATTTCAGAGCATTTACTGTATATTTATCTGAGCACAGTAAAAAGAATGGGAAACAGCTGCATAGTATCTATTTGATCACGTGGAACATCTGGTAAGTTAAAACTTTGTCAGGCTGTGCTAAGCCCACACTCGCTGACAGTATAAACCTACTAAAATGTGAAGGTAAAATCTTCACATCTGCTGCATATTGTTTCTCTTTTTTTTTTCCAAGTTATTTTCACAAATATGGCACAGCTTCAGCATTAGGGGCATAAATCTGGGTTATTTCATGATTATCAGATCCTTCTTGTTACAAGACAAATGTCACAGCCTTGCTATGAATAAAGCTGTGACTGGGAAAAAAAAAAAAAAAAAAAAAAAAAAAAAAAAAAAAAA
>NC_048895.1:93221849-93226943 GCF_011077185.1 Oxyura jamaicensis | reverse complement strand
TAAAAAAAAAAAAAAAAAAAAAAAAAAAAAAAAAAAAGATTATGTGAACCAAAGCTTAATTTAGAGCATGAAAAATATCCATAAAACTTCAGGGTGGCAAACGTGTTCAATTCCTAGGCCAAATCCTGTAAATCCTATTCAGTTCCTACTGTGGTAAAACTTCTGTTGAAATTGAAGAGCTTTACCTGTCTTCCCAGAACAGCGCATACAGCTGTATCAAGTGTCGTTGCCTTTCACATGGCCACTTAAGGCAAGATGTACAGTCCTTGAATTTCACAGAGAACAGTGTGAACAGGCATTGCAGAAAGGCATTCAAGTACTGATTTTTATTTTCAATCTGTGATATTACACACATTTAATCTCTTCCAGCCATGGGCTCTTATCCTCTGACTTTCTCTGTAGCCTTCCGGCTTACTAGTCAGTCCCAACTAAAATTCGCTGTTGGTGACCACAACACTGACAACAGCGTACAGGATGATTCTCAGAAGGGCCAGCCTCATAATGCAAATTCAAGACAGCACTACAGACAAACCCTTACACTCTTCAAGCTGAAGAATTAATGGCTTAGAGTAAACATCTTGGCTCTTCGTCCAGAAAAGCCTCGTTTTGCATTCAATTTAATCTGATTTAATCTACTGTATTCTACTGCTCCTTTTTTCAAGGTCACTTGTTTCCTCCTGTGTGGCATCCAGAACAATAGTGACAATGTCTCCCATCTTTCTGTTATCAGTAGATCTTACCACCCTGATATTTCACAATTAGAACCTTTGGACTGATGTGATCACCTTATTTAACAGATGGATATATTATTTCAATAAATTTGTTTTGGTGTTTTTGAAGAAAACCTTTAGAAAAAGAGACCTGAGGATTTCCACCAGCAATGTCCCTTTGGTCTGATAAATCTGCTTTCAACATTCTCGCTTATTTACTCATCAGCCAGCTTCTTACTCATCTCACAATTCCTCCTCCCACCATCCTTCTTCCCTGCTTAACGAATTAATTTCTTTTGTCTTGTATTGTTGAAGCTCAGATAACAAGCAAGTAAAAGGGATGCAGATACTTAGATTCAGTCCCCTGCATCATATGTATGCATTTTACAGTACATAATCATTGGATAAAACTCAGAAATAAATCAGGGACTAAAAGACTACATGTTCCATCTTCTGCTAAGTGACTCTAGCATTTTTCACACTTTGTAGCCCAAGCTGAATCAGAGGAGGAAAGGAGTACATCTTCACCTTTGTCTCACCTGTCCTGTGAGTATTCAGTAACCAAGCCGTTAGGACATTCTTCCAAGAAGCTGGAGTTACACACTTGGCAATGGTCTCAGAAAAGGAGACTCCCCGCTTTCTTGCTAAGTCTTCTGATTAGTGTCACAGAATGTTTGGACATAACTTAAAACACAGCTGAAGAAGTGACAGGAGCCACCAGTCACCTTCTGTGCCAGGCTCAATGCCATCTGCACTCACAAGGCAAACATCAAATCCACAGAACAGACTGAAGTCTTTAAGAGCTTATTCAGAGTTTAAACACTTCAGGTTTACTATCTGGATGGCATTAGACCTTAACCAGGACTTGAGCTTCCTGAATTGAGGCACTGAGTCCCCCTAACTCTAACTGGAGGGCTTTAAATATGTACCATCCCCATGGGTAGAAGGGAAGGATTTTCAGAACCAACAAAGAGACAGAAAACATTGATACATTCAAGTAAGGCATTAAATAGTTTTTGTATATGAAGGGAATCCAAAAAAAGTAGAACCCTACAGAAATATACAAGTATTTAAGTTAAACACCAAACATGTCAGGCAAATCAGTTTGGTTTTAGAAAAATAATACTTAATTATATTAAATTAAGTATTCTCATGTAATGAAGTATAAAAAGTAGTTATGGCAGATACTTAGAGGTGACTGTTTATTGAATTATATACTGGCTCTGTTAAAAAGTAATGACTAACAAAGTACAATGTATGAAATATCAAAAAGGAAATAGTTGGCATAAAAGACTAAGAGCCTGGAAAATTTGTTTTTTCCATGTATCTAGCCTTGCCAAGGGAGAACAAAAAGCATATAAAACCACAAAAAATGCCTCCCTCAAAACAAAATGCAGCCAAAGAGTCTAAAAAAAAAAGGGGGGGGGGGGGGCCGGGGGGGTGAAAAAGAAAAAGGAAAGCCATACTATTCAGCTTGAGACACTATGCCAAATTTCTGTATGGAAACATTTTCCCTGAGTTATAAATAGAAGTCCTATTAACCCTTAATTAGAGCAGTATAATCTTCTTTACATAACCATAAATGTAATCAAATTAAATAAACACACTTTTTTAAGCTCTGTAACTGCTTCAGAACTTCTAGTAAAGGCGCTGAGCTTCGTTCAGCCTTCTGACTTTCATTCCACACAGCTCATCTATATGGCAATTAATAGCACTGGCAGATATCATCCAGAGCTGATCAAAACTGAAACAACCCAAAAATAAGGGTGACTAATCTGGAGGTTTGGTTCTTTTCAGTCTTTCTAACCAAGCGAAGATAAAGCTCTGCTTTCCTTTTCCACAAGGTGGTGTTCTGCCACAGAGGACAACTGAGAAAAGGTAGGTCCGTTTTGGGAAAAAAAAATAAAATTAAATAAAATTTAAAAAATGCCCAGGAGAGTGGTTTAGAGTGGTTTTAAACAAGAACCAGCAGGGAGGTGTCATCATAACTCCATGTGTAGTGACGTGGATAAATACCCCAAAACTGGGAAAAGGCTATGAGATAAGAAGTACAGTTGCTGGAGGAAGAACAAAGAAAACAATGCTCAATCTTCTAAACTTTACAAGACACTGAGAAAATAAACAGGAAGAAATAAAAATCTTACTACAAATCAAATAATGATTGAAGCGATATTACAGCAACTTATTTATATAGTTCACACTACAGGAAGACATATAAAAGATATTCATTCCTAAGTTAACTAGGGGAAAAGGGGAGGAGATTCACCCATGAGATATAAAGTATATATACAGATATTCAGAAAACAGTGGGACACACCTGATGAATATCCCTCAGCAAAGATAAACAGAGGATGCATCCTAGAACATCTACCATACACTGCTGACTTGACCACTGGAAGATCAGTAGCTTGAAGGAGGCTATAACTAACAAAAATAACCGTAAGCCCATGAGAAACTTTCAGTAAACTGTTCTTTTGATATTATTGCATACTCACAAATTGAATGACAGAACAGAGATATCAGGCAAAGCAGTTACAGATTGTTTATACAACAAGACTGGACGTCCAAATTCCATTCACATGCTGGAGAAATAAATACAGAATCACAGAATGGTTGAGGTTGGAAGGGATCTCTGGATGTCACCCAGTCCAACCCCCCTGCTCAAATACAATGCAGTAAAAGCAATATATGACATGACACTTTGGACTATCATTATCATACCTAATACTGGCTCATGAAAATAATTGTTTTATGTCTGTCCTTTACAAATTATATCATGCTTATTTCTCTAGTTTGACAATTTTGACCAAAAAATAAGTGACCCTTAGGAAATATAGAAGATTGACAGTACCTGACTAAACCATTCCGTAGAGAAGTACTAGGATATTAAACTGGTTAGCAAACTGAATGAGTCAATAACATGCTTTCAAGAAAAGAAAAGAAAAAAAAAATGAAATGATAAATCTAATCTTAGGGATGTTGGAGAAAAAACAGCAGCATGCCACTTAATGAATAGAAATGGTTCTGGGCTGCCTTCTTCAGTAAAGAATTCAATCAACTGAAGAGCAGTAAAATACAAAATCCAAGTAATTCATTACAGAATTAAGCTCTGTTAAGCAGAGTTGTATGCAGAGTTAACTTAGCTGGAGCAAATCAAAGACTTATTGAGGACAGAGGGGACCTCTATATATCCTGTAGTCCAATCCAACCAACAACACCCCCACCCTGCACCAATAAGAGCAGTGTCAACTGAAGCAGGTTGCCCATGACTGTGTCCAGTCAGGTCTTGAGTATCTCCAAGGATACAGAGTCCACTGCTTCCCTAGGCAATGTATAACAGCGTTTGACCACCTTCATAGTACATAATATTTTTCTGATTCTTAAATGGAATTTATTGCACTTCAGTTTGTGCCCACTGCCTCCTGTCCCATCACTGAGCAGAGCCTGACTTCACCCCATCAGGTAGTTATACACATCTATAAGACCACCCCGAGCCTTCTTTTCTCTGGGCTAAACAATTGCAGCTCTTTCAACCTCTCCTCATATAACAGATCTGTTAATTATCTTCATGGCCTTTTGCTGCATGCCATCCAGTTTGCCTATGTCTCTCTTGTACTGGGGAGTAAGCTTACCTATTAGTCCACCTCTTCAAATGTAATTTGAATGTGCTTATAACTTTTATTAGAGGGCTTGTGAGAGCTCATGAAAGAGCAGTGATTTAGATGTATCAGCAACGTATCTGAACTGACTGGGAATTCATTATTGCAAAGTGATAGCTTTAAGATTTCTACTGTCATTTCCACTAATTATGAAATTCTAATATAATCTGCTAGTACACTTGTTACATTGTTGCAAGGCTGTTTACAACCAAATACAAGTCATTCATACAAGAACAAAAGAAATGTAATTTTAAACACAGGGGAAATCAGCCAAACTAGAAATGCTCATGTTGGTGGAGAGGTCAGTTCTTTGATTTAATCCAGTTTATAAAGAGGACTGTAATAGTTAATAGAAGATGCAGATAATATTAACAAACAATATGAAAAAAATGTTCCTTTTGTTTAGATAATTAATCTTTCATAAAAAGAATTATATCAAGTGAGCAGAATTTTCAACTGACAGTTCAAAAGATAACAAATGACATTATCAAGGAATGCTCTGGAGTTCATGAAAAATGTTCATGAGAATAAAGAATAATATTCTCACAGAAAAGTAGAAAGTTCAAGTCATACTAACTACACTACTCATGGACATATGGTCACAAATTTAAAAAAGCAAAGCATAATCTATTTATTACTATCCTATCCTAAAGGATTTCTGAAAGGAGTAGGATAGGGTAGGATAGGATAGGATAGGATAGGATAGGATAGGATAGGATAGGATA
>NC_048895.1:93040158-93221839 GCF_011077185.1 Oxyura jamaicensis | reverse complement strand
TAGGATAGGATAGGATAGGATAGGATAGGATAGGATAGGATAGGATAGGATAGGATAGGATAGGATAGGACGCAAGTCAAACTTGAAGAGCAGTGTTCATGTCATGCTTAAGAAACCTCAGCTCACTCATGTTGTCTACATACATGGACCTAGAGTCATTCTTGATAAGTTAAGCGTTCTGGCCTCCATATGCAGTTCAGGAAGGGCACATTTCACCCACTTAGTAACGTCCCGTTCCAAACCTGTCAAGATGTCTATACACTGCAGAGCATCTGAAATGGCAATTGAACTGGGCTTCTGAATTGTTGCTTCCATGTGGATGTCTAAAGGCATTCCAGATGTCTAAATTCCCACTGCAGTTGAACAAACTTTATTTAATACAGTTGATGAAGATAAAAAATGATTCAGTTCATCCTGTAGCTGACTTCTAGTGGCTGACAGTCTCTATTTCCAGGCTTATATAGCCAGAGACTGAATGCCATTCTAGAAGGAATAGATCTCTTGCAAATTTTACTACAGATATCCTGGTCCCATAAGGATGTCCCATATACTCTAGGTGTAGAGTGGCACTAGGCACCTGTTTAGGCAGCTGAGTCCTGTCCCAGATCTCCACCAGCTGTCACAGGAACTTCAGCTGCAGTAGTCACCAACATATGTCTTAATTCAGGTGTCTTAATTTCAAGCAGACATCTACCTCAAATAACTATACATCATCTAATGAATTATCAAGAAAACTTGGAGAAACTTCTTTTGAACTCCTACAAGAGCTCAGCAGGCAATGTATTCTCTTTCTCACTGTAAATTAGGTTTTCACCCTTCTTTGCTGATGTGGTTCCTAACCTAACCTGCTGCTGCATTTCATCTCTGCCTCTTAACTCTTCCTCACTGAAAATTCAGAATACAGTCAAATACATAGAAGAGAGGAAGTAACATTACTCCTTGTAACAGATATTTCAATTCAAAATATTCTCAGCAACTGAGATGTATATAAATACCCAAAGGAAGATGAAGATCTTTCCAGCAGTGCCTAATGACAGGATGAGAAGCAATGCACATAAACTTAACTGTCACATCTGAACATCACAAAAAACTTTTTTACTGTGACAGTGACCAAGCAATAGCACAGGTTGCCCAGAGAGGTTGCAGAGTCTCCCACCTTGGAGATCTCCAAAAGCTGGACACAGTCCTCAGCACCCCGCTCTGGGTGGCCCTGCTTGAGTAGGGGGGTTGGACCAGATAACCTCCAGAGGTTCCTTCCAACCTCAACCACGCTCTAATTCTGTGAGACCTCACACACCACCAATCTTCCAGGTATATGAAATGAAGCATGTAGCATACAGATATTTAAGCATCATCAGTCCAAATGAGGATTCTAATTCCTGTTTCTGAGCATCTCTTTGGAGCAACTGGCATGGTTTCTATTCTTCTGTTCAAGTTACTCATTAGAAGCAACTCAACTGAACTCTTGCCTCTTGTTTTGAAGTTAACTCCTCTGTAAACATACCATTCTCACTGATCCAGACCTTGACCTATATGGACTAACTTTCCAGCTTTATCTTGGACTTCTGTCATCACTATTGACCTGCGGAGTGGTCACTGGGCTGTATGGCTGACCCTGATTACCATCACTAGACCTAATCCTGACCCTCACTCACTGGCTTGCACTCACAGCTGAAACTTGGGACTTCGCTCATCACCACAAACTTGCCCAATGATCTGGACTCCTGGTTGAACCTAGTTACCATCTTGGGGTCTGCCCTGACCATCTCACCTATCTACTGTGGGGCTAGGTCCCTATCTGGTTGGTGACCCCACTGCCTTGCCAGCACAATGGCCACCCTCGCTCCCCCTCCTTACAGTCAGACTGACAAAATCTTCTCATTCCAGAATTCACTGCAATATCTGAACCATCCAGTTCAGATATGAACCATTTGAGCACTTCTTTACTGCAAGTGATCACATGCTGGTTGCAGAATGTGACCTGTTTCTTCCTCTCTTTGCCCCTTTCTATCAATTGCACCTCCAGAGAAAGGTTAGCAAGCGTTCATGGCTGTCACTACAAGTAGAAGCTCTACTTATGGAGGTCATATGCTCCGTATTAGGACAGCAGCAGTTGTGAGCTATTCCTTAAAAGTGGTGTTTGTGCATTAACTCTCCCTGAGCCTGCTGCATCATCACCTTACCCATTGGAGACAGCTATCAGATGCTATGGGAGTCATCCCAAAGGATGACTAAGCAACAAATGGCTCTACGTAAAAGCAGAGGCCTCTTACATGAAAAATACAGCAAACTTCCAACAGTAAAAGAGCTCCATATGACACACAAAAACAACTACACTCATAGAAGAGAAAACTGAGGCACAATTCTCAGTTGTGTTAAAGAACTTGCTGCTAGGAGAATCACAAGAGTATTAATAAGAGTGCAAGCCGATTTCCCAGCATGCTAGCTCTTACCAAAATGTAACAGGAGATCTCCTGTATTAGCAGATCAAATAAATAAGCAACTCCTTTTTGTATGAAAGGACATTTCTTTCAGGCCAAATACAAAATAGCATATTTTCCAAAAGAGCTACAGTGTTAATAAATCAAGATAATCTCTGTTTGCAGGAGTCAAACAGAGGGAATAAGAGAAGGAATTCCTCACCTCACAGACTATTTGTGCTAGACTAGAAAAGGTCAACTCTCACATACTTGTGTGAAACACCTGCTGAATATTATTTTCTATTTGGAGTTGCCCTTTTGCTTTCACTGGATATGTTCAGGTGCTAAGAGATGCAAACTAAACCTGCAGCTGCCTCCAACAAATACTTTGCCTACTAATTCAAGTGAACTTGAATTGAATTATGAATACACAAATGAAAACCCTGACTCCTTCTTGTTTGATTGAAAGTCTTGTCATACATTCGAATATTGTTTGGCAGTGTATACTTACACATTTATTGTAAAAATGTAAGAATAAGTTCTAATTTATTAATGCATTTTTTAATACATAAAAGGTGGAAAGTTCCTTTCTGTCATATTCTTCATACTACATCAAAGATTAAACTGAAATTCTTTCTTAGGCTATTTCTCATTTTTCCCTCTTGTGAGGAAGTGCCAAGTTCAGAAGTAATAAACAGGCTTAAAGTCACCTCATTGTTTTTCTGTTATATTGTGCATTTGGAATGTATTCTGAAACTACTGTTAGTTAAAAAATTGCATGGGCTACCACACTGACCTCGCAACAATATTATCCTCTATTTTGTTATGACCATCTCAGTTTCTTCATACACTGGATTTTCTTCTCAATCTCTCCATTATTTGAAGCAAACATGGAATGTAATTGTATTTCTTCCAAATTTGAAGAGATACACTGAACTACTACATCGGGCACATATTTTTTTGCAGTAGTAGTACATAAAACAATGAATTGCTAAAATTATTTGGCTTCAGTTCTTATGAAGTCCTCACTTTAAAACTTTCCATATATTGCTTCCAACCCCCAAAACCATGCAAAGGCAGGTACAGTGAAATGACAGAATACAATTTAACTGGTGGTTATGTCTCAGGTACATAGTAATGGGTGTGCTGAACAGAAGACTAATACAAGCTACATTTCCTAACTTATGTAATGGTAAAGAGCAAAACCTATTAAGATCACCTATTCAAAATGTATACATTTATGAAGAAGCATACTTAAATATGATTATTACCTAAAATGCAACTGCTAGTATTACTTCAAATATAATAAATAAATATTTAGTGGAAATATAGGCATATAAACATTCTAGAGCTATTACCAATTTATGCATTTTACTGTTTCAGAATCTTACTTTTTTCACACATTTTGATTTCTGAAGGAATTTAAAGAAAGCCAGTGAAAGTATACTGGAAAATATGTATTAAAATGATTGTGATGTAAAGACAGTTACAGACCCCTGGAAGCCTTTCCCCTTGGTAAGAGAAGGTAAGAATGTGAACACTTGAACTGCATAAAGCTACTTATTTTAAATTGTGATTAAATCATGACAGTCCTTGCTACATTATTGCTATTGTTCCAAGGATGGCCATCGACAACATGTCAGCAGGGGGGCACGCAAGTGTTTCTGGTGTTCATGGCTTAAAGTTTGCTGAATGCAAGCTTCAGTGGATTATAAAATTCCACAGGCAGATGCAGCCTACTGAAGCTGCTGCTTTAACACTCCTGCAAATATGAAATTTCAGGAACTGTGTAGTCTGTGTCTAGCATATGCAGCAGCTAGTTCTAAGAGCAACTGCAAAACACATCCCATTCCCTGTTATGATGCTGAATCACAGAATTTGGCTCAGTTTGGAAGGGACCTTAAAGATTACCTAATTCCAAGCCCCCTGCCATGGGCAGGGATGCCACTCTAGATGCCACTAGATCAGGTTGCTCAGGGCCACATCCAACCCGATCTGGAACGCCTCCAGGGATGGGGCATCCACAATGTTGGATGCTATGAAAAAAAAAAGTAGTAGCATTACAGGACAGATACTCAGGAGGATAAAAATCAAGCCCAAAAACTGTTCAAAGACTTTGAAATCCCTTCACTAATACTCATGATGAATGTATGTAACATAAAATTATTCATACCATGACACAACAAAAACAATTAGACTGTGTCTGTCAAGTAACAGTCTCCCAGATGAGTTATCAGGGAATTATCACAGACAACTTGGATTGCCATTTTCTTAAAAAAAAATAAAAAATAAATTGTCGCTGTTTTCTACAAATGGAGAGATGTGTTATCACAGAGGTTTGAATATGTGTCAATCACAGCTAACAGTTCATGCAACCTAAAAGTAGACAGACATGCTGTAGTCAGATGCCTAGCTTCATATAACTTGCAAACTAATGATGAAGGGAGTGTTTTACTAGAGTCAGGTGGTAGCAGAGGCATAGACAACAACAGGTAAACTTGCATTACAATGGTACTAGATGGTACTATAGGCCTCTGCTGTTAGTAAGATCCCAACATTGCTGGTCACTTCAGCAAAAAATTAAAAATGTATTTTCAGGGCTTGGTGTATACATTACCTTTTCCTATTTCCCTAAATGCTTCCCTTGGCTAACAAGCAGCATTTCTCCATTAACCAAGTTGATTTGCAGCCAACTCACTTTCATCCATATCCCTATCTTGGTCAAAGTCTGGAAAAGCTATTATACTTTGCCATCTGGGTTGGATGAAAAGGATACAGAGAACGGAGATCAACAGCACACTGATGACACTGGAGCCAAAACCTCCCACACTTTCCTTTACTATTATTTATGGTAATAGTATTATGGTGTGTATGGTGTTTTACAGGCAAGACTGAAGACAGAATTCTAGAAGGCAGAAAGAGTGGTGTTTTTCCACACACATTGAAAAAGCAGAGGCATGATCATTCTTACAAGACCAACATGTGAAAGTAATTTGCCCTTATAATGCTTTGGGATATCAATGGAGAAAAAATGAGTACGGTGACAAGCCAGCCCATCCACCCTATTAGATATGCTCTTTGAATGCCTTATTGTCAATAAAAGTGAATTATACATAGATCCTTAAGAACTCAAGTAAAAAGTTGGAAACAAACCAACTATCCTCAATTATTATTGTCATCAAAATCACCTTCTGTGTCCAAAGCCAATGCCTAAAAGATCAAGGAAATTTTTAATTCAAGTACAGCTGGCCCACCACTACTTTTTCTGTAGCTCTCTCCCCAAAAGGCACTGATAAAAATGACAGTAGTTTAATGGTTATTTATTTAGCCATGGTTGGTAACTCGTACTTCAGGAGAATTTGAAATTTATAAAGCTCTTTAGAAAAATAACATCTGTTATGTGTTATCTGTAAAGTGTTACCATAATAATTTCCCAATAGTAGGAAGGAAATTATAGTATCTTGAATGCTACACCAATCTGAATGTTATAAAAATGTTCCATTTTTGCAACAGAATCAGTAAAATGTAAGCATTTACGCATATCTTAAAAATATCGACTTCTGCCCATTTAACTGGTAACAGTTAAAGGTACTGAAAATTTTCCTTATTTAAAATTCAGAAAAAGACAGAGACACTCCCTTACTTTTAAATAAGCATTTTAATATTTTATCAATTTTATAAGCTTATTTAAAAGTACACATAGTATAATGGTATGTCACAGTAAAAATAGGCATATTTGAGGCTTCCTCTGAACTTGTTAAATTTCTGCTTTGTTTCCTGAAATAATAATGCAGTAGGATTTTAAGATTTTAACATGTTCTAAATCATGCAAACCTGAAAATAGTGGAGCAGAAAAGGCAGAAGAGACTGGACTGGTACAGCAGAAACTATGACAGAGAAAAACAGAATGGGATCATGTACCTTCAGACTATTTTGAAGGAATAATTATTGTCATAGCTGTAAAATTGATAATAAGACCAGTAGGTTAGTGTTAAATAAGTGTAAACATTTTAAAAATATATTGTGTCATCATTAGCTGTGCTTTCTTTTTACTATGACACATAATCTTGACCAAAGGATTGTTCTAAACTCTGATAATAAGATAATAATAATTAGGGTAAAAATGGCAAACCAGCAGTACCACTCACTAAGCCCAAAACGTCCGACCTGACTTCCAGCTACAACTACAGAGGGCATGGGTCTCCCCTAAATCCTGTTCGGTATCTGCCAAACCTCTGAGCTATCTCAGTTAGCCCAAGGCATCTCAAACAGCACTAGACAACTATGCTTAGGCAACTGAATAAAAAAAAAAAAATGGTAGGGAGACTTGAGACAATTCTCAGTCACCAGTAGATTCCTCTCCATGTAGCCAACAGCCAGCTGGCTTAGTAGCTAAACTTTCCATCTTCATACCACTCAGGCAAAAGGGTCAAGCAGCCTGCCTATCCTCTCTCTTATCTTTCCCAATAAATTCTTAATGTAAGCTGTTTTGCTTTATATGAAGCCAACATATAGTTCAACTCCAATTATGTTTTCAAGCTTTTAAAAATTCAGCTGTGATCAGCTTTGGATTCAGTTAAATCTTTCTCTTAATCCTAGTGTTCCACATGATATACCTTCATCACTTAGCATGCTCCCCCATTTCTCACATACTAACACCTCTACTTAATCTCATCTTAACTACTTGCATTAAAAGTAAACCCTAAAGCCACATACAGTTCCTTTCCAGATGCTGCTGTTGAATTATTTCCCTATGGGTTTCACCTAACATTCCACCAATGTCCTCTGGCGCTTCAGTCCACCTCTCATGCATTCAGAGCCTTTAAACTTTTTTTTTTTTTTCCAAGAAACTCATAAACTAACACCTTTATTCCCATACAAAACAGCTAACATCTGTGGACAAAAAAAAAAAAAAAAAAAAAAGCCAGAGAAGAAATGTCTACCCAGCACAGCTTTTCACCAATACAACATTTAGCAATTTTTGCTTGTAATAAATCATAAATCTTTTTTTTTTTTTTTTTTTGTCTTAAGATCTGTTGAGGAGCACTCTTTTAAGTATATTTAATGGAAATAATAAATTCAAATGAAACATAACAATAAGAGTAAATTTCATTCATTTACACTAAACTACAAAATAAATCTGTTTAACAAGGGTATTATCTTTAATAAGAAATAGTATTAGCTACTGCAGTATCAGTTTTCTGACTCCTCTGGAGTGAGAGATTGATTAAAAGATCAGAAAGTCAGAAAAATAAAGTCCGCCTCTGATTCATAATCTCATATTTAATAAACTCTTTGTTCATTGCAACTTACATCCCTACCAACCCATTAGAAAATTTAAAAAAACATTTATCTCAACTCCACTACTTAGTTTTCAAGTTTGCACACCACTTTGATATTTCTGCCCCAGGAGGTCTATACAAGTGTAAACCACTAATACAGCAGCCATAAAATATTTCTCTTTTGCTGAAAAGCTAAAATGCTGCATTAGCTTTACTGGTATTTAGCACAGTTTGAAAGCCTGATTTTGATCATGGAGCTACAGGTTTCATATTACATGCTCTTATCTCAAAAATTCCAAATCAGCCAATAAAGCAAGAGTTCAATATCCTGCTGAGTTCTTCCATGTGATAGAAGATAGATGGCTTAGATAGCCAAAGGGAACCTTCCCCTATAAATTTGTGTCTGGCAGCTTTTCTTTCTCATTCTTAAAAATAGTATCTTTCTGTTCCAGTATTTTCTGAAGATCAGTTAGTTGATGAGCCTTACTTTTCACAAATAATTGAGTGCGTGTTCCTTGATTGTGCAGTGAGTGCATAAAGGTCCACATATGCATGGTGATATGTCCTGGCACACGTTGTGGTACACATTCCCCAGCAAGTTCACAATACCACACACCATCTTTAATACACATTTTCTTTTTCATACTTCATACTTTTTAAATATACATGTGGGGAAAAAGAAGAATGTTAAAGAAAATAGTTCATCTTTGTTAAATGAATGAGGGAGCTAAACAATAGAAGAGAATTCAACACAGCCTGAAGTATTAAATAACTACTTCCCTGAAGTTCCCCACTGTTTCTTTTAACATAACTCCTTCCACATTTGACACACATCAAAGGATATCAATAACCTTCAATTCCTAAAATTTCAGAGAATCATCACCTTGGTTAAATACCTCAAATATTTATGCTGTGAAAGTGCAGAGGGTGACAAAAACTTATTTCAGCTTTATCTCTGGACACTACCTCCACTGCACCAGTTTATCACTCCATGATATTCACATGGAAACTGCAATTCAAGCACACACTTTCATAAACAAGTCAATCTTTCATTCCAGACGCTGCAACCTTCTTCCTCTGAAACAACAAAAAAGCATTAAAACTGAGAGCAAGTAAATATAACTACATTCCACCTTTAAGCCAACTCTAAGGGAGAAAAACCAATTTGTTGATCCAAGCCACCAAAGAGACTACTGTTATTACTATTTATTAGTCACCTCATCAAACATTTCAAAGATTGTTAGGAACAGTGAATAGAAAAGCTTTAGAAAAGCTTCTATGACAAACTGGTAGTTCTTATAAGTAGTCTGATAAGGCAGCTTGTGAGATTTTATTACCCAAACTAGAGTAACTATGAAATGGGAAGAGCCACAACTTGTAAATGAAAGTGTTACTAAGATTAAAACCTGAGCTAACTATAACATTCCCATTTATTTCAGTAGGAGTTAAATTTGAATCTACTTGAGCTTAGGCAAGTCACTTAGACTCATCCTCAGCCAAGGCAAGTAGAAAATGAATTAAGAGGAATGATCTCAAGTCGTATGAATTTTAGAATGATGACTTGACACATGGGGTGTCTGAAATTAATCTCTCTCCTTGAGCTGGCAAGTGAGGAAATGAACATCGCTGTGCCCATATGTAGTCTTTGAAGGAGGTGGAGGTGGGACAAGTCAAAAACTGGATCTCACCAAAAAACAGATGTTGGGGCTGAGTAGAAATTTCCTGTGTATTTTTTTTAATTCCCAAATTTGCAGAGCAAGATCTGTAAAATCCTTTACAACATTTCCAGCTGCATTATGAAGTTCTAAACCCGCATAATAATCCCCATACAGCATAAATCTCTATCAACTAAAAGGTTTCTCTTATCTTTCCGCTATTCATGATCCAATGGCACAAAGAAAAATAAAAGTCAGTGACCCTGCTTGGGTCAAACCTACCCTTTATTACCATCCTTTTAATGTCTAACATCCTGTTTGGCACCTTTAGCAAACTGAATACTTAGCCTTTTCAGATTTTCCACTCTTTACCCACCAATATTCTTCATACCACAGCATGAAGAATATCTGGCTGAAAAAAAAAATCAAGATGAGTCTGCCGACTCTGTCTTCTAAAGGAGAAATTCCTCTTGACTTCAAAGGAAATTTTGGAAAGAATTCAGCACTGAACTCTCGCTACTCCTGTTAAATTCAGTGGGAATGTGTTGTGTTTGTTATTTACTACCTTCAGTGTCAGCATGTATCAGATACTACTTACCATCTCAAAAGTCTTCAACGAATGATATAGCATTCTGATATGTACTTTATAGTTGATAATTTAACTCTAAACTGTTCTCTATTTTTAGTAATCATTTTTACTTTATTCTTGTATTTATATTTATTGCTTGAATAGCATTGTATGCTTTGTTATCAACATTAAGCAAGTAAATTAGGTTTGGGAATGCATGGGAAACTGCAACAAAACAAAAAAGTCTCACTCTTGGGATGTATTACTCAAGAAAAAGATCTATCTCCTGAGTTCTGTATTGACAAGGTCTCTATATGTACAGGAATCTGCAGAGCTGGAAATCTGGAATTTCAAAGTCTTTATTGATCAGTTATTTAAAGTACATGAAAGACAATGATAAGTCAGAATATCTTGGAAATTCTATATGAAAACACAGAGGTAAGAACGGTGGGTAAAAGCACAAAGAGAGAGAACAAAAAAGAATGCAAGATATTTGCCTCTTGCAATTAATATGCCTTCTCTATACCGAATTCTTTAAGTATCTGCAAAAGATGTCATCCTTCTAAAAAATCAGGCAACAAGAATTCTGCAATATAAAAGTCAGGATCTCTAGTTTGTTTTGTTTGTGTTTTTTTGCACTTGAAAATATACTTCCAATGCAATTTTCAACATATAGAAACAAACTGAAAGTAAATTACGATGTATTTATTGTATACTGTATTTGTCATAATGTTTGCAATATCATTGACAGAAAAAAAATGTAATTCTTAAAATAAATAAGCTACATAAAAAAATAAAATAACCTAAGTGGTTATTTAAGAAAAACCTGCAAATGTGAATTTGTTCCTGGAATACATAATTGCATGGTGATAAAAAGAACACAAAATGTAGTATGTTTCACATCAGTCAGTTGGAGGTGTAGCTTAAAGATTTAAATAAAACAGACATGCCTTTTATGCAGGTAGCATAACACCAGACACCTCATTTTTTATGCTGTAATTTCAATCAAGAATCAACTGTTGAACACAAAAAATAGTAAAGACAAATACACATAAGCTCGTTGAATGGCCTGTGGTTTTCATCATGTTATTCTTGAATTACTTTAAAAGTAAATTTGAGAGGTTACTATCATACGGTTAAAAACATGATTGTGTATTGCAAAATCCAAACTACCACATTAGATCTGCAAAGGTAAGACAATTCCATCTACCTCTTGATCCAACAGTGTGAGGCAGTGAGGAGATGAGAGAATGTTCCATCCCTGGAGGTGTTCAAGGCTAGGCTGGATGAGGCTTTGAGCAACCTGGTGGGAGGTGTCCCTGACCATGGCAGGGGGGTTGGAACTGGGTGACCTTTAAGGTCCCTTCCAACCCAAGCCATTCTATGATTCTATTATCTGAATCATAGAATCAGTGTGTTTTAGGTCTGGATCATTAAAAATAATTTAGTAATTAAAAATACTTTTGACCTAGCCACTGAAACAGAAGACAGGTATCTAATTTAGAGGACCCCAGCTTTTGTCCATTGTTATACATATTTATATATGTTTGGTGCAAAGAGTTTATGTTCCTCTATAGTTACAAAACTGACAGTAATGTACACTGTGCTTTCCAGTGATAACATACTGAACAATTAATAATTCTGTGTATTGCATCCCATTGCCTAAATCTGTGACAAAAATCCTACGGGATCGCATAGTCCACATCAGCAACATTTAGATAGATCTATGCACATAGATCTAGAGTCACAACCACATCCAGCAGAGTAACAGACCAGAGTTTTATTTTTCACTTATTTTTGCTTTGAATTTAGTAGATATAGGCAGCTCTCACCAATGCAGATAAATCCTAGTATACTCCTAATATACCACACCTTTCAGTTCACCTAGCCAGTGGCACATTAAAACGCAACTGTCCCATAGAAAGATGCCTATTACTTAGCTATGTTTAGCCATTACCCTCTTGCAGAGTAGAGTAGGATGCACTGATTCAAAGTGACAGAAGATGAATATTCACACTGAAGTTGAAATTCTGACCTTAACTAATCCTATTTTTCCAAAATACTGTAAGCCATGTTTTGTAATAAAAAAAAAAAAAAATGGACTTGTAATTGCTTCTATTTCAAAAATCATTTAAATATTTATTCCTATAGTCCTTGTTATATAAGCTTTAAACTCTCTTGGGAATCCACTCACTTTTGCTACTATGGACGTCACAACATTGCTGTCGTGGCTGCGATGTGTAAACCACACAGCTGTCCACACATTAACTTTACGGGCAGCATATGTGTGTAAGTATGACTTGGATGACCTAAAAGAGGACTGTTTTCCAGTATATGTGAATAATTTTGTATAAATTGCAGTAGCACTGTATTAGAGACAGACTACAGAGAGGGTGGTCGGGCACTGGAACAGGCTCCCCCGGGTAGTGGCACGTCACTGAGCCTGAACAAGAAGCATTTGGACAACACTCTCAGACACATGGTCTGATTTTTTGGGTGGTCCTCTGGGACCACCCCAAGGAGTTGGACTTGATGATTCTTGTGGGTCCCTTCCAACTCAGATATTCTATCACTCTATGTAACCCTATTTCTATGCCTACATTATAAAGGTCCTTCACCCTGTTACTTTGGTAAGAAAGTTATTACAGTATGCCCCTACTTGATTCTTTAGCTTTTAAGGGTTTCTTAAGAATTTTGACTCTGTATTTAATATGCAGGCAAAGTATGCATTTGTGTGTGTGGCAGCACATTCTTCTGTTTTAAGCAGCTCTGCCCTCTTGTCTCTCTGCCCGCCCATCCCCTAGGTGTTAACAGTAGACATCAAACAAACCAAAGTAATTTAGCATTGCATCTCCATTCCCCTGACCATTCAATTGATGCAAAACCTAAGGCGCTCCAGCTGGAAGTCAGTTTCTTCATCATGACTAACCAAAATTGAACAAGCCTCAGAAACAGTCTTCTGCAATGGCATTAACATTTCCCTGTTTGATTGGAAATACCTTATCTGACATATCCTAGGATTTCGTTTATTTTTTTAACAGCCGTATTGCATTGGCAGCACACAGTCCTTCCATGATGTGTTAGTATTCCATACTTCTTCTCTTCTTCTGTCACTTCTAATTGATAATCTCATGGTTTATAGTTAAAAGCAGAAGTTTGGGTTATTAGTCTCAAAATATCTAAACATTTTGTAGTCCTGAATTTCATCCCAGTCTTTTACACCACTTCTTCAGCCATCCAGTTCTTCCCTGCTGTGTCCTTATGCTGTGTCCTCAGCATATTCCCAATGCATTAAAATTCCATTTTAACCTATATGAAAATAAAACATTACATCTGTAGGATGAAACCAACATTGGTTGCTCTCAGAGCATTTCTCCTTCTTGCCAGAAGGCTTCCACTAAGGTAGAGGGCAACCAGCAGCAGCAGATGAACAGCCACCAGCCTTCCTCCCCACTGCTCAGCCCAAGCTTTTTGTACAAAAGAGAACACAAAGCACATTACAAATTCCATTCAAGCGCCACAAGTCACTGCCAGTAACAATCTTGATCACTGTGGAAATATCCATAATACTGCAACAAAATCCACTGCCACCTCATTTATAAGTAGATCCTTGATCATTTTTGCAATTCTGATATAAATCCATGTGTTTAACAAACTCTCATGTAGCAGAGTATTCCTGAAGTTGCTTAAAAGCGTTCTCAACAGTGTTAGCAGCTATCACTGCTCTTAGTAAAACTTACCTATTAACAAAACATTTACACCGTAACACTAAGAAAATGAATCAAAACTATGATTCTCTTGTATTAAATGTATGATAGCATTTTTTTTCTGAAGAAAAGAAGATTAAGAAATGAAGAACATGGAATAATGTAAAGCAACAAGAATGTGCTGTCCCATTGACTAAATCAAGTGTGTGATAGTTTATCCACGCAATATGGAATATTTTAAATATACGTGAAATGGATGATAGCAAATTCCATTAACAGAATTCTACTTACTGTCTATCTAACCTTTAGCCCAATTACCTTTTTCTTTTCACTTCTCCTTTTCAATAACTTTGCTCTCAAAGAAGCCTTATGTTTTAAATTGAAATACAGTTGTAAAAATACTACAAAGTTACCACCTGAATGAAACAGAAAAATTAAAGGGAAAACAAAGACTAAGATATCCCACTACTCACCCTAGGACTTACTACTTCACCTCAGATACTGCTCCAGGTAATTTAAAAGACCTTTACAAATTAGTCATAAGACTATATAACCAAATTTATACATATTTTTTACTTTGTGCTTAAAGAAAAAATCCTGGAAAACTCCTGAAAATTTTAAACATAAAAAGACAACTCTGTATTTTCATCTGACATGAAAGCACTAACTTTTTCCTTGGAAACTGTTCTTACATCTTCTCCTATTTTATTTCTTGGTGTACCCACATAACTGTGATTGCAAATCTGTCTCACATACACCGAACAAAATTTTTAAAAGCATACTTTTTATAGATGTCAATTCATCTACTGTAGTTTCTACATCACATAAAGAACATCTTTTTTCTTGAACAGGATTACTACAGAATGCACTCAAACATGAGGAAAACTTTTACACATTGTTTCAGCATCCATGTGAGAAAAAATGGAAATTTGAACAAATTCATGTAAGGTAAAGAAAATTACTAAATTTATCTAATAAAAATCAAAGGAAGATGATAAAGAAGCAAATGTTTGAACATTAATAGTGACCAACTTGTCAGGGGGCTCAGTAGACCATGCACGTTGCAGTCACATCAACGTGCTCAGGGAGGATGAGGAGCTAATTCTCACGTTTGCTACCACTCACTTGAAGAAGACATTTTTCTGTATCTTCAGAGGAAGAAAAATGGTGATGAGAATGAAAGAAAACAGTCTCTAAACAGCACTGTAGAAATGAAACAGAATTTACAGGCATGCATTAAAATAAAGAAATAAACCATTTTTTCTTGATCTATGATCTTCTGGGAAGATACTAATGCTTGTTTTTTACTTCAAACCCTTAATTTTTTACAGAAGTCCTAAACTGTTCATGTGTTTTGTCTGACAGTGGGCAGAGACTGACGCAATGAAGTAGCAAATCAGGATATTTTGAAGGAACTTTTTCAAAATGTTCTCATCTTTTGAAAGAAAATGATGCACCAAAATGTAGCAAGGGCACATAAAGAGGATTGTGCTTTGTTTCATGCCAAATACAAATATATATATATATATATATATTTCATCCTGTTTTGTTGTTAGAAGAAAACATTTTTCCACTTATACAGAAACAGTTGGAAGGATTATGTTTAAAGTTTTCCCCAAAATTCACTGCTGGATAGACACTATACTCATGGAAGTGTAATAGCTGGAAGTTGTATGGAGCTTACCTACATGAAGTTCTGTGCTCACAACAGTATTTTTATGGCTTGGCAAAGCTTCTAGCTACATCTCCCATAAGCATTCGTTTGGGTATTCCACATGAGCAACTTTGAGATATCAACCCCAGATCATCTCAAGCAAAATTATAATTGCTAGCTTTCATGTCACTGGGAACACTGTATTTTGCATGATCTTCCCACCTCTGAAGTTATGTTGCTACCTAGTATTTTCATGTCAGTTCCAGATGGACAAAAATTGAAGATGTGCTCTTGGTATATCTGAAGCATGTGGAAAACAGAAAAAGATGCAATGAACAACAAATGCATTTTACATGACTTTTAAAGCAACTTTGTTCTAGGTCTGGCTTGTGCTTTTTATTGTTTGGATTAGTTACTGATTACTGGGGTTAGGCTTGGAATGAATGATCAGGCACAATATGCTTTATCTATACGTGGGTTGCTATAGCAAAGACAATGTCATGTTCAAAATTTCCTACATTGAATATTTTGTAATGACATCTTCCCTCAACATCTTTCTAGATTTATCCAGCCTCTTCCACTACAGGTAGCTTTCTCCTTCCTTCATTTCTTCCCTTCCAAAGCTATGAGCTATGAGCAGAGTCATGCCCTATGGCGTTTGTTTGGCCACCTGCCTAGGTGTTTCCTCATCCCTTGTCCTTTTCCACCCCCCAATACCTCCACCACTCCCCACACCTACTCAGAGGCGATGTAGGATAGCAAGCCCCTACCTCTGCTCTCCCCTCCACAAGCCCACCACTACCAGGAGCTCAGCAGGCCACGGGAGGGTAAAATTGTTCCGGAGGCATTGGTGGCTCTGGCTCCACACCCTTCTGGCAGCAGCCCTGCAGACCCCAAGGTCAGTGCAGGAGGGCAGGAGGTGGTCCAGCATAGTGGCCCCCCTTCACTATGGGACACACTTTAGAGGCCCAGGGGTGCTGGCAGCAGCGCGGAGGCTCTGCAGGATGCTCAACTTGACTCGAGCTTCAGAAACACGAGCTCAGGGCAGCAGTGACCATGGCGCTGCTCGCAGACATTTTGGTCACCTTACAATGTCACAGCTGCTCCGCTTGTCCCACAGGGGGTTATAACGGGGGGCAGAGAGGACATACACACGAGTGGCTTTCAGTTTAACGCCTCCTCACCTCTATCCCCGGCTCCCCCAGCGAGCGACGGCGACCCCCGCCCGGCCGGGCACTGCGGCCGCTCCCCTGCCTCCCCCTGGCGGCCGCCGCGCCTCCCCCGGCCGCCCCCCTCCCACCCCTTCACCCACCGCCAGGCTCGGGGAGGTACCTGCCCGGGCTGCGGCGGGGGGATCGGCTCCCCGATCCACGGCTGCTCCTTGAGGAGGTGCTGGTAGCTGAGGCAGTGCTTCAGCGCCGACGGCACCGTGCCCATGGCGGAGCGGCCGGCCGCAAGGTCAACCGCAGCCGGCTGCGGCGCGGCCCCGAGCAGCGGCGCCTGCGAATGGCGGAGGGCGGGAGCCCGCACCCCCGCCGCGCCCCCAGCCGCGGCCGCTGCGGCAACCGCCGCCTCTGCCGGCCGCCAGCCACCACCCTCGGCCTCTCCTCACCTGAGGAGCTCGGCCGGCGCCGCGGCTGCCCGGCGTTGCTGGGAGGGAACCGCTGAGGAGACCTGGGGACCCCGCGGGGGGAGGCTGCGGGGAGCAAGTGTGGGGGCACCCGCTCCCCCCTGGGAGTGCGTACAGCCTGAGGAAATGGAGCCCAGCCTGGGCTCTGCCTGCTTTCTACAGGGCCAAGGGAAGGGACAGGGCTGCTGGGAGGGATCGTGGGGCTGTGCAAGGCGTTTGGGACAAAACCTGGCCCGTTCGGGATAAAACCTGGCCCTCTCGGGATAAAACCTGGCTAATCGGTCGGTCGCGGGGCAGCGGGTCTTTGTCAAGGCTTTCTGTGAATGTCCATGCTTGTGGTGGTTTGGGTGGCAGAAACTAGGAGCAAACGCAATAGTGTTCACGTTTTAACATGCATCAGAAGCAGCAGGTTGTATATTGTCATCTTCGGCACTCAGTGTGTCAGCCAACTTTCCAGGATACTCTCAAGTGAAACAACATATGCACTGGAAATTGTTTCTGGATTGATTCCTTTTCTGGGGTATCAGTGAGTTATTGATTTCACTAAACCTTTCCCTTTGTCATTTTCTGCAAGATTACCAGATTTACAGTCAAGTCTGTGTTTCCATCCTTTGCTGATAGGCACAGTGCACTTGAAGCACTGCCTTTTTTGCTGTATTGTATTTCGAGCTTGCTCTTCTGCACATCAAAACCCTTCCCTGTTTCTGTTACCTTTGTAAACCAAACCTGGAGAGCATTTGAAGGGCTGGAAAATTTTTGTCCTTCAAGCATCATCATAGCTCTAAAGAAATGAAATATTTAACATACAGTTTTTAAATGTATTTTGAAATGGCACTAGTAGGCATCTCTAGTGTAATTTCAAATCTGACCACAGGAAAGTGACGAGGTGTTTCTCTGCTGACTGAGATCTGAGGTAGCTACTCTCTTTTCACTCTTCTTCTGGAAAAAAATACTGTCTCCAGAATTCTTACATTTTAACAATTCCACTAGTTACCCATTACATGATGACTCTGGGTCTTGTTACCTGTAAAGCTGGCGATAAAATATACCATAAAATATGGCCATAAAATCAACCCTTTTTCTTTTGTGTCCCTGTGACAGACAGTTGATTTATGGTGTGGTACATGTAAATAGGAAAACATTGCATCTATGGAAATATTTTTTTTTCATTGTCTATACATTTCTTGGCAAATTGGAAATAGAATGAAAAGTGCAGTCATGTGAGGAAGTTGGAGTACATTTGTGCTTCCTACCTACCTGACCCTGCCTCTTCTCAAGATATTCCAGTACTGAAATTGAACTTCATACTCCCTTTAATCATCTTTCTCACAAATGTCTCTGAAATTAGCTTTGTGATAAGACTCATTGTAAGCAAGTCATACTTAGCCAACAAACTGCTACCTTCTCCAAATTAAATCCCTCTCATATCCCTGCTCCTTTGTCTGTCCCTGCTGGTATTAGCATAACCAAACATATTGCAAGATTTGAATGTTGTTTTTGTAGGACTTAAGCCTTCAATGTGCTCTGCCATGCTAAGTCCCCTGTCAACATTTTCTGACACAAATCTGCTTTACGACCTAGATTGCCACCAAGTACGCTGAAAAGGATCATCTTGAGCTGAAATCCTAGTGTTGTTGGGCGAAGAAGGAAAATACAATAATGATACATTAAAAGGTTATACCAAATATATTTTTTTTCTATTGCACCTCTAATTCTCCCTGAAATCATTTAATTGTGTTTTTTGTTTTTTGTTTTTTCATCCTTGGCAATTCAGCACTGAATTTGTCAAGTGTTTCTAATTATATGTAGGCAGTTGCCTCAAAATCAAGAGACATGCTTGTGTGAATACAATACTCATCTGAAACTCTGTGATTCTTAGGAGGACATGATGATTTATCTATTGAAAAAGCACTGTGTTAAAAGCTGTAGAACTACAGCAAATTGTTATTCCTGAACAAGAGTCGCGTGGAACAGCACAATGTGAAAGTAGCTCTGAGCAGAGTTTGTCTTAGGCAGGCATAATCATGCTGATGCTGTTCTTTAGTTGCAGAGGCTAAAAAAACTTATTGCACCCTACTTTATGTGTCAACCTGAAGGTAGTTATGGATGGTACCATATGCTGCTTTACCTTGTCTAGCTTCAGTGGTAGTACCAGCATTTTTTGCAAAATCATGTGAAGAATAATGGAGACTCCTGGCAGATCTGGCTGTGAGAGCACATGGGCCTCTCATGGTCTGGACCTTTATATGCCCTGTGCTGTTCCTTATTTTGATTCTGCATATTTTTTGTTCAACAATGGCATTTTGGAACAACTTCAGTTTACTAGAACACATGGAAGGACTCAGATGTGTTTAGCGCTACATCAGGATAGTGAATAGAAATTGCACATGACTGGCTTTTGGCTTTCCATCTGTCTCTTAAAACTATTTATCATTCTGATACTCCTCTGAATCTATCATTGTCATTTGCTCACTATATTTTGGTTAAAGGTTTTAAAATGTTTATTGAAAGGAATGCTTTTCACTAAAATAAATAATCTCTCAAATCATGCCACCAAGTCTACCAGATGGGAAGAACAGGCACATTTGTGTAAAACACAGAGGAACTTCAAATATTACCGTAAGAGATGTTTCTGTACTGCTTATTGTTCCCATGCAATTACACAGGTAGCTGGCAGCCAGATAATTAGAAGCGGAAACATCAAACTGTTGGATTTCCTGCAGTGTGACACAAACCCTTGGCCAAGAGAGGCACGGTAAAAATAGGTCAGTCATTTACAAGCATCTAAAAGAAAATAAGAAAGTTGTTTAAAGAGTTATTTGATGACAGCAAGAAGGACAGAATCAGAAGCAAGGGAGCTATTCATACCGCTGATAATCATAAGTGCCAAACTGGCAAGCAGCCAAGGTGCCTACTAGGCAGGGATCAAAGACACATATGGTGAGTCTCAAACAACAAATAAGCCATAGAGTTCTGGCAAGCATTGCAGGCATAATATGCTCCAGCCTTGAAGGAGAAGATGAGGGCTAAAGAAAAAACTGAGCTACCAATAGTGGATGATACCTCAGGGAAAGCAAAGCTTTCATCATTTCAGTTTTATTGGAGAAAAATGCAGATAACTTCTCACATATGGTAGGTCTGGTTGATCTAAATTGATGGGAAGTGTAACACGATGTTAAAAAAGATTCTTTACAGTTGTGGCAGTAAATCAGTGTTCCATTAGCAGCGGCATCATTCAGAGACAGCATTCTTCAGAGAGGTAGTAATAGATTTACTTTGCCAAAGTAAGGCTGCACCCCAGGTGATAGACACCTGGCATTTGAAACAGACATAATCAGGAAGAAAGTCCAAGTTACATCTTGCCAGATGTTGAATCCTGTTCTTTTCTATCCTTTCCCTAATTCAATCAGATAGCAGTATTTTTGCCAACTAGGTCACAGTGTAAAACATGCAAACGACAACAACAAAATTAATTTTATTCTAGTACTACTAAACAGTTGACAACAACAAAATTAATTTTATTCTAGTACTACTAAACAGTGTTAAATAAAAGGGAAATTCTGTGACCTTAGACCTAGTTTCATAATCACAGAAGTTGTTCATCTATACACAGAATCACAAAAGAAAGGACTCATACCGTAAGCTGTGTTATTTTGTATTTATGAAGGACACTGCCTTTGACATTGGTAAGAATGGTACTTTGCAGCCTTTTGAGTGCTCTCCAAAGTGCCAGTTCTACATAGGTAAATGTAATTGTTATGAAGCTTATCAAAAAAAAAAACAGAGAATTGTGGCAGAAACTATTTATGGGTAACATTTTCCATTTGAGATATTTCTGTAAATGGAAACCAAATATGCCTTTTGTCTGACTCCATCTTTTAGGCTGTAAGTTCTTCATCTTAGTGGCTTGACCTACTCAGCATTATCAGGAGAAACAACGAGCCAATTCTTGAATGGATTTTCAAGGTGCTATTATAATACTTAAGAAAACATTTCCTTTTCAGAGCAAGTATTTTGCCTACCATTATGTAGACTATGTTTCCATCTCTGTTTTTCACATAAATGCAGCTGGTATCCCCCTCTCCACCCAGTCTTTTCTGCCAATAAATACTGATGTTACTTATATATATATATATATGGTGTATAAGCTGGAATAGGCAGTAGCTTCTGATTTCCTTCCTCCCTTTATGCTATTAAGAACCAAAAAAAAAAAAATAAAATAAAACAGTATTGATTGTCTGTGGGGCCAGTTTTCTTGTTCTTCCAGTAAGCATCCCCTTTACATCACTTGGTACAAAGAGAAGCTTTAAATCATCCTTAAGAACTATTCCTTGAATGATGATGGAGATGCTGGGATGACTTTTATGCTAGATCCATTTCTTCACAAGTACATTTCTTCACATTTATTAGAGTTGAATCAAAATATGGCAAAATAATCACCTGGCAAGTGTACCTGCACTGCTTTCTGGGGATAGTGCTTTCCAACAAGGAAGAACAAAATAAGGATGTGCCTTTTCTGTTTTCTCATAGGCACCGATTATATTTTAAATATTTATTTTAGGAACAAATTAACCATATTCTACTGTATTCATATGCTTCTACTCACTATCTATTCATGACCCACAGGTAACTAAATACTCAGATAAAGATAGCTGCATTAGCTACATTTAATTAAATAAGTCCTAATCCATATAACATTATTAAGTCCATTACATTGTCATTTCATTCAACTCAATACCTGGTTTCTACTTTTGCAGACTTGGCAAACGTTGCTGGCTTCAGAGAAAGCATCACCATGGGAGATAGAAGTGGACTGAACTTACAGCAGGATGATGTCTACAGAATTAAATTATCTATGTCAGGTTTTGTGATGGATAGAGTTTTTTTGTTGTTGTTGTTTTGTTTTGTTTTGTTTTTGTTTTATGTGTAGTAAATTTGATTTAAATGATAGATTGTGATGGTTATTTGGAAACAACCTGCCCAAGTTTATCATCCTAGTTTTTGTCAACATCCTGTTAGAGAAAGGTGCAAATGAAATGCAAATAGGAATGCAATCTGCAAATAGGGGTATATAATCTCATTCTATTCTGCAAAAGATAGGGTGCCAAACTTGATCTGTTAAAGGTTGAGTGGTAATAGCTTTGAGGCAGGTAGATAAAAGAGATAAGTAGACAGTGTATCCCTCCTGCAGGCTATCAGAGCTGGGTGCAATTTCAGCATTAAGGAGAGGGAAGACAAGATGGAGTAGGACAGGAGTGTTTCTGGGAAGCCCAGATAGTCCAAGGAACCAGGTACTTAGGCAATGAAACACAAGAGAAATAGAGATTGATGAGTTGCTAACTTGGTTGTTGGTTATTATATTACAAACTGTAGGATCTAATAAACTAATATCTAATATGCATCTTCTCTATTTCAAACTTTTCTAGCAAGTGACAATGAATTAGACACCATCTAATAATGCACAAATATACACTGGTAATAAGAATCAAAAGTCAGATTTCAGTATTCTTTTTAGTTTTATTCTTCTAATTACTTATAATTAAAAAATATTTTGTGAGCATACCCAGAATAACTATGTTTGATTTTTTTGTTTAGGCATTGGCCATATAACTGTCTTTAAAACTGGCTTGGTGTGCACTGTTTGCTATGTCCCCAGCATTACAGTGTTCCAGAGCAACAGTAAGAGTTTATATTCTGGTACAGTGACTTATCTGTTACTTTTCTATTTCTTCTCTGTCACCAATATTAGTCAACCTAGGACCAAAAATACAGAAAAATAAAAATCTGATGCAGTACAACCTTGCCTCCCAATTTGCCAACCAAAAAGTAGGTGCCTCTGTAGGCAAAGGTGTTACTGAACAGACAAACATCATCTTCCTAATGCAGATACAAAGACCAGAGTTTAGTGTGGTAGCTATATAAAACAGGAATCATTGATTCCAAGAGGATTAAAATAGCATATTTTCAAAAACTTGAAATGTTCTAAACAACATTTACTGAAAAACACAATAGAGGATGACAGCTAAGTGGATCAATAAAATGGCTTTTCTGAAATCTAATGTCCAAAGCATAGTTTTATTTGCATATTTCATTTAAAACATAGTCTAAAATCAGAGTAAGGAGAGTTACTCCATTAACCTTTATTTTTTTCCACCTTTACTCAGAACTCTAAGAATGTGTAAGAACTTAAGCTCTAGGTATTAAATGCTGGAGATAGATTTTGTTATATAACAGACTAAAGGTGTACACTTAGCCTCAGAAACATTTGTTGTTGTTGTTTAGAGTGCTTAAAGACATGAACTTTCATTTAAAAATATAGCTGTTACCATCTAATGAATACATTTGCACATGTGTATAACAGAATATGTTTTGACATTATTTACTATTTTGCTTTTTTAAACTTTATGTTAATTGTGAATTTGCTAGGATTCCAAAGTCTTTGTATTCTCAGTAAATTTTCCAAGCATCCTTTGTAGATTTTTATTGCATTCTTAAGTTACTAATACATGCTCAGTTCTATTAACTCCACTTTAAATTACTTTCTCCCCAATTAAATTTACAGTGGTGGAAAAGACAGAAATAACACATCTTGTGTAGGCATTTTCTGTTCCTTAGAGCAAAATTTTGCATGGTAGAAAGCACGCTTGCCAAGATAGTCTCCTCGTGTTTAATATGGCAGTTTGGTATTTTACAATTTACTTCATATCATTTTGCCTAAACAATGTATAATTAAAAATGCATATCCACAATAACCAAATGCAGTTGTTAAACTATCAACATAGCAAAAACTTTTGGACAAAATACGACTAAATAATGAAAAATAAATTGAAATAGTGTGTAATGGGGAAGAAAAACAAATATCACATGCACCATAATACAAAGTAATCTGAGATCATCAAGTAAATGTGTGCATCATTTATTTCTTCCATTTCTGTTTGTATTTAACTTCAGAGTCAGATTGCAGTTTTCAGCTGTGTCCTGTGATCTAAAATCCTCCTTGGTAGCATGCATAAGTTAGGACAAAGGATTGTATTTTTTGGCTTCAATAGCAAAGGCTGAATCAAGCAAATGGGTGCTGTAACTCTAGAGGAAAGGATCACATAGGAAATACTGGAATGATATTTACATTCAGAGATTCCCCTTTCAGCATAATGGTAGCAACAACAAGTTAAAATAAAACATTTAGAAAAACTGTAGGGTTTTTTATGTCTACTTTTTCACTGCACCACTAATGTAAGATGTGATCACATAAAAACTAATGTGCACTATTTCATACTGTTGTTGCAGAAATAAACACTTTCTTGAGTACAAAGCATCTGAAACAAAAACATATCTGTAAGGTTCACTGGGAAAAAAAAAAAAAAAAAAGGAAAAAAGGAAAAATAATACCTTTAAATGCAAATATTGATGCCATGCTGTGAAACAGAACAATATTCTCTTTCATAACAAGAATGTCATTGGCAGTATCAGCTACTCCACTCTATCCTTAATGATTTCTTTCCCCCAATTAAAAGACAATTTGCCTCCAAAGCAGATATTTGTATACCAATGACAAGAAGGGATTTGTTTTAAAAAAAAAAGGTCTGGGGGGTTTAAAGTCTGTGTGTCAGCTGTCTTACAGCAACACAAGAATTAGCTTTCTTAAGAAAACTAGCAATTTTATAATCCTTCTGATTGCAGATTTTGGCTGGAGTGGCATTTTCTTCGTAGTAGCTTGTGTAGTGCAGTGTTTTGCGTTTGTGACACAGACAGCGTTGATAACTCACCCGTGTTTTACCTATTGCTGAATATATGGCATCATGCTCAGCAGTAAAAGCTGGGTGAATGGAAGAGAAATGGCAGATGTTTGGAGAGATGGCGTTTGTCTTCCCAAGAAACCGCTACGCGTGACAAGTCCTTCCCTGGAAGTGGCTGAACACCTGCCTGCCAATGGGAAGTGGTGAATTAATCCCTTGTTTTGCTTTGCTTAGGTGTGCAACTTTTGCTTTACCTATTAAACTGTCTTTAGTTTACCCCAGAAGTTTTCTCCCTTCTACCCTTGTGATTGTCTCCTCCATCCCACTGAGAGGGAGTGAGCAACTGGCTGTATTGTGCTCAGGTGCCTACCAGGGACAACAGATACTAGGACAACACAGATACAGGGACAACAGTCTGTCTGCAGAAAATAGGTATGGGCAGCACTAGTCAGTTCCTACTTTAGGCATTGCAACATTTATAAGACAATTTACACTGCTTATTAGCTGCATGTTTCTGCAGAGTCAGTGGAGAGAGCGAGGGTTTCACAACACTCAGGGAGTTACTTGGAGCAGCTTAATTTTAGGCTTGCTTCTCCACTGCAATGAAGGAAGCTTAGGTGACTCTTCTAGGCAGTGCAGCATGTCCACATAGTGAACAGGTAGCCAGTAAAGTTTGGCCATCAGGAAACATCAAGCACAGAACAACCATGAAGTTCCTGGCTCAGGGTTTGAGAAGCCTTGAGAGTACTGAGCCCACACTTCGCATTTCCTAGGAGAGAATCCTAAATGCCAAACCAAATGTTGACACTGGATCACTGTTCAGCCAGGAATTTGAGTAATAAGAAATTAAAAACAATGCATAGAGTATTTCTTTAAGTTCTACAGTGATACATTAGTATTACAGTTCTGACTTTTCTTTGACCTTTAAGTATTGCTGGTCCTAGTACGGAGAGATGCTTAACTCCCCTTGAGGATGACAGGTAAGTAGACTTTTGGACTTAAAGCTATTTTTACTGTTTTGGTAAAAAGCTTTTTTCCTCACCTGCTCATACAGAATTTCCATTAAAATTTTTGAGGTGTTTCATACCATATGAAGAATCATGATTTGACCCAATGCCTTGATTATTATAAATCAGATTTGTAATTCAAAGCTCAAGGAGAAAGCTATCAAAGATGTGCAGTACTATAGTGTTAATAGAAGTGGTTTGAGTTCTTACATTCATCTTTCAGTGGGACCTCTGAGGAACAAGAAGGAAGGTAGCCATGGAGCACCAGAAGACCTAACACAAACAGCAGAGGCAGCATTGTAGCCACAGAGGCAGTAGTACTGCTCCAATGCATGACAAACAGAAAGGGAAGATTTAATTTGCTTTTGCAATGGGTCCCAGAGAGACTTTGGCTCTTCCAGCCTCATTAGCATCCATTTCCTGCTTTTTGCCATAGTGTTGTCACCGCACATGTTCTTGAGACAATAAACTTGTGTTCCCATTGTAAACACAGTGATGTTTACCCATGGTAAATCTGTGCCTGAAGTAGTGACCACTGTATTTAAGTTGCCAAAGCTTTCCCATGACAGAAGTATGTCCAACTACTTCTAAAAGCATAGACACCTCCATGTCTTATAGTATGACTTCGGAGCTTAGCAGCAGGACAGCCTGGA
This sequence comes from Oxyura jamaicensis, assembly GCF_011077185.1. Classification (NCBI taxonomy): domain Eukaryota; kingdom Metazoa; phylum Chordata; class Aves; order Anseriformes; family Anatidae; genus Oxyura; species Oxyura jamaicensis. The sequence continues at coordinate 93,195,527 of NC_048895.1, read as the reverse complement.
GTCAGGATCATACTTTCTGTTGTCCTGTTGAACATCGATTTAATTTCTAAACTGTTGAGAAATGTATTTTTTTATTATTATTATTATATATATTTTTTTGCTGTGTTTTGCTTCTTTATGTTTGCTAGGGACTAACAGCTAAGCAGTTTAATATTTTGTTAGAGCAGATTTTGTTCTTGCATGTTGCTCTGGCATGGGAAACTGCTGAACCTACATCTGGAGCCCACACAACACAATTCCTGCCATTGTTCCACAACAAACAAACTCTCAAAGAGTGAAACTTAGTAAGTAAGACACTGGAAAACTGTTCTGGAATGCACATAAAACTTCATTCTTTAGGGCTTCAGACAATCTCGTATTAGGTTTTAGGATGAGACCTCCTTAACAGAGAAATAATCCAACATCTAGTCTACATCTAATCCAACATCTAGCCAACTGTAAGGGCTTTTTCCACCTTTGTCTAAAACATCTGGTGCTGGCTACCATCACAGACAGGATGTTGTACTTCACAGATTAAATGTTTTATATAGTAAGGATAGAAAGGCCATAGAATGCTAATTCGCAGAATACTAGCTCTGAAGGTATTTTGTTGTGCCTGTGGACTATTTTTTTACTAAAATAATGATGTCTAGCAAGAGGTCATCCTGCTAACACATTAGAAGTTGATTATGATCACACAGAAATATAACAATACTTGCATGCTTGACTTGAGCTTAGCTGTATCCAGGCACAATGTAAAACATTGTCCCTATCCCAATTTATCAAAATGCCAAAAGAGAGAGCAAAATATATAAAAGGAAAGGTAATCATAAAATAATCAGCTTTAAAAGCCTTTCATTGACAAAAATGATACAAAATAGTGTGCTTCTTTTAGACACAAACACCTAGGAACAAGCTGTAAACAAGGAGTAAAAAATCTCGCTGTTTTCTGTTATCTGTGTCATGACTAGAATTTATGAATGAGCACATTAGCTATGAAGGGACAGATGCATTGCTGAAAACCTTTTAAGAAAACCAAGAAAAAATCTCTGTTTTCTCTAGTAAGATCTCTGAGTGAATCGTTTTTATAGCGTTTAAACAGTGATATGCTAGGAAGAGAATAAGATGGGCCCTTCTTAAATGGAAGGAGATCAAAGTGAAGCTGTAAGAGCAGAGAAATAAAATAGGTGGAGTCCCCAAATCATGAATCAGAGTTTTAACCAGAGAGGACACTAATGATTTGTGCTATTCATGAGTCAGAGCAAGAGTGAATGAAGTCAGTAATCAATGAGAAGGATATCATCAAAATAAGTGGCCTATTATTTTAAGTATTACACAAGCAATTCTACCAAAAATGGAGATTTAGAAAAGAAGGTGTTTGAGAAGTATCTTTAAGAAAAACATTAATATATCTTGCTTAAAAAGATTGTGTAGCTACTCTGAAAGAAAAAGGGAAGGGGGATATAATTGAAAACATATTTCCTGAGGAATGATATCTAAAAACAGTGATTCGGCTTTTAAAAACAAACTGCAAATTATATTCCCATCCCATTAAGAAAGCAAATGATTCCTTTGATTCTTAACACATGTCATCATGACAAAACAGAAAACTATGACTTTTTAACCAAGGTAAAAATTGAGTATGTCACATTTTCCCTTATAGCATAAAAACAAGAATGAATTTCATGGCAGGCAGAACGTTTCAAACTGATATAAATATTTTAATTTCAATACGTATTTCGGGAACTCTCCAGTAGTAGGAATTATTATTTTTGCATATCACAAAAGCTAAGAGTTTAGCAGAATTCTAAGAAGGACAGTGCCCACATGCATGAAAAAATAGCTAAAAACAAAAGGCTAAAAAATATAACAAATATTTATCCAGTTGGTGCTTGGAATGATAGTTTTCCTTAGAAGCAGAATTAATTTTTGATCACTACCTGATTTTTTATGATAACCAATGGATTGCAGTTCCTAAGACAGGTTACATACCAGCTAGACCTTAGACCTGATGTACTTGTATTTTAATGTGTATGTATCTCAATACATACCTCTGCTGTAAACAAAATACATCATGCACATCAATATGCAATGCTATTTATTTTTTATAAGAATCGGGCTGTAATCTTTAAGACTTGATTGCTCTCTTTTATAGTGCCATAACTAAGCCCTTCCATCTCTACCACCACAAAAGATAAGGCTAGACACAATAGCTGAAATGACAGTAAGCATGACAACTTGAGCAATGCTTATTCAGCTCTGATTTCACAATAGGTAACATGTCACCTAGCAACAGCAATACAAGGGCATGAGAGATGATGTCAGAAAACAATAAAGTTGATGGATTCGTGGCTATGATGAAATCAACTTTCTCCTAAAGGGCTGCCCAGCAGCCAGATATAAAGAATATCTAGGCAACAAGGGAAGACTGACTTCATACAAGATATGACCCAAGACTTTGATAGCAGTTCGTCTTTTATGGGGCGCTGTGGGATAAGTAAGAAGAACACCCTATTGCTAGTGTAGCTGTGCAGAAGGAGGATTGCTGGCTAGAAGCTGATCACTGGCCTGGCTCTCCTTCTTAGCAATTACTGGTACACTGGTCTGTACAGAGGTATACCATCAAAGCCTGTTGTCATGACTTTTGCTGCCAAAACACAATTTTAATGCCAAAGGACTCTTTTTGGCCTCAGAAGCAGAAGTGGGATTTTCCCTATGGGAAAAAAGTACTTTATTTTCCTCATACAATAAGAAATGCAGAAGTCCCATGTAATGACATATTTGGCCTTTGTGCAGGTGTTGCATGTAGGATCTGGAGGAAGACAAGTGGCCAGATGTTCCTTATTCCTTGTAAACTGGCCTACCCCAGCATGTCCCCACTGATACATCCCTAACAGATGCAAAGCACACCTTTATATAAAGCACAATACACTGTCACCCATACTTCCTTACTCATCACTGTATTAAAACCAGTTACAGCATTAAACACGAGAACTTCTTATATGAAAATTCTGCCACAAAAGGCTCAAATATAGCTTGCAGTATCAGTGAACAATGATCTGAACAGTGAAAAATAAGTGAACCCCATCATATCTACCCTGGAATTTCATACTGCTGCCTATTACTACAGTGTCTGAATGCTTTCCACATAGAATCAGTAACAACAGCAATGCCCGTACTGTGAAAATGACAATGATAATAATAATAATAACAACGGTCCCTTTGGGTTGGATTTTTTTTTTTTTTGAGATGCAAGATTTTAGTCATTATTTTTTATTTATATGGATATATTCTCAAATGCTAATACTGTTAGTACTGCTGTGGCTGTGATGGTCTAAGGATATGCACAAGTCTGTAGGCAGCAGCTTTATTTTTATTGAGATTAATCAGTATATTTGAAAAAAGATCATTCTCTGGGCACATGAATCCCTCCAAAAGTGCTTCAACTTTTTTGCTGCAGGGGCAAGAAGGAGGACTAGTTGAGAGATTTGGTGCTTTTATGAAAGAAGGACAAATAAGGGTTATGAATATTGTTCTCCAGCAGTAAAGTTTCTTCAGAGAAGGCTTTTGTTAGTGGAATGAAAAGTTTAACATCAGGAACAGAAAAAGAAATCTGTTTTGTCTAGTCTTACCAGATTATCTGGTAAGACAAACACAAACCTTGGTTCCTCTGGAATATGATCCTGTACATTTCCATGTGTTCCTGTTAATTTAATGCCTTGTATGTACTTTTACAGCTGGATTCATGAGCTGAAGCTGTTAAATTTAATTTCTAGCAAGCTAAATAGCTTATGGTCTAGTTTTATTATTCATATTTCTGAACCTTAAGCAATAAGACATTGCCTGTAGGGATGTGTTAAACCAACACATGACTAATCTGCCCCATGAGAGCATGAGTAAAGGAGGGGCCATGTATCCACAGCTGATCCCCAATGACTTTTTCTCATTATTCTTGCAGACAAAATAGTATAATTTTAAAATTAGTACAATAAGAGAGAATAAAGCTTGGTGACTAACCTGATGAACTGTTAAAAAATTTAATAAAGCAAAACAAGACTGAAAGATAAAGTGGGCTGTAACGAGTCTTCCTGGTATCATTCTTCACATCTGACAGACTCACCTGCTGTGAAAGGAGATAAAGGACATTTCCCGCTGAGATGTAAACTTTTTAGACCCTGATCTGCAAGTCAACAAATGTGGCAATCAGTCTGAGGTAGGCCTTGCTCACCAACAGGAATCTATTTTAAATTATTGTGGAATTTTGCAGACACATACTGTTTTGGATACCTATATTAATCTTAATGATAAAGTATATTTTCTTAAATAAAGCTCCAGTCATTCTTTAAAGCAAGCATTCTCTCTTATGTTTTAACTCCACTTATGTATTCCTCAGCAAAATATCTTTTATGCATATTTTTCTCATGAAAAATGACAGGCAAACTATGGATATGTTATTTGATCTATAATTTATGCTCCAAATTACAACTGCTTTCAATTTGATACACTTTTTTAAGCAAAGGCCTCCTTAGATATCAAGCTTCCCTCACATCAGATGAATCCTTCGGAGACTTGCCACTCAAGTTTGAAGGATTTCAGCAAATTTGGCAACCTTCACTGAAGGAGAGGCTCTGACTGGCGATAACCATGGTGGTGTGGCAGATCAGAAACAAAGTGCAATGGGGAGGTGATCTGGGGGTGGCTGCTTAGCACGTCTGCAATTTATTTACTCTTACCAAGGTGCAGCCAGTTCTCCAACATTGTAAACTGGCCTCTTACTGTGAGGCAAAAGCAACAAACCTGAAAACAGCAAACCACCAACAACATAAAATTGATACCAAGCCTGAAATGTGTATGTTTAATGTTAGCTTAATAAAATGCAACTGTACAACTGTGCTGCTTCAGGACTGTTTTGTGAGGTGCTGAGCACTACTAACTTAAGACACATATTTTTAAATGTGGAGCTGTACAGAGCAAAAAGAAAGGCATTTCATTATGTTTCTGGTCTGGATACCCAAAATAACAGTGCTTGAATGAACACCCCAAAATCCTTATATGCTAGTTTTATATGAATGCTAATGAAAATTAAAAGCCCAGAATTAAAAGCCTTCAACACCTCAAATGCCTGTACAGATTCAGTGTTAACTGCCATTTCGTTCTGTAGAACAACTCTATGTTAACTAAAAATACATTAGCTATATTGCTTAATGTAAATTTAGAAACCTAAATAAATGTAGCAGGTCCTACATAGAAAGGATATATATTTATTCCAATTGGATTTCATGAGCGTATGACTTGAGGGATTATATTCAATGTATGCTAAATTGGAAGAAATAGTTCCTTCTCTCTATGTGTGAAAATGTGCTTCATTAGTATTTCCAATAATATACTTTCTAAGGAGAAAATTTGCATAAATCCATATACACACACACACACACATTGAGGTGTACCTTTTATTATTAATACTGAGACATGAACTTGCACAGCATTCATGTATATTTCTACCAGCATTTAAATATTGACATATTTATATTTCCAACATCTAGATTATGCTCAGGAAACTAGTTTACTGATGATCGGAGCACCAGAAAACCAGTGAACCCTACTTTATAAATATTTGCAACAAGCAGTCTCTTCTGTGGCTTCTTCACAATTAATTCACTGGCAAATAATTCAGGTTTGTAAACATGGATGCCCAATATTTTTAAGCACTGTAGTGAATGAGACATTTGTATGGGGCTACAATTATGAAATATAAGGTGATACATAGTCTGTAGAGGATTGGCAGATGAATGAGACTGTGACCCTGCCCATCTAAAATGGCTGTTGGCTATAATTACCTAACAAGTAGCATTGGTTTAAGGTTACCATAAAGATAAGGAGCTTAAGGCCCTCTGCATTTTAAGCTCTGCCCTGAGCTCTGTCACAACATCTTCTTTTTATTTTCTAATGAGCAAAACAGAAAAGAAAGAAAGAGCATCCATGTATATCATCCCATCTTACTTGCTTAAAAGTATGTATGTTGCATCATGCAGCAAGGTGAAACAGCTGTTCTATTATCTTATGTTGTGCATGTGACAATGAAGAGTGTCAAAATTGATAAGGACATGAAGATCTGATCTTCTCATTCTGGGGATCATCGCCAGTGCTTTTGTTTATCCAGCAATTGACAATATCGTTCTTTTGCAATGATATATTCTGGTCCTGAAGCCTCCTGTATTGCTACAATGAGAACTGATTTTCTTGGCTCCCAGCAATGTCAAAAAGGAACAAAATGAAGTCTTCCAAATGTAAAAACACAAACCACAAAAGTATTAAACCTACATTTTTCTATTTTTCCTCTATTATTTGTATTTTGGAAGGGTGTTTTATTTTGGTTATTATTTTCGCAACAAAGTAAAACTAAAATACTGAATCTATCTGTAATTTCAAAAGCCTGAATTGGAATTACAACATATACAGCAGCAGGCAGTTCAGAAAACTGGCCTTTTTAAACATTTCAGAATGGTTGGAAATATCATCTGCCAAAAGCACATGGAACACCTCTTAAACAGACGCAGAACAGTATGCTACAAAGGACACTGAATTCAAGTGCCCTTTAAAACAGTTATCCAGCTTTAAATACAAGCTGAAGTGAAAGCCAAAAGACATTCATAAGACTGAAACACCACAGCTTGGACTTCCTCATACTGTGTGCTAAGGAAAAAAATGGATTGTAAAAAGTCACGAGCTGAGCTTCCATTGACCTTTGCTCTGCCTCCTTAACTCTGAAGGACTATAGATAGCCATAATCGTGCTTCAAGAAGAGATAGTCCAGATTCACAGTACCTGCTAGTGTGCTCATAAGTAGCAGAGGGAAAAAAAATCAAAACCTCAAAGGTAGCATATTTGTACTCTATAATTAGCCACAACAAAGTGACTTAGGAATAACAATTCTTTTTGACAACAGAACTTTATATTTTTTTTTCCTAAGAGTGTAGTTGCTTTATGCAGTGGGTGTTCTGCTCTGTTGGTTTCACTGAAAAATTACAGGAGGCTCAAAGGTGGAAAATCATCCTTGTTTTGGCAGATCAGGATCTTTAGTGTGGGTTGAGACCACAGTCCTGACAACAGTCTTGTTTTTTCCAGAGCTCATTTTGGAAGGAAATGGAATAACATGCTCCATTTCTAACCCTTTCTATTTTTCCTTACTTCTTTGCCCTTTTCCAGCCTCCAGTTGCAAGAAACTTGGGTACAGCTCACACAAGCTCTACTCACTCTTGAATTATTGTAATTCCTGCTGGCTCACAACAGCAGAAGCAAACCTGGTATGATGATCTCCACTGAGCTACCAAAGCACTGTTTTGAAGTATCTTCTGTCAAAACTGAAGTTTGCAGGAAAAAAAAAAAAAAATCACATTCTACTTTTTTTCTAGCTATATTGTTGATATCAACTTACTAAATAGGTTCATGCAAGATAGAGCCACACATATGCATATCTAAATGAGTCACGCATAGGTGAAAGACTGCAACTTAAACATATCCAAACATGTCCAATTCATGTGCTCATTCATGTGCAGATAAAAAGGCAACTGTCTACTGCCTTTTTTGAGAAAAAAACAGAATCTACTGTTTTTTTAAATACCTGACTTCGGCAGCTCAGGGCATTATCAACAGCTGGGCCTAACAATCCATTTTCAGCTATTGAGATCTGTGCTGTGCCCATAACAGTGAGTGTCCACAAAGCACTAGTGAGAAAGATGTGCTAGCAGGAGGCCACCTTTTCTGTTGAAGGAACACAGCCAGCCAGGGTAGCCAGAAGAGAACTTTCTTGCCTTCACCAGGTAATAAATACAAGACAAAAAAAAAAAAAAAGAAACCAAATGCTTCTCACAAGGAGAGAGTCACAAAAGGCTTCAGTCTCTCCCAGTGGAGCAAAATAAAGGTAAGAGCTCATTTGAGAGCTGGGACTGTGTGACTAGTACTTCAGAAGAACTAGGAAGCAAGAATCCCACTGGAATGAATTTGAACCACAAATATGATTGTTACATTTATTTCTCAAGGAAGCAGAAAAAATCTTGTGAGACAACAGAGCATATTCTAGAGAGAAAACACAGGTAACAAGTTACATTCTGGAAAAGAGGGAGAGAGGAATGTTTTCTCTGTGTGGGACAAACACCTAAGTAGTGCTTGGTCCTGTAAATTCTCATCCCATCTGAGTATCTCTGTTGAAAGGAATCTCCCAGTGGCCTCATTGCAGATCCAGTGAATAGACCTCAGTGAGTTTTTACTCACCAGCTGAGTGTGTTTATAGGGTTGGTGGTGGGTGAGATTGGGGCCAGTTCTTTATTTTGTAAGCAGAAGGATCCTAAGGTTTTAAGGTTTTGTACTGTGAAAAGTCTTATCCTCAAAAAGAATCAATTCATGATATTCATCTTCTATCACAGCATCAGGGAAACTGTGTTTGATTTCCCACAAAGTGAGCAGGGGTAGAAGTTGTCAACACACAGCAGTCAAGAATTAGGTGTATATTTCCTAATTTTCCAAACATAGGAATTTACATGAAAGTATTCTAATCTTTTCCCAGGTCAGAATTTCTGTTTATATATGTTTCTCTTTCAAACAAGAGTTTTGTGGGGTTTTTTGATTGTTTGTTTGTTTTTTAATTGTTACTGGGACAGCAGATCTTTAAAAAGATTCATGTAATCCAGAGAGTTGCCTATATATTTCCTGTAGAAATACTACAAAGAAAAGAGAGAGATATTCCCCTCCTGCCCTCCCTCAGTCCTAGTTTCCTTAAATTAAGTCACAATACTAGTGAAAGGTTTTCTTCAAGGTTAGAGAGGGAGGATCTGAAGCAACTGTATGTGAAGGTAAACTCAGCACTCAAAGGGAGTGATAACAGTATCTGCTTTTAACATTCCTCAGCATCCTCCTTCCTTGAACTGAGACCCCCCCCCCCCTTCAGGACTTGTTATAGCAAAGTTATTCTCTTCCTGTAAGCTAAATCTAAGTGTTTGATAGCTTCACCATACTGAAGGCAAAACACATACTTTGAAGAAACCACAGTTCACATTTTAAGATATTTCATCACTTAAGGCCACAGCTGGTCAGTACCAAAGAAGCAATCAAGAGACTAAGGACTGTCAACAAAGAACAGTTCTTTACATTAGAGAATCAGACACATTTGCACTCAATTAACACTTTGCTTAAAAATAGACAAAGATAAGTGGTAATGAGTGTGGTGCCCCACAACCTGGTCATTATGTATACAATAGCAATGCACACCAGTAGTTATCATTATGCTTTACCGTTCTGTTGGCTATAGCAACAAAAAGATACACTATCAATTCCTTATCATGTTTTGGATGTACGTGGAGATATTATTGTAAAGCTGTCTCCATGATATGGTCAAAAGAATGATAATCTAGTATTTGTTTAAAAGTGAAATTTATATAGTCTTATTCTCTTTTACTGAAAATCCTTACTTAGGGCTGAGTAAAAATAATCCTCTGTCATGTATGGGTGGCAAAGATGACTTTAGGTCATTTTCAGTGTTCTTGAGGTTCAGTAGAAACTAATTCAACTGTAGTAGAAGTTAGCTCTGCTTCAAAATGATACAAATCTGTTCATAGACTCAAAGAAGCAGGGATCACTGGAGTGCAGGAATACTCTGGACTATCACCTACTCAGGAAAATCTCATTTGTTTTCATTTTCAAGGCTAAAAGTCTGTTGGTACACAGCTTTCCAGTCCTTTTCCATCAATATTATATGGACATTCATGCATGCAGGAGAATTTACATCTGTATAGATCAACTAGCCCAACAGCTGTTTTGCAGCACCTGAGTAGTACAAAGCAGAGAGAATTAGGCTGAGAAGAAAACTCGTGTTATAGCAGGTCACAATTCAGTAAAGCTTTCAGCCTCACCTCAAACATTTCCATCTGCAAAGCTGTATCTGGAGAAGGCATACAGCATTTACAGAGCACTCAACAAAAGAGTAAACTCTTTTGTCATTTTCCACAGCAGCTTTCTAGTGAAGGAAAACACTTGTAGAACAACAGTAATAACTTTCTTTTTACAGAAGTATAGTTCACTAGCGATGGTTCCCACATGGAGAAGAAATGCCTCTTTTTTTTTTTTTTTTTTTTTTTTTTTTGTACTTACTTGGCACTTGGGACCTATTTATTACTTCATATACTTGGATGTAATGGCAGTTAACACACAGTTATGATGGGGAAGTGATGTAGGATTCTAAAAGATACAAATTGCAGTGCATATTAAACTTTAATCTGCTGCCAGTCACAAGTTCTTCAGCCTTCCTAGGCCTGCATGGCCCCTCCAGAAGAAGCACAATGGACATGAGCTGTATGGTGTCTTAGTAAAACCCAGTGCTGCAATCCCACTAACTGGCAGAACGGTATCAGTATGTCTTCTCTCTGAATTTTCCTGATGCTATGAAGATGAACATAAGTAATTGCTGTTTATGCTGCAGTCCAACCATACAATATTTGGCTTCCACAGTCACCTTAGAATAGGTGGTTAACAACATTTGCATTAGTTGCAACATGTTCTCTAAATCCTTATACTTTTACTAACTGCAATGGAAATACAGGAATATATCACAATTAAGTATAAGATTCAGTACATGATTAAGATACTTATATTTGTGTCTACATGTAATTGTGTATGCCAGACACACAAGCTCCAGTGAAGGCTTAGCCAATACAGCCTGTGGAGCTGGAAGAGCCATTCCCAGATCCAGGCACAAAGTAAATTAAATCACTCTCTAGACTGTGCTGATTAGATAACAGCTGTCATGGGAACTTAAACACCCTTATTGGAATTCAACGGCCTACTTACAAAAATCCAGTGCCATTTGAGAAGCCTTAGTTCCCTAGCTCCCAGTCTGGAGCAGAGGTCTCCTGCAGGTCCTGTGACATCTGTCAAACCTGCTGCGGATATCTTGGACACTCTAGAGCTCCTCACATGGTCCTAGGTACAACCCCCCTATGGTGTGTCTGCAGACACTGCAAGCATTTTTAGAGTCTCTTTGCAATGCCCAATGCTGGAACTGTAAAGGCAGCAGTCATCAAGTACTGCAGTTGTGAATATCCAGCACTCAAATGCAGGTCTCTGGGAGATTTGCAGCCACGCGTTAAATTTTCCTATTCAATAGTGGGGCAGAATCAGGGACCCCTGAATGGGATTCAGAAAGCAGAGGTCTAAAAAAGCAGCTAGTAGAAAATGTTCCAAGCAGTGGATTGTCTTCATCTTCACCCTATTTAAGACTTTCTGTACCTAATTACAGACTGAAGAGATAACTCTGTCTGATGGCATTTCATAATCTGGAAACTGGGGACATTTTTATCTTGCAAGAAAACCAAGATAACCATACACCTCCTGTTTAGCCATTAGTCCAGTGGCAGTGGTCCGAATCATGCCAGAGCAGAGCCAAATCCTTGTATTTCAGTGTAGGAATAACCTAGACATCACTGTATTTTTCCTTGGGGTAATGCCAGTAAGCAAGCCACGGAGTTGCTGACTTTCTTAATCCCTGGCTAAAAAGCCTTTAATCACACAATGAAAAGTTTTAATGTACCAGAAGAAACCGACAGCTCAAATGCCCTAAGACCTCAGAAGTCTGGTGGTTTACAAACACTGTTAGACCCTTTCAGCCAAAGGATGGGCCCAAAAACATATTTCTCATAAGTGGTAGGGGCACTTTATCTTCTGAAATTCAAAATAAAATCTCTACTGTCTTTAAGCATTAAGGCTGAGTTGTCTGTGGATATGCTGAGAAATAAAATTTGAGACATATGAGCAGCTTTGAAATCATAATCCTAAATACACAGGAATTTTATATACCGCCAGTGCAGGAGTTAGCTGAGTAAGGAGTGAGAAAATCTGTGCTTTAGATTTAGGCTTCCAAAGAGGTATTTAGGTATATAAATTCTGCTGTAATCTCAGCTATTCTAGCTCTTAAATAGCTAATTTGGCACAAAGATCGTTGTTCAGTTATAGCAAAAAGTTGATTTAAAATGTTCAACATTTTAACAAACCTAACATGAATTTAAAACTGAATTATTGCACACAATATATATAAATCTATTATGCATTAATATTCTATTTTTTGTCTTGTACCTTAAATCACCATACTGCAAAATGAAAAAGATTTATCAAACATAAAAGCAAGGATGTTTCTCAGCAGCTTACTATAAGTTAAAGTAATTGTTATATTTTTTTTCTAAAAATTAAGTAAATGAATGTATCTTTTATTACACCATAATGTGATGCATTTTTATGTCTGCTAAATGCATTATTTAATACCAAAATATAAAACTACAAGGAAATGTTAGTGGAGCTTGCTGGGATGAGGTCAACTCACTGCTGGAAAAGTAAATACAGATCACAAATACAAAAGAATCTGGAAAGTAACTCTGACTATTTTTAGCTAATGGCATGCTTCTGCTCCTTGAGAGATAATACTCCCTTCAAGCTGGAATTTACACTAAGTCTTATGCAGCAAGTGTAATCTCAGAAGAGGACAATATATGGAAATATGCATCTGATTTTTTTATTTTCTCTTTTAATATTATCTACTGGAAAATATTATTATGATTTGTTTTTCCTCTTGGTTCCATTTTTTTTTCTTGCCTCTCACTTTAAAATATGTATAATTTATTAGAAACATAATAGAAATTAGGACTGCACTGGCCTAACAAACATACAGTCAAAGAGTTGCATTTGCGTTCATGAATACATTTATACTACTAAAGGAATCCTCAGTGTTCAGAGAGTCAGTGCACGCATTAAGTAAATTATTTTAATTTTACATATTTACACTAAAAATATTTGTGCTCAAGTGGAAATACAAGGATACTGCTCACAGACTGAACTGTGTGGTACTCAAATTCAAATGATGAGCATTATCTTTCAGAAAGAGAAAAAAAGGCTCTGTTAGCGCTCTTAGGCAAGAATGGATTAATTTTTATCTTAATCCAGTTTATATAAAAGCATTTCCTCCTCTTTGATGTGGTATATACTAAGTGAAAACATCATACTCTACCCATCAAAATCATGCAAGTGGTCATTCTTTCTTTTGCACTGATGTTACAAAAGGAGATAGCCTGCATGGCTGGAAGGTATCCATGATATTAAACAGTTCATGGGGCTGTGAAGTGCTGAGAGCAATCATGCAGAGCAACAGGCCACAGGAATGCAAATCATCCACAAAGCCAAAAGTGGAGCTAGCAGGTGGCCTCTCCTATTCATCTGATGTCAACACACTGTTCACATCAAGCCCTTTTAACATCTGGGTAGGCCCACTATTGCTTTTAATTAAATATAATACAGCCATTCAATGTTCTCGCATACAAGAAAACCACACAGTAAAAAGCATATCTTTTGCACACTGAGGGTCACTATAGTTATATAAATAAATAGTACCATTTAACTTAGATTGTAAGGTAGTTTAGATTTCATATACTTTCCATATACTATTCAGTGCTCAACAGTTAGAGCCTCTATGACATGTCAGTGACTGACCATATTTCCATGGAAAATGTTCTTGTTCCTTCAGAGGATTTAGAAGGGGAAAAAAGCCTTATAATTAACTTTTTCTACCTTTGAAACATTTCCACTGTAAAAGGTTTTGAACAGAAACATTTGTTCTCAAAATTAGTTTATAGAGAGAATTTAACTGTGTTAACGTATAAGCCATGGAAACTGTCATAATATCTAATTAAATTATTACTGACGTTCCAATCAGTAGCAAAAAAACATCTGTAACTGTAATTCTACTACAGAGAAAGCATAATTAAATCTATTCAGTAATGGGTAACAAGCTATTTCAGAAGTACACTGCAAGGCTTTAGAAGGCTGGAATGCTTCAAATATCTTTTTCAAGTATAATAAACCTTTATTTTAAGTGAGAACATGAATATATGCATTCTTCCGAAGACCCTTTATTAGTATTTAATTTCAATGCATTTATGATTACATTAGTTTTTCTGTTTGAAAGACTGGAAAAAATAACTGCCATAATTCAGAGCCCAGGACACAAGAAAAGCACATAAGTGTGTTTTAGTCTTTCTGTATGGAGAGCAGAAGGTAATGGCATGATTCATTTTAATTTCACAAGATACGTTATATAAAGCACACAGTGGAGTGTTTTCTTGAAGAGAAACATTTTCCAGAATTGAAGCCAGAAAAATGTGACAATGCTGAGATGCATTGTAAAAATATTCAGAAAATAGATGGCTCAGAAGGAAAGTAATGGGATGTGAAGCATTTAAACTAAGGTCACAAGGTCACCTGTTGGTAATGGACTAGGAGTTTTAATGTAAATGATGGCTGTGCAGTAGCTCTGCTTGAAGAGAGATAGATGTCCTAGTGGGCAGATGTGATCAACCCACAGCTACATCACAGTTTCCTTTTTTTCTTCCTCCAGTCAGAAGACTGCATCTAACTAGCATCACATTCTGCGATACCCTCTCAAGTCTGAGCTGAGGCACACTAGCAGACCAATGTTTGGAAAATAGCCTGCCTGAATGTGTCTGCACTGTAATTATAAATATAATGTGGATATTCGATCTCCCTCCTAGAAATCTGAAATTATAACAAAAAAGTGTAAGAGACAACAAAAACAGCAATGTGCCAAACTTCTACCTCAGCCACTCATAAATATGTATGTCAAAGGTTGAATATTTTATTTCATTATTAATATTTTATTCTACCTGAACATACCATCCATGCAGAAACTGTTTCATTAACTCAGACACTCAATAGCATATATCACAAATAAACAGTCCATTTTGCATTCATTATTCTTATATAAAAAACCTGTATGTCTAATAACAGTCATAGCATATACAAGAAAATGGTACCTCAATAGCACTTCCAGAGTGAATGTCAGGTTTCAGCTGCATAACTTCTGCTGATTCACAGGGGCTTATGTGCCTAAAAGCCCTATTAAACACTTTCAAAATTTATGGCTATGTAACTTTTCCCAGTGTTAAGCTAGTCTAACTGTAGGCAAAAATATGTGGTACAAATATGTGGCAGTCATGGTGCAGATAAGAAGTTTATTGGCCTGCTAGAAAAAAAAAAAAAAAAAAAAAAAAAAAAAAAAAAAAAGTTTAGAGAGTGTTGCTCCTGCTGAGGTCATTGGCAAAACTTCCACTGACTCTAACTGCAGCAGAGCTAGGCCTGGGGGGAAGAGATTTTCTTTCTCTTCTGTGTAAATTCCACCATTTATTTGGTTTGAGTTCGGGGTGGTTGCCTTCACTGAAGAGAAGGGAAGAGAGAAACTGAATCCTTAATGCTGGCAACTCTCATAACAATTCTGAAAAACTTCAGGACTGTACTCATCCAATCCAGTAGAGATTTGTCTATTCAGCTCATGGCTGTTGAAGAAGAAATATATAAACATCATGCAAATTAATATATTCTGATAACCTGACAGCCACTATAAGTAATCAGATCCAACAGATTTACAAACTGCATAGTTAAGAAACAACTGTAAGTGGTTAGGCAAATCAGACACCTAGCACTGAAGCATTTTGATACTGTGTAAATGGAAAAAAAAGACACTCTACCATTCAATTTGGTAACTATATATAATCTCCACAGTTGTCCATGCTGAAAACATCTGTTTCTTATACTATTAAATGTTTTTTTTGCACATAAGGAAATTTATGCATATACTTAATGAGACATCTTATCAGACAAGTATCTTTTTAACACATTCTTTGTACCTGAATATACTTTCCTTAGTTTACAATGTCTTTGGTAAAGAAGCCAGAAACACCATCTAAAGTAATCAACTGGAAATAAGTATCTCTGTTAAGTACTGCTTTCCAAATATTGAAATCTCAGTATGACAATAGAAGTTCCAAAAGTTCCAGACTTATTTTAGTTCTTAAATCAGTTTGGCAACTGCAAACCTAATCAGCATTTTTCTATTACATCTTGTAATTAAGTGTGGAGTTTTTGAAAATAAATCATTAGAATAATTTTCGTAGACTGTAGGAATTCACTTTAAAACCTAACAAAAATTAAAAATAAAAAATTATTCTCCTACCAATCTATGTCTTAAATGCCCTACAGTCACAATAAAATAATTGGTATTTTGGAAGCCATGTCTTGAGTGTAGATATTCCACCTCTGCTTTGTAATAAGTTTCAGCTCTTTTCTTGGAAAGATCAACCTCTCTTTGGTACTTCAGTCAAATGTGTAGCATTTCAGACTTATTTTATTGAAGAATCTACACTTTTCTTTTATTCATTTTATTGGGGAAGTAATTATGTTTTTGAGGTGTTATCTCTGTTACGTACTTCATGACCTATTGTACATATGTCAAATATATTTTTGAAAATATGATACTCTTTGGGGGAATTCTGAGGCACTCATACAGATTTCAGCTGGATTAAGTGCTGTAATGAAAATGCTGCCCAAGTGTATTTTATACTACAGTAAGTACTTATTTCAGAATTCAATTATACCTACAGGAATATATTCTGTGTCTGATTATCTGGGAATGCCAAAGATACACAGTGTTCTGGCAGAATGACTTCAGCTCTGCTAACTATTCTTTTGAACAGGAGATTGGGTGAAAATATTACATGCAGGTTGAATTTCCTCCTCTGGTCTACCAAACAAAGGTATTTACTTCAAGGAAGTGAGAACAAAAAGGCTGCTCATTTATGTGCTCTTCTTAGCTTTTCCACTACAGCTACACCATTGGAAATGTAGTTAGACTTTTTTTTTTTTTTTTTTTTTTTTTGAATTATGGCTCAAGGCAAAAAGGAAAAAGGGCACTGTGGTCTGGGCTAGTGCAATACTTAGTAAGAGCTAGGCCAAGATCCTCCTGCAGTACAAACAGTAAACAAGAAAAAGAAAAAGAAAAAGAAAAAGAAAAAGAAAAAGAAAAAGAAAAAGAAAAAGAAAAAAAAAGCAAAAGGATGAGCTACCTTAATATTTCATTCTGACTTTATTTTGGGAAATAGCAATCTTAAATTCTTACTCTGTGTTTGATTAATATTTATTAAGAAAAAATAAATAGCATTTCTGTTTGGATTTCTTGTGTTTTATAACATTCACTCTTATGTAAAAATCAGTGATAGTCTCTTCCACTTCTAGTTCCAGTGAATTCTTTCAGTGATGTCTTGATGTGCTTTCAATAGCTGGTTTCAATTTTACTGGTTCATTGGCCTACTTGAAGACATTTCATTCAAGCAAATTCAATTTTACCAGCAGTTTGAACTGAAGTTTGTTATTCTGTTTAGAAGTTGGTTGTATGAGCAATTTATTGCTATATATATTTTTTTACTATCTCTAAAATGTTGAATGATTCTTAAGATATAATTCTGTGAAAAAGTTTTTATCAAAAAAAAAACAAACTTTATTTTTAGTATCAAATATGTTATTGTTATTCACATAAAGAACGTAAAATATACAAAATCATTGGAACTGGTGATATAATTACTGTTAAATATTATTGCCATTTTATTTAGTATTTTACACATTTTAATCCTTCAGTAGCTTTAGTATGCATTACTTAAAGGCTCTTCCTTTTGTCATACTAAAAGCAAGCTAACACATTCCTTTTCCCAAATCTTTTATCTTTCTGACCTCTTGATAAAGTGAAACTTTTTAAACTTTAAAAAGTTTTACAATGTGTTATATGACAGTTCCCACATAGAATGTTCCATGCCTTATCTTAACAAAGAGTTTAGAAAACTCTTTATATGTAGCAGATATCCAAAAAGAGCTTACAGACATGCTTAGAAAAATAGAGATACAACAAATTCCTTTAGACTGTGATTTTCAGTAACAAAGGGTGAGGATTTTAGAAGAATGGTACATATTGATTAGATCAGTGTTGTTAGAAATAGCAGATAATGTTTTTAGGAACATGGGACTTTCTACAGATCTGAAATGCAGGCAGCAAACTTCAATCTAAGTGCAGACTGATTATAACTTTTCTGAATTACTTAGGTATCAGAGAATGTGAATAAAGGAGGGTGACAGCAACAGTATAAGTGATGAAGTTCTTGGTCCTTAAAAAGCAAAGAGACGATTAGTGAAGCATGTTCTCCAAGACATTGGAGTTCAGGGGCATATGTAAACCTATTCTTTTTTTTTTTTTTTTAATTTTCAACTCTCATATTTACAATAGAAACACCAATTTATAAGGCAATTATTAAAATTGAGATCCCATGAGTTTAACCATTCTATTCCATGTATTACGTTCAACAGCTGTTCTCCATTGATTCCTCCAAAACCTCATTGCTAATATCAAGTCAATGGTTGTCAGACAGGAAGTTTAAAAAAAAAAAAAAAAAAAAAAAAAAGAGGTATGGATAACTTCAGCCTACTCAAGTACAAGGGACACAGCCAAAGGAGAGTGTTCAGACTTCTGACCTTTCCACATATTTCAGCTACTGTCAGATGGATTAGATAATGGAACTACTGTCAGTACCTAAAACATCACATTTGCTCTTTGGTTGGCCTGTTCTTAAGGTAAGAAGTGACAGTAGTACTACCTCCATTCGCATCGCGATCTACTGCCTATGGCATGTGGACAAGAAATGAAAGACAAGGTTCCACCTTAACCTCAGGTGATTCAAATCCTTATCTTTCTTCCAGAAGATGAAACCATTTATTGACTGTCCTGCTGAAGGGGCACTGCTGGGCTGTCAAGAACACAAACTGTAGAATTAAAAAGGACCTGTGACTGTTAGGGCCCTCTGCATATAAGATCAATAAAATGTTCATATTTTTGCATCCATATGCATCACACTTGGTAATCAGAATATAGAAACAATCTTGATAGCAAAAACTGAAATGATTTTTTTATTATTAAATTATGTTGATAGATTTGGCCAGAAAAATGTTGCTTAAATCAATGGCCTGATTAGTTCCAATGGTGCTAATTAGTTCTCCCATCTGACTATGCCGTGAACTTGACAAAATATAACCACCATGATTTTCACTTCATGAAGAGCTGTGCTGTAACACAGATTACAGGAATCATTGACTATACTCCAGTTAATACTATTGACATGACTAAAATCAGAAAATGTGAGATCATGTCAGACAAAGTTCCAGTGATTTCCAGATTATTAATATATTTGTTTTTGTGACTATCTATGTTAATTCTATGGAAAAGAGTTTTGTTTAATTAAAATTCAAGAAAGATTCAAATTTAAAAAAAAAAAATAAAAAATACATCAATTTGTAATACATTAAGATAAAAATATCAGTACAGTTCAGAAATGAATCTGGCAATAAAGTATTTATCTTTTGACTAAATAATTTAGCATTTGGCTTCATGATCTTCTTAATACTTCCCTCATCCAGGCTCCTACGAAGTCCTCAAAATATGCAGAATGATATATTGTGTTCTGGTTAATCACTGAGCTAATGAGTAGATACAAGTTTTTAGGTGGGAAAAAGTGCTCTGAACTATATTTTTGTGGTCTACACTTCCTTACTCATGTCTAAGGAAACACAGATAAGCCCAACATTATATACTCTCTTAGTGAAAGGCTATTATAATCAAGCTGATATTCTTCTCATTTATATAAGCTTTTTTTTTTTTTTTTTTTTTCCTGTTTTGGAATCTTCTTAACTAACATAACCCATCTGTGACAGCTGCTGTTGATAAAAGCTCTCTAAAAGCTGCTCTGCTTGAAAACAACACGCAATGTATTTTTTCTTTCACAACATTAAAAAATATTAGAAACAATTATTAAAAACAATAGTCTGCTATTACTTTGTATTATGCAATTTTCTTCTTGTATGCAATTGCATTTCTTTACAATTATAATTGAAAGACTTCTATTTTTTTTTTTAAATTTGGGATACTTACATAAAGAAAATGTCAAGTAAAGTAGGAAAAATACCTCAGTGATTAGGTTCATTACTCATGACTAGCAATTTTAGAAAGAAGGAAGGATCAAACTGAAGATTTTTTTAGCAGTTGATTGGGAAATATTATTAGGCATATATGAGAGAAGTAGTAAAAAATACCAGTTCAAGAATATTTTGTAAAGCAGACACAGTAATAAATTATATATATATATATTATATTATATATTAAGAAAGAATAATGTAGGTTGTGATTGAGACTTGTAAAAAAAGAATCTGGTTGCATTTAATACCAATACATCTGATATGTATACTGGTACACTGATATAGCTGGAATTTTTCTATATTTATATTTTATAGAATTACATTTTAATATAAACACTAACAGGATGAAATGTCTTTTTTTCTGGAATTTCTTAAATTCTGAATATCAGAATATGCCATTGGATTACAATTATTTTATATGTGAAGAAGGTTGGGGGGGTCATTTAAAGGAAATTTAAAATGTAAGAAAGAAAAGAAAAGAGAAACTCTATTTAACTACCCTTTGATCTCCTAGTACATGAGACAAAAATTCTTCCACTTGAACAAATGAAGTAACTCAATAACACACTTAGTCTTCTTTGTTCATTATCACTAGAAATGGTAGGTCACGTTTTTAACATCTGCTGATAGCAGTGTGATAACAGGCGAGAAGTGGTGTGTTCTGACTGGAGAAGAGTAAGCAGCCTTTGGTAAGTAAGATTTTCTTCTGTCTGCTGAGTTGGAGCCCATCTGGTCCTTCTAAGGTGCCTTGGTTTTTGCCTCTTCACCATTCTGACTGAATATATGTTTACTGAACATCTGAGTTTCATATAAATACCCTTACTTTTAAACTGCACAGAATCTTTGCTTTGGAGGAATTTGAGTACTCTGGCCATTGAATGAGGGGCTATTTAATGATGAGAAATATCAAAGAAATGGCTTCAGTTAATTCCCTTGTGCTAACTTTTCCCTCCAATGCCACAACACTACTAGGTGGGCCACATGCACCAGGGGCCATCCCTAATCAGTACAGATCATAAACTGAACCAGTCCATTGCTCAGGCAATAAAGAACACTGCAATCAAATGTTTGAGTCCAGTTTGCCTTCCTCTGCTGTACACAGTCCTTCGCTATCCAAATTGCCTTTGTGCCATAAAACATCCTCACATGTTTTTATGCCACACAGCTACCCTCAGGTATACGCTATGAAAATACAACTTAAATTAACTGCAAGATATCCCTCAGATTATTTCAGAGGGATATGAGTTTGTGGGCGCACACACACATACAGACAAAGTAAAAACTATTCTTCAGAGATAAGGGAATGATTTGGGGCACTCACAGGTAATGCTGGGCCAAGTATTACATAGTATGGCTGCAGTCAAGCCACCTGGTCTTGAATCTAGAGGATGATCCCTGGACCTGGCCCTAGTAAGATCAACTTGGATCACTGAAAGGTGGCCACCAGCATAATGTCTTATCTGTATTTACTGGGTATATCTAGTGAATCCCTAGTGCCTCGTAAGGTATGTCCTAAGGACTTGTAGGATACATGTCAGGCTTGCATATCTGAGCACTGTAGTCTGGAGCTTGGTCAATCAAGAGATATTAGTGAGCAGCCTACAACAAGTTCATAGCCCTTTATGTGGTTGCAGCAAAGCAAATGAAGCTGCAGTTATAGGGCAGGTTACAAATTCTGAGGTGTTGACTTGACTCTCATCTGGATTTGGACACATTTTCACTGAAACCATATCCTCTTACTCTAGAGGACACCAGTATGGCAGCTGAGCTGGCAGGCATCCCTGCCACTGTGAAGGCATGAGTGATTTTCAGAGAAAAACTCACCAAAGAATTATCACTGGGGGAAAAGAAATGCACTCCTTGTAAAGCTATATGTTGGTGTCCCTATCTTTCAGGGGACCACTGAAAACTTTAAATAAAGAAGCTCACCCCCCATACAATTACTTGGGTCTGAGGTGGACCAGTTTTGCACCATTTCAGATCAGATGGTTACATTTCACCTATTGAAAATGAGATTTTATGGATGGAAGTGTCAGGCAACTTCAAATAAGCAGAGCTGCCAGCCCTGCCTGTAATAAAAAGTTGTACATACACACACAGACATAGACCTCCTCAGAAACCTCATCTATGCTCACATGTCTCCTTCTGGACAGAAACAGCAGAGCTGGCCAGACAGAGATGGGAGGAGTACAGAACAAGCGTGAACTGTCTGGAGTCAGCCAGAAATGAGGCTCCCACCACTGCGGACGTTGCTTATAGGTCACAGTCATGCAGCATGCGTGAGTGATAAACTCAAGAGTTATGAGTCATTAGAGCAACTTATAGGTCATATGTATGCAGACGTGACCAGAGGGCAACAGCACAGGCTGGAAGCCAGATCTGCTGCTGATGGTATGACGGGTAGCACTCTTCCTTTCTAGTCAGCACTAAATCAACTCCACTCCCTGACCGAATGAATAGCTGTCAAACAGGGAAAAATCCTCCCTAAATAGAAGTCAAGAGGTGCATGGAGTGTTTCATTGCACCCCTTGACATCGTTCCCATTAGGCTAGCTGCCATGATGAGTGGATAGAAACATAGACTGGACTTGTTAGGAGGGTGGGTGGCCTATTTAATGCCTATAGTAGTGTGTGGTTATTAATGTACCCTCTCAAAACAGAGGAAAAACACCAAAGCTGCATGTTGAGGGAATTTAGGGGAGCTCCAAAAGACTGGCAGCTTCAAGGAATGCATTTTAATAAACACAGAGCCCTAAGAAACAAAACAAATAATAATATATTATTAAAATTAAAAACATATTATTAAAAGAAGGGCTTTATGATAGTGTTTGGACCATTTTCTGGTTTCTTGGCTGACACTTTCCTCCCTGCTGTTCCAGACTTTCCCACAAGCATTGTCACAGCTATAGGCTTCAACAGCCCTTCATCTGCTCTTGAGGTTCTTACAACTTTTTTTTCCCCATTAGGAACTGCACACAAAGCTCTTTAGTAGTGCCAGTTTTGTTTTCTTTTAATAATAATAATTAAAAAAAAAAAAAAAGTTAAACTGGGCAAGCTCTTTTCTTGAAAAGAATGAGGAATGACAGCAGCAAACTAACAGAAAAGACCAAATATATTCTTTTGTTTCTATTTTGCAGATTTTTTTTTCCAGCTTCCACTTATATTGCTTATTTTTCTTTTTTTACACCAGTGGGTCACCTTTCACACCATGTTGATCTTCAATGCCATCACTGATAGCTATGTAATGGAGCTATGTAATGTACTATGAAAAAAAAAAAAAAAAAAAAAAAAAGGAGAGAAAAAAAAATCTGGCTTAGAAGACAATGATTCTTTCCTTTGGGTAGTGGGAAATTAAGGAGTGGATAAGTATTTGTTTGGACTGTCTGAGAACTGTGCAGGTTCTATATGCCAGAATAAGTACTCTATTTACTAGCACTTACATTTGACTATACCAGAGTTGCTCTCCAAATGTTAATAAGCTAAGCAACAAATATGGTGGGGATACTACTTTAAACTTGTTCTTATAAGTCATAAATAGTGCAGGAGACTGTTCTAGTACATTGATAAATGGATAAACAACAAAAGGGCTGTCGTTATAAGAAAATAGTTCTGCTGCAATTGGTACTACATTTTAACATCAATGAGCAAAGCTGAAAAGAAGCATTTGCACATATTGTGCCCTCATTATAAAACAAGATTTCTCCTTTTGCTTTCATTCTTTGTCTTCTAGGTTCATGATGTGTTTAACTTTTTCTCTCTTTGTAGAATAAGCCCTAAAGAAGCATTGTCTACTGATCCAATGAAGCTATTTAAAACAGCAGCAAACATCTACGCAATACATAGGACATCATTCTCATGAGGGCAACAGCTGTTTTCAGGTCTTATCTTTCCAGAAAAGAAAGAAGATATTACATTCACAGAGAACATGTCCAAGCATTAGATTTAGTTTTGTATGTCTAAACGTATTAGCATTGTAATATAATAAAAAGTGCTATAAGAATGTCTTGACAAGCTTTAACAATGATAAGGTCTTTTTTTTTTCCCTGAAAGGTTCAGTTTCAGTGATCTTAACTCTACACATAAATTCTGTCTGCTGAATTCATACAATAGTTTCATTTGTTTTTCTTCAGGTTAACTTTTACACAAAACTTCTTGTTCGGTTCATCCTGTACCTCATGGGTTAAAGTACTAATCCAGACAGTAGCTAATTAACTCTCTGTGTTGAAGAATTTTAACCCTAATCTTTAAGGAGAGGCTTAAAAGTTACAAAGCCTTCTGGGAGCAAGTGGGCAAAATCAGCGTCTGTTGAAACTATTCTATTTAATGTAAATATGTTCCCACTAGATCAGGGACCAAAACACAGACATTACTCACTTGGGTGAGTAACTCACTGAGACCAGAATCATGGCCTATTTCTGTCTCAGTTAACACTCTCTTAGAGCAATAGTGTTTCATGGTATTTATATTACTTCAGGAACATAAACTGGTCTTGTCACATGCATTACTGGGTCTGACTCCATAGTCTCCTGCCTTCCCCATACCAGACCCAAGACTGGTATTGATACTGTCCTGCAGACCTACAGCTTGCTAACACCTTGTCTTCTGATCTGGAATCCACTGGTCCAAGGTTTACAGCATCTGGCTTGAAGGAAGATGACCACAATTGAATCTTGTTGATTCAGAGCTCACATGGTGGAAGATAGGATTGTGTTGGAGAGTCAGCCCAACTTGTTTTGAGTTATGCTCTTCACCACTTAATCACTGTAAAGTTTTCCTGTTGGTAATTTGTACCTTCCACATGATCATTTCAGCCTATTATTTCTTGATCTTTCCTCACCAATCAAGAAATCTATTTTTTTTCTTCTGTTCTCATTTCATATCATTCTACTAGGTACACTTCTTTAAGTGTACCACACTGCCACATTAATTCATCTTTTTTTTTTTTTTTTTTTTTTTTTTTTATGGATAAACCATGTCTTCAAGGTCTCAGTTTACTTCCTCTGCTTCCCTTTTTATCTGAACTATATTTTTTCCTGAAGTGCAAAGCCCATAACTGGATGCAGCAAGGCTCAATCAGAATGAAAGGATTATTTTTTATACCATAAGTTCTGTCAGTCTCAGGCTAGACAAGTTCTTTCTTGACACTTCAGAAACTTCTGAATACTTCTTGCCCTGCTGTGACTTAAGCCTGGCTTATAGAGGCCTTAGAGCCTTCTCCCCACTCCTGCCACAGCTCCCTGCAAACCACAAGGAGATTAATGATTAATTAAACCCAGATTCTTTGACATTTTTCTACATCCAATAATTCATTCTGTCACAACAACAATGGAATTAAAACAAAATGAAACAGTCATTAAAAAAAACAGGTTGTAGTACAGAGTCACTAAGTAAGCAGTCCTTAGGTCACTAACTAACCCAGCCAGCTTTTTATAGACCTTCCCCCACCTAAACCAGGACATCAAATTGCTTTATTAATTCAAAGTAATGCATGCAGGGAATCATCACCCAAAAATTTAGTTTGTGGGTAGTGGGCTGTACAAATAATTATATTTTCTGTATGACCACAGAACCAAAATATACAACACAATTCTTATTTCCTCTCCCACTAATCAAAATAGCATTAACTAGTTTTCTTTTTCTTTTTCTTTAAAATAATAGGGGTTTAAACAGGAATTCATGGGGAGAGAAAGAGTGACAGAGAAAGCTACCACACTGTATTCTGCAGGAAAAAGCTGAAAACAAGAAGGAAAAGAAAAAAAAAAAAAAAAAATAGGCAGAGAACTTGAGCAGGACATCTAAGCAAATATTCAAACTACTTCATTGTGTCCTACCTATGGATGCACTGACAGTGGCAGAACAGAATTACGAAAGCATTTTAGATTTGTTATGAACTAAACTAGGCTTTAAAGCATTTGGAAAATTTCTCATTTCCAAAATTTTCTTTATTTTTCATTTGGTGTGAACAGTTAAACAAACTTCAAGTCAAATTTGCAACTGTTTGCGAATGACTTCAAATTGCATTTTAGAAAAAGATAGGAAGGTTCAAAGATATTTTTTACTGGAAGAAAAAAGTGGCCCACTTCAGTAGTTAGACAGTGTAAGCAGAGCACACATCTGAGTCTCTATTCAAAGCAAAACACTGAAAAAAGCCTGTAAATTCATCATGACAGTATAATAAAAATTTAGACAATATAAATCACTTAAAACTACTATAAATAGTAACTTTTATTTACACTCACATGCAGATGAATTTTTCTGAGTATGGAGGGCAGGAGATTAAAGATGTTCTGCCAAAAAAACAGGATTAAAAGATAGAGTTCAAATGTATATTTAGGGCTGGGAAAGATGAGGGATGGTAGTGATTATTTTAGAGCTCCACCAAGCACCTTTGTCCAATTAGCCAAATGCTTTCTTTTTCAGAATAGCTTGGAGGAGTCCAGAGCTGCTGGCTGTCCTATGGAGCAGACATAAGTACTGCTGCTGAAGACTGTTAATCTTTGTTGTTTTAAATCTGGCCCTCTTTACAGTGAGAGACCAGTTCTACCTCTTATTGCAAAAAGCAGCGTACAGGTACAATGGCTGTATATGAACAAAGTCACTTTGCCTCATAGGAATTATTAAAATGTGTCCTTCCATTTGTACTGGGTCTGTCTGGGGTGTTAACTTTCCCTGCAGCAGCCCACACGGTGCTGCGCTCTGCACTTGTAGCTAGAACAGCAGTGGTATCACACCGGTGTTGTGTCTGCTGCTGAGAAGTGCTGGCACAGCAGCAGGACTCTCTCTAACACTCCTAGGGGGTGGGCAAAAAAAGTGAGAAAGAAACATCAGCAGGGCAGCTGACCTAAACCAACCAAAGGGATATTCCATACCATATGATGCCACACTCAGCAATAAAAGGTGGAAAAAGGAAGAAGACGATAGGGGTGGGCTCTCGTTGCAGAAATGTCTGTCCTCCTCCCGAACACCGGCTACGTGCGTTGAGGCCCTGCTTCAAGGACGTGGTCAAGCATCGCTCATTTGTGGGAAGTAGAGAGTAATTTCTTTCCTCTGCACTTCCACATAGCCTTTACTTGTTTTGTTTTGTTATTCCCTTTCCCCCTCCCTCTTCCCCTTCCCCATTTTCACCTTTAGTTGAATTGTTTAATTAATAATAATATTTCCTTAATAATATTTTTTCTCTTTAATTAAATCATCCTTATCTCAACCCGTGAGTTGTTCTTTCCTTTACTTCTTCCCCTCCTCATCTGAGGAGGGGGAGTGAGAGAGCGGTTGTGGTATTCAGCTGCCTAGCATGGTAAAACCACCACACCATTTCACAGATTTTCCTTCTCCCACCCAAACACTGAGCTTGATATTCCTCATTCAGACAAAAGTTTGTGTCATCCCCCTCAGGGGTCCATTTCCCTGACTCAACAATCTCACCCTTGATGTCTATTTTTCTTATATTCTCTATAAATTTGTACATGACAGTTTAAATGAACCAAAATATAGTGGTTATTATGCAGGGATATACAGAATAAATATTTTAGCAAAGTACTTTTATAAAGTTGAGCATCTTCAAATCACAAAGCCAAAAATTAGAGATCATAAGAATGCTCTACGCTAAGGTTGCTGCTAATATCATTTGGTTGCAATAGGAAAGCCTTGAATCATTTCTTGGACTAAAAAACAATGAAGATAACAATACTTGGTATAATATTCCCTCCCCTTCTCAACATACATGAGACAACTATTCAGATTAAAATGTGGGTAGGCCATTCCCTGACTTTCCCATTGACCATGATTATTTGTATATCCAAGAAGGCTCAGACAGTTACACAGTCCTGTTGCTTTTCTTCATTACATCAATTTAAGAGTACAAAGCCCACTGAAGGGGATGTCTCTTTAGTACTAGAATAATTAACACAATGATAGCTGGACTACTAGAGCAGTTAGTATCAACATAATGAATCAACCCAGTATTTGCTTTAACAAACAAAATGTTTGGGTCAATATTAAATGTCTATGTTCATCCTTTTATTTAACCTCTTTTCACTTCAGTAATTTTTTAAAGTAAAGTCTTTTCAAATGCTGGAATAGCTTTAGCTTTAAAGCACTAAAACAAAAAGCTTTTCCACTTTTGGCTGAAACTATGCTCTGAATTCATTGACATTTGCTGGTTATTTCAGTCCTCATGGAAGTCCTGTTTTGGATTAGTTCACAATGTCAAAATGTTTCACCAGATGTACTTAAACACAGTAATCAAATCACCACTCATTTTTTTGATAACCTAAACAGATTGAAGGTTTTTAGACCTTTTCTCCAGTTCTTAAGAAATGTTGCCATCATCTCCAATTTCTGAAGATCCTATGCAAAATGCAAACACCAGAGATCTCTATGATTTCTCTTAGTATTCTTGTCATGGGTGTATTTGGAAGATGATAATAATAATAATTATTATAGTTATTATTATTACTAGTTTAAAAAATCGACTCCCCTGTGTGTCAGGGGAAGAAAATAAGAAAAGATTTTTGAAGAGAAATACAAAGGGGAAAAAAGATTCTATGATCACAGTGAAACTACTCTTCCTTTTAAGCTAAATAGGTCATTACATAGTTTCTTAGAGCCTGAACAATTAAGTAAGTTTTCTTGTAGAAGCTAAACCTGTAGAATTTTAACCATTTTTCAGTATTGATTTCAGAAAAGTGAAATTTCAGTCACAGAGAGGAGCTGATACTGAGGAAGAAGCAGAGTTTCTCCAGGATCATGATGGTGCACATCCTGAGACTCACTGGTGAAGGAAGGGAAAGATACGGAAATGTGAATCAGGTCATTCTGCCTATTTGAGCAAGCATATCTACTCCAATCTCTGTTTCCCTGTGGATTTGATCAACACAAAGCATGTGCTGCCTCGAGGGCTCAGTGTGCACTCAGTGGGATTACTTAATGGAAATGAAGTAGATGGCCAGGAAATCACCATGGTATGAAACTAGTGACAGAGGAAGGGGGAAGGGTTTCATTTTCAGGCACACACTCTTTTGACAAGCCTGCCATCAATCCCATCTCCTGTGGCTCCTTCAGAGAGCAGCTGTTACAGGCATGAAAGAAAAAGCGGGGGCTACCACAAGAAGCACTCTAACATCAATATCTTAACTGTTCTGTCCCTCCAACTTCACTATATCGATCTTGCAGACAAAGTCTTCTGTTTGCCCGGGCCACCTTAGTGACAAAGATTCCCACCACAGTTGTCAATCATATGTTGGTAATTTCTTAATTGTTTTTGACTGCTTTTCCTTATTTCTACAACTCTTTCTGCTTGTATTCTGCAGCATGCGCTTCTGCTACAAGTTGCCAGAATACCCCATGAAACACACTGGACAAATCAGTCGGCCTGGGTTGCTGGGATGTTCTGGCAGATCAGAAAAGGCCAGTAGAGAAGAAGAAATAAAAATATGAGCAAAAACATAGACACAAACAAAAATACAAATACAAATGCAAATACAACTCACTTTTGGAGTTGTATTAGGAATTACTTACGTGTTAAGAATGGGGTACTTGTTCTTAGACCCTGACTCCCACTACTGTGTCAAGTGCTGTTGTCAAACCCAGCTAAATCACAGGAATTCATGGCACTCTGTTCTTTCTAGACCTACATCAGAAATTTGCACCATATCACCTTCATTCCAGCAGCAAACATCTCAAACAAGATTAAAAGGAGCATCAAAAAGAGCAGTGGTCACTAGAGTGGAAACCTAACCCTGTTAAAGTCCATTAACTATAGTGGGGCCAGGATTTCACCCCAGCTTCTTTTTTTCCTGCTTTAAGTGTGTGATTTGACAGGGGAAAAGTTCAATCGAAGGCACACAGTTAGACTATGCATACAACAAAGAGAAGGGAGGGGAAAAAAAGCAGCACAAAGGATTACTTTAAAGTTAGACCTCAGCTCCTTTAGTTTTACACAATGAAGGAAAGCACATAGGTTTCAACAGGATGAAAGCAGACTTTATTTTGTAAAGAGATCTCAGGATGAAACAAAGGACTGTAATTGTACCTCCTATCTGCAAATCTGAGGTGGTGAAGGAAGAGAAAGTGGGTGGATGGTTAACAAGAATAGCTTGAAACCATGCTTTGTTAACAGAGTAAAATTAGCTTGCTGAGAACCTTTATTTTCCACATAACTTTTAACAAGAGCATTATTTTACATATCTCCATGGTAGAGAGCCCATTTACAAATTTGCAGCAAGTAACCACTGAACTTGAACTAATTTTTCTCTCTGTTTTCTGTTTCATCTACTTAATTAGCAGCAGTACATTTGAGTTGGGTTGCTTACATCTGTAGCTGAAGGTCTGTCAGCGTTTCTATACTGCACACCTAGGGTGTTATTGAACTGGTCTATTGCTGCTTCACAAAATACCTTCTAACCTGATTACGTCTGAGAAAGGTTTATAGGTAAACGTATAGGTTGTTTTTCAAAGAGTCATTCAGGTAGCTCTGCTGAAATGGTTTGAAACAGCCAAGTAAAATGAAAATGGAGGAGTACTCAATTTGCACGCCCTTTTTTTTGTTCATTTTTGAAGCTCCAAAAAGCCACATGTGGTCCGAGCAGAAGTCCACCCAGCTTGGAACCTGTCTGCAGCAGGAGTTGCAGCAGATGCTGGAGAGAAAGCGATACCCCTGCCGCACGTCCCAACCACTGCCATAGCATCGCCCCACATGTTTGCCATACAAATGGGTTGAGATCTGCAAGTTGTGCATGATTTTTTTACAGTTACATTTTAGCAGACATATACTGTACTTGGCATCATAAAACTTGCTTCGAAGCACAGTTATATTATTACATGTAGGTTCATTCTGCAATTTCTACAAACCATCTGTTGTGGGGCACGCAAGAATGTACTTTTACTCTTGTGTGTTTGCATGGGGCTTAACACCAATGAACTGGTGTGGCCTGTCAGTACTGCCATCCGAAAACACCCTCAGAACTCACCAGTCTGTTTTAAAAACCTGGCAACTCTTCTCATTTTTTCTAGCCTTTCCTGTGAACTTGCAAATGCAGGATACAGATTGTCCCCATCATTCATTTAAAGACCTGATCGGTTTTTGGCTGGAAATGCCTTCTACAACTCCACAATGAAATTCAGAAATAGAGATTTTCCACTCATTTTTGTTAGGGCTTTTCTACCTTGCAGAGTGAATTTCATTATGACTTATGTCATGGCAGGTGTGTTTCTCCCCTCACCTTCTTAATGCAGGAAGCATATGAGGCATTACCCACAGTAATAACCCCACTGAATATCTCTACCACTAAAGATGACTGGGAAGCCAACTGGCCAGTTTGGAGTTCCCTTTCATAAGGGAAATTCCATGGGAGTTATGGGGCTTGTATAATAATAGCCTTATTCTATTATATTTTCCTATATGAACTTCATGTTCAGGTTATGGGTTTGGGGAAAGAGTTTTTAAAAGATATAAGGAGCTAACATTTGTGAACAACAATTGAAGATGTAGATTCATCTTCATGTAGATTCAGATTTAATTTCAAATTGTCATGTTTTGGAGAGTATAGATTGAACCTCCTGAGATTATCAGACCTTTATTTTTAAGGGTTTTATTTATTTATTTATTTATTTATTATTTTTTTTACATGTTTAAGTTCATTCAAATTTATTTAGCAGATCCATCTTTGGAGGAGGAAATCTCTACCTTATTAAATTCAATGAGTCAAAGACAGGAAGGTAGAAAAATATGTATTACTTGGAAAAATCTGTTGATTAATACTGAAGGGCTCTCTACACAATTTAAAATTAAGATTAATCTCAATCCATATAATATATGGAAAATCATTTAAAAATTGCAACCTGAGATTTCAGTCTTGAACAGTTCTGCCACACCAAAATGAATGCATATTTGCACTCTGAATTATATACATATTTAACTCTTATCCTCTAAACATAAACTCTTTTTAGAGTGTTCATTAAATCTACAGTAAAACTTCTTTAACATTGTGTATCTAGCATCTTTTTACAATACAGGAGTTGCAACATACAAAGTACAACACAAAACCAATCAAATAAATTTATCTATAGAACAAATACATTTGAGGGGTTTTATAGAGCTGCTGCTATTCTTGTTAAATTTCCTTTTTTTTTTTTTTCTTCTAATTTCCCTTTTGTCTATTTAGCACATCAATATTTTTTTTCTTTTCTTCTTTTATGGTTTCAGCCCAAACTGTGCTGCCCAGTTCAGGCATCAGGCAGCATGATGGTATTTATAGTGTTCTGGGATGTGGCAGTCTGTCTCTCCTGGTAGTGGGAAATGAAGAATTTGCACCACTTAAAGAAAGTGCTGTTCTAAAACAAGTTTCTTGCTCTGCCAGGCAATGCCACTACATTGTACAGCTTCACAGATGAAGCTTAGCCCAAGTGCATAGATTTTACAAGATTTCTTTACACTTGTATGGTAAATCCAGTCTACCTACTGTCTTTCTTGCAAAGGTAGAAGTATTTGCCAAGCAATCACTAGGCTAGTGTGTAAAAGTCAGGATGTGAAAACAATATTTTTTCTCTTTTCTCAAGTGAATGTACAAAAACATAAAAAGTACAAAAAAAAAAAAAAAGGCATAAAAAGTTAATGATTGAATTGAAAATAAGTGTTGATATCTTCTCAAAGGTGATTCCTCTTAATACGGTTGAGGATTTTACAGTCAGAGATTAGGAGCTGGGGTAGATACATTGCATCATCAAAGGGTAGCTGCCAACACCAAGCCATTGTGTGAAAGGGAAGGCTGCACCAACAGCCCTCTGCAACAGCACAAAAGCTACAACTCATAATTTTGTGCAGAGATTACTTACGTAAGGCTGCCTAAAAATCTTGATAGTGCTAGATCCTGTGTTTTCAATTGTGTATTCTTATAAATTCTTATGAATTGTGTATTCTTATAAATTCTTATAAAGGGATTCTTATCCCTTTGACATTCCTGTATCTAATTAATGCAAGGTGAAGCAGGATACAAGTTCATCAAATAAAATTCTACCATTTCTAACATTCAGCAACCTTATTCCAGGCACACAGAACAGGCAAAATTAGATTGTCATCAAGATCAAAGGTTCGGTGGCAGTGAGGAATAAAACTGATTGTTCACTAAAGCTGGAAACTACTATGATTTCTTAGCTAAGCATTGTTGCATAGAAACTAACGTTAGGACTCAGAAATGGTAGGATACATACAAGAAAATACCAAGTCACTTTCAGTATAAATTGCTGAAGTTTTTGGTAAAGTCCAAAGCATAGCCTAAATTATAAGCAGCTGTCAAACTGTCACACTGTCAGTTATCTAACATAGTCCCATTACTATTTCTCAGCCACCTATGAAAACTGGTGAAATAAATAGGTAATATGTCAGAAGATTCTCCTGTAAACCATCCATTAAGAGCTGGCTCACTTCCTGTGTTGTGTGAAGTTTTGTCTCCTAGCATTCTCATCTGTATATTTAGGCTTTATAGGTCTAAATCTTGGGAGTTAGAAATAAAATGATAGATGTTCACTCTTCTTTAGAGCCCGTCTCAATGTGCTCTTGCAGCAATGTGTTCCACCAGCTAACCATGACTGTTATGAAGAAACATTTCCATACGTCACTTCTAGATCTGCTGCCAGAAAATCACTCTGTTTTTCCTGCGTTCTATCAGCCAGTTGATCATGCTACTGAACAAGGTGATCCACCCAAACCCAGCAGCTGTGACGGCCTGTGATTCACATGGTGAGGAATGCGGTATGACACCAAATTTTGCAGCCCCTTGTTTTTAGAAAGCTGATCCACACCATGCACCCTGGCTTCCCTTGCAGTCCAGCTCTGCAGCAACCTGTGGAACTAGTTTGAAAGCAGATGAGTTAACTGCCGCTGAAGTATTTTTAAAGTGTCAGAGGTATTTTTAAAGTAATTGTATTCCTTTGATGAACTTTGCCTGAAGGCTAATGACTGTAAACATTCCTACATAAGAGGAGTCTTCATTACCAGATCCTCAGCAATTGTCTTTACAAAGAAAAAATGTATGAGAGCTGCACGGCTGGGAGGAAACACGAGCTTTCTTTTACTTTATTTATTTATTTATTTATTGAATGAATGAACTTCTGTTTAATAACACTCCCCAGTTATATTATGAAACAACTATATTTCTGTGACACTAGGAAGTCATTAGGTTTTCATGAAACTGCTAGAAAAGAACGTTTTTAAAAGTCTGTTGGATTCTTGTATTGCCACTGTTTTTTTTTTGTTGTTGTTGTTGTTGTTTTGTTTGTTTGTTTGTTTGTTTTTTCTTTCAACAATTGAATTGTCCTCTAAGGAGTTTATTCACATTCTACAGATTTGCTGTAAGTTATTGTGAAATCTGGCTTTGTCAGTAGCATGGACCATTTCAGTTGCTTTTCCCAGCTCTGGCCAGCTGATGTTATTAGTCTTTATTAAGTGACTAGTTGTGGATTTTTATGAGCTTCTACCACAAGATACATAACA
Source organism: Oxyura jamaicensis (assembly GCF_011077185.1). NCBI lineage: Eukaryota > Metazoa > Chordata > Aves > Anseriformes > Anatidae > Oxyura > Oxyura jamaicensis. Next base: position 93,161,165 of record NC_048895.1, on the reverse strand, counting down.
TAGGTAAAATCGTAGAGAATGGATTCATCCTGGAAAAGATGACACACGTGGCAAATATCCATCTTGTACTTAAGAGGTTAACTGTATGCAATACAACTTTATTGAGTATGCTTTTGTATTTAAAGTGTCCACAGTGTGATCTTTTGAAAGCTAAAGGTTAGATATTTTTTAATTGTGGAGTTTCTTATCTTTCTCTAGCGATAAATCTCTGTGGAATAGAAATTGATACAAAACAATTTTGCTTCAGACTTATTCTGGGGAAAAATTAAAAATAGTGTTAACAGAGTAATAAGTGTAAAATGTAGCAAATGCATTAAAAATAATTAAAAATAATTAGAACATTCTGAACATGAAAAAGGAAATGAAAAAGAGAGCAGGAAAGAGTTGAGCTCCATTATAAACTTTCCATACTAAGTGGTACAGTTACAGATAACACAAGACATATTAGAGTTTTTGCTGTTGTTGCTTTGTTTGTTTTTAATGAATCATTGACAGCTACATGGAGAAACATTTTTCTGTATCTACTAATCAGTTGGAGTATAGATAACCCTTTCCCAACACTGATATGGTATCACAATTGTCAGCATAGTCAGAAAGCACATACAGCTCTTTCTCTCGTGGTGATGGCACAGCAGTTGTGCCATCTACCTGATATGACCTAGCTTTGCTCAGTAAAAAAGTATCTCTTCATGCCCACAAATAACCGCTATTGATTTCATGATGCTCCTTTCTTAGCAATTTGACACTAAGGACTGCTGGCACCCAACTCTTTCAACGTGGAAGCTCTTTATCACCAAGGTAAATAAGGAAGCTATGGTCTCAGTAGCTGAAGCTCCTATCAGGTCAGCTTTTAATTATCTCAGTCCAGTAATGACTGGTAATCTCAACACTTTAAGCTTTACTGTACCTGTTGTTCTCCACTTACTACACCTGAAAAAGCAGGTGTGGAGCCTCCTTTTCCAAGCCTTTCTTACTGCTTCTTTCTTCACCTTCTGATCCACACCACTCCACCATCCCACTGGCTTAACAAAACAGAAATGGTACATTTATCTAAATTCTTGAAGGATGCTACATTATATATATAAGAATGGAACGTATATAATATATTAATCATTTATGTGTTAAACTAAGAGTAACCCCTAGCTTGGTTAGCCTATCTTTCATTGGTTGAAGCTGATTTTCCCTCAATGAATTCAAAGTTCATTTGCTATTTTAAGGGAATCCAGTAAAATTTTGTTCTGTGGGAGGGCAGTACAGTGGGGAAATAGTGAGGTTTGGCTTGAAGCAGAATTAGCTGGAGAATTTCTGGGTTTTGGCTGTACTTACTGTAATAGCAGATTAGTCTATGCTGAGAGATTTACTAGGGCCTGCAGAAAATTAGAAAACCAAATTTTCTTATGGTGGAAACTTCTCTATGATGTGAAAGCCTGCTTAGATATTCTCTGCGCAATCTGCCACTGGCTGCTTTCCGCAGACATCGGATACCTGCATCATAGCAATGCCATCTGAGGAGAACATATCTTTTGATCCCTTGGATGTGCTTTCTTGCACATTTAAAAATGGAAAGAAAGTTAGACAAGGGAACAAGTCTATAATTTCATTCCCTGCACTGTTTCTCCACAGCCTAGCAATTATTCAGGAGTTAAAAGACTGGATTTTAATAGATATGGCAAAACAATTAATATTAATAAAAAATAATATTAATAAAACCATTAATATTGGTGAATATTGGTGAACTGCAGTAATGAAATAGTTTTACCACCATTTTTGGCTAAACCTCTGCCAAACAGGTAGTTGTTTGTCATAAGAATCTGCAATGAGCATTTCATGTTTATGCAAAACTCATTTATACTGATTTCATATCAGTAGAATTCATTCTGGCTCATGGTGTTTTTCCTGATTTAAACCTGTACAGATCTGAGCAGAATCTGACAGTAAAGAGAACTAAGGTCCTATTAGATACTGGAACTCATAGTTGTTGAACAGAAAAGCTTTTATGCATGTGTCAGTGTTACTGAAAAATGTGCTATGTCACAATGCTTAGTGCATAAATCTTAGTTCAGTCTTGGTTTTCTCTAAGAGATCCTGATGTTTTCTCCCACATAATTTCTTCAGCTTTTTTTTTTTCCTCTTTGCTCAAACACTTTGTATATTTGTGTTTTAACACTGAATAACTTTTAACAGAGAAAAACTATTTGCACATATAAATCGATTTTAGGAACCAAAAATATGTGAAAGCTACTTCATGGATTTCTGGCCTTGTATCAGGAAACTGTGGAGAAGTAAACATTGCATCTCATGTACTGACCACGAGGTCATGATACACTCAGTTATGAAATGTCATTTATAAACTACTACCTTTGTGGTTTTGGGGAGGGGGATGGGTTTTGGTTTGTACCTTGAAAATCCTTAACCCTAAGGATTCACTCTTATGGGAATAAATCTGTAAATTAGGTTAGTCTAGGACCGGATGCTGTTGTTAGAAGCAGGGGGGCATTATTAAAAAAAAAAAAAAAAAAAAAAAAAAAGACAGGAGGAACAAATTATTTGCACTGTAGCAAGAAATCCTTAGATCAAGCAGTCCCTTTCAAAGTGTGATTGTGGAATGTAGCAGCTGCTCAAGATTCTGCCAAGTTGTGGGAGATTCATGACCAGTAGATTAATTTGCTTTTCACCAATTATAATTTATCTTACATCAGGACTGTTTACATTTTCTCTGTCATCTACATGCATTAGCACCAGGTTAATGTGCAAACCGTGTATTAAATTATGTCCTGTATAAATCTTTCCTGCTAAATAGCAGAGTCCTTGTCCTTACTTCCTGAGAATAACCTTTGATCTTCACATCAACAACGAAAATAATTACCATCTCTGCCCAACCCAGGACAAGTCATTTCACTCCTAAATAGCTACACAGCTGGAGACAGATGTGTGCCTCTCCCTGGATAGACCCTTCAGGGTCTTCCACAAGGCTTTATATCATACTTGTCATTCGTTTATCAGTGTCCAAATGTTGTACACTGGAAATGTGTGTAAAACATTCTCAGAATTTCAAACAATAACAAATCAGAGTGGGGGAGGGGAAAAAAAAAAGCTGAAGGAAATAATAGAAGTCTCCCAGCTGTGCGAATTTAAGTAGTTGTATTAACAGCAAATGAATTCTGAAAGTTGCCTTCTGCCATCTCCAGCAAAGGTTGATTCAGGGAATGCATTATTGATTTTCAAATCCGGTTCCAGACTAATGAAAAAATGTTTAAAACCTACCTTAGCATGTACAAAGACATCCAGACTATGGTATTCTATTTAGAGAAATAATGCATTTTTTTTTTTTTTTCAGGAACCTGATATTTCTGTGTGTTGTGGAGCACAGAGTTTTTCTAATATCTTTTTTTTTTTTTTTTTTTTTCTCTCAGATAAAGAAGATTTTTCTCTCAAGTGTATGTCCCATGTTGGATTCTGTTTTCCCCTTAATTTTATGATCATGTCTCTTTTAAGCCAAAATAATTTTTTATCTTTATTTTTTTCTTAATAATATGAAAGATTGTATCATTTCTGCTACATTATAAAAAAGTTTTTTTTTATGATACAATAAACAGAAATAATTTAAAGGAGAACAGAAATGGAAAAGATAAATTAAAAATATTTTTAACATTACCTCATGAAATTCAATATCACAAGCTTATCTCCATCTATTATAAGGCTACTGATAAACAGATTATTACAGTTAAGCTTAATTTAAAAAGTTTTGTGTCTTAGGAGGAATATAAAAACCTTCAAAGCCAATTTAATGAGACAACTCTTATTAAAGAAAATTTTTAAGAATCCTCTGAGATCAACCTTCATATGAGTTTGATCCAATATGGCAAATGCAACTCAAAAGGAAAAAGATGATGTTCAGCAGTCTGAATAATAATCTTAAATATATTTTATTTTTTGAGTTGTGAAGTCAGTAGGATTCAAGCAGAAAGTGTCAATCACATCTAAATAAGAGAAGAATTGTCTAATTAGGTTTATATTTTCCCCCCCTTTGCAGCCACTTACTTTGTTATCAGTCATCCCTGGTCTCTGCAGGAAGTAGGGACAGCCCTGGATGACTGCTCCATTGCTCACTACCACAACCCTTTTCACCTGAGAGCAGCACCTCTTCCAGCTCTCTTAGTTCAAAACATCAAGGTGAAGTCAAGTGGGAGAATAGTCTTGAGGGAAAAAAATATGAAACTGCCTGTTGCCTAATGGCCGTGTTCACTTGATCACTCTTGTTGTACTTTGCTATTTGAGAATTCAGGACAGAGCCATCCTCTCTGGCTGAAGAAAAGATCTCATCCTTGCTGAATGCTCTTTTTGGTCCTGTGCCTCTATTTATCTTCTACTGTCAGTGGAAACACATCTATACTAATGAACAAAATGGGCCATGGCTCATCTCGTGCCTCAAAGGACAAATGGTATGGCATAGTGCACATCTATAGAGTCAAGTTGCTCTCCAGTCTTCCTATGAAAACAGCCTCATCCATAACACATCTTGGGAGCAGTCTCCAAGCCCACAACTTCCCTGAATTGAGATGAAGCATAAAAGAGTGCCAACTATGGCATAAAGAGTGCCAACATAGCCAAAACTATGCCTAGAGTGAACCACAGCCTTTAGTAATCTGCAGTTCAAAGACAACAGGATGGACATGGAAACAGGACTGACCCATGCCCTGGCCTTGTTTAATTTAAGTGGAGATGTTTAACTGTAGGCTAAAATTGCCATCCTGACTCATGAGGTGTGTTTCAAATGTACGGAGGAAGTAAATGGTCAAATTTTTGTGGGCATTTATGTATCGGCTGTGCATGGTCCTACTGTTTTATTAGTTATACACAATTCTTGTGGAATCACAAAAAAAAAAATAATAATAAAATAAAATAAAATTACTTTTTTGTGTTCACATGAAGAACAAGTTTTTAAGTGGCAATGGTAGAACAGAACTAAAGCTAACAATGCAAGACAAGGAGAAAAAGCTACTGCACTTCAAAGATATTTGCTGAAATTCAGTTGTATAAGCAATTCCATTCTTTTCTGCATTTAGATCACCCAAAATAGTGAGCTGTGTCTGATGAAAATTAGATCAGCTACTATGTGAAGATCTCATATTGCATTCACCAGAGAAATGCAGTAAGCTTTCTTGGTCTACATCTCTTTAACATTTCTGTGAATGGGAGGCTTCACAGTGACCACAGGGTTCAGAGTCCAGATAACATACCCTGAAGCAACTGGGGAGTATCACATTCTATATAAAACATTTTTCAGCTAATACGGCAAGCAGTGATACTTTCAAAAGCTTCTAAGTGACTTAAAAGCGTAAGTCACCTTTTCAGCCAGAACCTTGCTTTGTATCAGGGACAGTCATCAAAAAGCTGAGCACCATGACCCCAGTGCTTTACATACCTCGCCATCCGCAGGAGTGCTCTGCAGGAGTTAAGTCTCTCTTTCTGGGGTCCAGAAGCTGAATGGAGAACTCACTAAGCTAATGAGCATATGGTACTAAAGCAATTCTGGAAGATTTGCTGAAGCCTGTAGTGCATGAAGAAGGCCCCATGTAGCTGGAATTCATGCCATGAATTCCTTTGCAAGCTAATATTTTTGCAGTCTTAGGCATAAAACTCAATATCGGTGGTAAAAGCTAATCATGTCAGCATTCCCTTTACCTAAAAAACTGAGTGTCAGAGACCAAGTTGTGGTAATTTGGGGTTCAGAGAAGCGTGAGGGGATTAAATCCCACATTTCCCTCATGAATTCTTCAGTCTTTAAGGTAACAACCCTCATAATTATAAGCATATTTTTAGTCCTGCAATGAGATTTAATGCTCTCCCTAAAGAACAGTTCTGTCAGGCAATATTAGGGCTACTTTATTCCAAAACATCCATCAGAATTGAAAGCCACTCTGCAGATACCCAGGTAAGGCATATGTAAGTGAGAATGGCAGTTGCATGCCACATACCTGGGAGGGTGGAGAAGATGAGGAGGACCTGCAGGAATAGTCCATGGGTGGAGAATGACAGCAGCAACCTGAGCTCCCATGGGATAGAGCGGGCTGGGCTGCATGCTCAGCTAGATCCCAGGAAGATCTGGCAGTGTTGACTTCAGATCTTGAGTCACCTGCTACCACAGAGACAATTCTGGATGTGCAGCAGCTCACGTGATACAGGCAGGTGATTTGGCTTCCAGATGAACATAAATTGCTCATTAAAAAAGGTAAGGACAGATTAAAAAATAAAGGTGCAAATCTCTCAAATTAAAGTGACCAGAATCAGAAACTTCACAAACACTGTGTTACTGAAGGGTGGGGAACCCATCTTCACTCCTGTGGTATTTTTGTGTCTTAATCCAGCATGCTCTGAAGCTGAGTCTCTACATCAGCTGAGCCAGCCAACAGTCCTTCTCACTCATGCTCCCACCCTTTCTACTAGACTGACTTCAGCATTTGACAAGCATTGCACTGAAGCCAGTCAGTGTGCTGGGAAAACAACAGCCCTTTTTTTCACATTAATTTTCTGTTGGATTTGCCTGCTAAAATGACTCAGCTGGAGATGCCCAAACAAACTGAAGGGAAAGGTCAGGACTCTGGCATCCAGCATTTAAATCAGGTTATGCTTGCACAGCAGCCCAGTGAGCCTGCCAATGAAAAAGGTAAGGATTACCTGGGCTTTGTTGTAAGTGTGTCTAGCTACTAATCAAGTGTAGCCAGTCCCAGAATTCTCAAAGGGAAGTATTCAAGCATTTTTAGAGAACTTCACTGGACGAAGTTTGAGTTTAGGCAATTTGACAATTTGATGATGCTTAAGTTGGCTTTTTTTTTTTTTTTTTTTTTTTTTTAATTTTCAATGTTTATTCTAGCAGTAAAATAGCATTTGGATTCCTAGATCAATTTGGAATTTTTAACTCTGGGTATCAAAGCTACTTTTAAAAATGTTCTAGAAGTCCCTAATTTGTGTAAATGACTTTGAGAATTTTAGCCATTATGATCCCAAACTATTCAAGGATAATTGTAAATGCTGTAATAACTTCTGTGTTTTACAAGTCTGCACTAGGCTTTTCAAGCAAATATTACATATGATAAGTAACACATTACTGTATTAATACCTTTATAGCCCAACTCTGACAAAGGCAAACAAGAGTAGGACATACAGAGAATCTGCATTTAAATAACAATTGATTAATTGAAGTAGTGCTTAACAACAAGATATGAAGGAAGTTGCTGATGACTTAAGGAGATTCTCTAATTTTTTTCTCGTTAGTCAGACTCCTGACTCCAATTGCAGTATGTACTAAATAAGAAAAAGTACCATATGAAGTAGTACTCAGCTTGAGCTTCTTTGGAGGATTGATTATTGTTATGATTGTCACAGTTTCTCTCAGAACAGTCTCTCCTAATATCTATTGTTAGTTATGTGTTTGAAAATGATGTTTCTGTGAATAATCAATTTTGATTTATATTCATTATAGTTCTTACTTTATTACCTTACTTTTACACAAACTTGTTTCCTGCTGCTTAAGAAAGAATTTATTTAAAAAAATAATAATAATAATAAAAAATACATAATATCTTACTATCCATGAGGGACTTAAATCCAAATCTTGAAATTTCTTTCACTTCCTGAGATCCTCCTTGGGAACAGGCCCCAAGAAGGTTCCAGCAATCCCAACAGAGTCTGCCATTCTCATATTTCTACTTATTCATACTTTCATGAATAAGTTTAAAATGAAAGTACAGCAGTCACAGCACAAATGTGGTAACTGAAAGGACAGATGATCATCTCTTTATGCATTTTCACACGCTGTAATTCATTATCAATCATATTTTTCTGTGACTGTCTGAGCTCTAAGAATTGACAAATACTCTAAATAGCAGGTAAAAACCAACATAAGATGAGTGATTTTACCTACTCAAAATCTATTTCAATGGCAGAAAAACAGAGAAAGGAAAAAAAAAAAAAAAAAAAAAAAAAAAAAACAGGAGCCAGAAAGGGAAAAGAGTTTATACTGGGATTCTAATCAGATTTTCATCAGCTAGTAAAATTTTTACAAGTGCTTTTTATCAAACAAGAGTAAGTTTAGAAATTATAGAAATTCAAGCTTTTCAATTGCATGTAGAACCCATGGGACTAAAATCTGGGCTTTCTGTATCTTTCCATTATTTGTCACTGAGATGTATGCTGGTTGTTGGGTGAATTCCAGATCCAGGTTTCCTTTCTTTGTGCACAGTGCTGTCACAGAGTGCCGTGACATGGGAAAGCTCCATTTCTTGTTGCTGCAGATGAGTGTCAACTCTCCAGGTGATATCAATCAAATATAATAAAGCTACTCCAAAAAGCTCCAGCTGCAGATCTAGCCCAAGGACTGAAGCTTTGAGCCTTATGCACGACATCTCAAAGCAAAGTCATATGTGATGGTAACAAAATACAGCCCAAGCAGTATTGTTTTCATGCAAAAAACACTGCTGCTCTTTGACAGTGTGAATTGGGACTGATCCATGCAGACCAAACACCCATGCTCAGCAACTGCAAAGTAAGAGAAAAACTTGTCTGAACAAGGATATGAGAGGACTAAGCCATGTTCTACTTTCTGTACTGTGTACTCTGCACACACTATCTGGAAGAAGCCACAAGTCAGCCAAGTATAGGTTCATACTCCAGAGAGACCTAGCTCTTTGCAACTGACTGTTACCTGTCATCCAGGGAACTCAGAAAGTCAACTGCAGAATGTAGAGCTTGGGATTTTCACATTGTGTTCTGGCCTTTCCAGTGATATTCTGCATCCATAAATCAATTCATTGCCCTCAACAGCACATCACTTGTTTGAAATAGATTGAATGAAAAAAAAAAGGCCAAAATTCCATTCAAAGGCCAGTCTGTATTCCAAGAGAAGATATTTTATTTATTTATGCATGCAAATAAAGCACCTAAACCATAAACATCACATTGAAAGACACATAAATAGTCAGAGAATATGTGCTAACAAATAGAGAACCATTTTCACAGCAACAGCAGGTGAAGAGGAAAATGAAAAATGGCAGATGAGGTAGCAATGCTCTGAAGGTTAAAATTAGTAAAGGGAGAAATATAACTACTTAGAACTTGTCATATATCTCATAGCTTGAAATAATACAAATATAGAAATAGGTATTCATAAAGATTGTGGTATTTTATGAAGTGCTGATCTAAAAGAACAGATGGTGCTGTAGAGAAATGGAGATCCACATTACCACTCCGCATACAATAAGAAAAGATGTGGAATTTCCTCAACTTCACACTCTTGATCTTTGCACTGTCCCTAAAACGCCTTTTAAGCCTTACCTTTTATTTTTACAAAGTTTAGTTAGAACAGCAATTTGAAGGAAATGGGAGACAGATTTGTGGACCGGGTGATGGAGGACAGTGATTATAGAAAAGGCACAGAGAGATTGATATGAAAAGCAGGCAGGCAGCCAAGATTGCCTGCAAGATTTGCATCTTAGCGGGTAGCATGAGGAGAGAGATTTGGTAAGGAACAAGAAACTGGTTAGACAAATAATTGGTCATACAGGCCTTGGTATGATAATTTGTGATCATCAAATCAACAAGGATTGATGTATACTAGTGCAATAGATGGAGGAGCCAATTGGAGACCTTGATGATGGTTTTCACTTGGTTTCCAAGTAGTTTCACTTGAAAGCACTTGGGTATCAAGGGGGGGGTTGCATGATAGATTTCTGAATGTAGAGACATTAAATATACACTACAGTTCACCAGTGTAAACAGCGTTAAAGACTGAAAAGTTAAGAGAAATAAGAAAAGACTGAAAAGTTAAGAGAAATAAGAAAAAAAAAAAAATGTTTCTTGGGGTGTCTGTGTTGTTCCTTAAGGGCTCTTGGTCCCTTGGGATGTTCAGCATCTACCATTTGTTCAGGAGATGAAACAAAAATGTATAGCCAGAAATCAAAACAAGATCTAAACCCATCTGGGGATATCACCTCACCAGTATTTTAACTGAATGCACAGTCTTCTTGCTCCAAGCTATTTTGAGATAGTTCTCCATTTTCTCATGACCTTTGAGATGAGGTCTATAGTTCCATCTACCTTCTTTCTTCCCCCCCCCCCCCCCCCCCGCGGGGTGTGTTTTTTTTTTAATCTGAAAATAAGTGTAGGGTTGGGAGTAGCAAGTATTCTGATCCAGCAAGTTCACTATGATTTTGGACATACGTTTCCAAAGTTAAAAAATGGAGATGACACTGAGTGTGCTAAGACTGAAGCATAAAACCTGAACCCTTTGGTTTCTAGTGACATCAGTCAGTAAAGTGACATCAGACATCATACAGTAAAGAATGTTACCATAACCACCTGTACTTCTCTCTAGCTTATTCACTCATAGATTAATGTCATCAGGGAAATAAAGATCAACACAACTGACAAGTATATTTAAGCTCTGATTTCAGTTCTCTCTTGCCCTACTTGTAGATGGCAGCAGAGAACTGTGTACACCTTGCTTGAGCTTGTATGCCCCTGGAAAGATTTCTGTAATGCAATGAATCATCCCACTATGTCACTAATTACAGAAACCTCCTCTCGGTTGCAGTGAGCCATCAGCTCTATACATTATGTTTCTCAGTCTTTTTCACAATATGTCAATGATTCAGAGAACAAGAACATCAGTGTTTTAGAGACTGGAGAAAGTCACTTCAAAGGAAGTGATACAAATAAATAAATAGAGAGAGAGAGAGAGAGAGAGAGAGAGAGAGAGAGAGAGAGAGAGCCTGGGCAAATAACCACCTTTGATAGTAACTAAAGAAGTTTTTTAGGGTGGAACAAACTATAACATTGAAGTCAAGTGAGCACATCAGAATAAATATAGGGAAGGAAGAGCCCGGACAAATAAGTTATAATTTTCTAATAAAGTACTATTTCACATGGTGCGTATATGCAAATAACTTACATCACTACTGATACATCTGAGTCCTTCATTATCACTAAAGAATTTATCCTCTTAATTCACCTGTGCTTCTATTATTGTATTACAAATGAAAACAGAATAAGGTGCCTTAGTCCTACCAAGGCAAACCTATCTTTGAAAATTTTCACCTATCACAAAAAGAAGCATATGGTAGATTAGAATTAGGAAACAAACCAACATTCAGTGCCCAAAGTAGCACAATTTCTGTTCTGCTCTACAAATTTCAATCTCAGAATGTTTCACAAAAACTAATTTATTTCATTTGTCTTTTATAAATGCATCATCAAGACATGCAAATATGGAATTTTTGATTTCCAAAGTTTCATAGTGAATCAGTGACAGAAGCAAGGAAACAATCCAGAGATTAAGACCCCTTCTCTTTTTCTCATATAAATGAAGCACAAGACTCTAGGCTTATAATCTTGAAACTGTATCTTAAGTTTTAGTAATAACTTATATGATATGAACTAGACATGTGACCTCAAACATCAGTCCTCAGCCTTTCCAAAATTAATTGACTAAATAGTTTTTATAGATAGCCACTGCTGGTTTTTTTGTTTTGTTTTGTTTTCTTTACAAGCCAGACAGAAATGGGGAGAAAGGATCCTTATGTACTAGAACACAGCCAAGGGTTAAATAAAGTAGGTACAATATGAAAACTGTACAAATGAAGGAACTCCTTTAGGAAAATATCTTTCTTTGTATTGATTTGAATATTTACAAAGATCTACATCTTTGTGCTTAACAAGGAAAAGGTTAAATAAGGCTACTGTGAGTTATATTAAAACTTTACTAACTGGACAGCCTTTATACTGTAATAGACCTTTTTAAAAAAAAGAAAATATCTACCATACAATCTTGACCTTGGAAGAGGTTGAGAAGACAAGTACTGTCAGAGGCTCCCTTTCCTACAGATCTTAGCCAGCACCAAAAATATCAGCAGAACATTTTCTATTTTCATTTAATTCTCTCTGCGTTTTAATTGGACTTGTGTGTACATTTCAATATCAGGCTGCCAAAGTGAAGAAATTCTCAGCTATGCGCAGATGAGTGTATGGCTAAGTGTCTAATGCAGTTAACCACTTCACTGCAACTTTGAAGCAATGCATGAGGCAGGGGAGCTGTCTCAAGTAGGACCCTCAGAGATGCAACTAATCAAAGATAAAAGTACTCCTGACAGGACAATAGTCAGAAGATGGTGCTATTAGAACTTCTAAGAAAGCTGGGGTTCTACATGAAACCAATGATTACAAAACAGGCTCAAGAGAAAGGAAGCCATAAGTGAAAAATAGCAACTTGATTTCAAAGCGAGAGAGCTCAGCATCTCTCTGAACACACTTTACAGAAAGATACTCACTGACTTAGAGATCCTTTGATTTTTTGCCTTGGCTTGCTTGCACGGTTCATACCAAAGAGGAAACACATACACATACCAAAGAGGAAAAAAAATACACATTAAATTGCCATTCACAAACTTCTGCAAAACTGTTTGGATCTTATCAGCTCTCTTCAGAGAGCCACAGATGATTAGGAACATTTTCATGTATTTCTACACCATGTAGTACACCTCCATGTCAAGATGTAGGTTCTGACTGACATGCTGCTAGTATTGCAAACAATCTGGAAACATGCAATAACGCAACTGCACGGCTTCTGGGGTAGGGTTAGCTCAAGTATCTGCATAAAACTGCTGGATTCTGTCACATAAAAATAGCATTAGAAACATTTCCTTTTCTCTTTTTAAGGGAAAAAAATTGAAGTTGCCCAGATTTTCATTGACAGAATACCAACTTTTCTGCAGTGTGAGAAGACTGAAGCATGACTGTGAAAGAGAAAAGGCTGATATTGGTGGGAAAATAAGCAAACAAAATGTAATTACCAAAGCCTCTGTTTGCATGCAAATGAGTGTGGTAATTACACAGATAGAAAATGGATCTTTAGAAATGCATGAAATTAGAGTAGTCCACAGGAAGTTAGTTGCATCAATTCATACGATGAGTGAGAGGGATTCTGCAGGCTTTGGGCAACCATGAAAACAAGATTATAGAGAAAAATACAGAACCATTAATAAATAAATAAATAAATAAAAAACACCTGTAAGTGTGGTTTGCAATCTGATGGAGTTCTGATTCTTGGTAGAAAACTACTGTGTCATTTTTAATATCTAGAATAAAAAGAACATATATTTATATCATGAAAATCTACTTGAGCACAAGTGTCCTCTTCATGACCCGACTATGTCAATGGAAATACCATTCCTGGCTGCCCTTCTGGAGGTATTGGTCCTTCAGGAGGAACTTAGTATATTTAGTGTTTCACCTTCTAGTGAAACAGTTTTTTCAACAACAATAACAACAAAGTAAAAACAAACAAACAAACAAAATCAGCAGAAGAAAAGATCCCATTTGTGAGCTAAAATAGCATGACTAGCTTCATAGTATAGGGCAGAAGCCAGGACAGAAGCTGTCTGCAATGCCATTGTTGCACTCAGACAAGAATATTAGTGCTGATCTTAGTTATAGCCTCATTTTGGAAGACAGAGCTACAAGGAAGGCTTTCAGGGAACCTACACACCTGCAATCAGCTATGAAAATATGCAGAGCTGTTCCTCCTGCCTTGTAACCAAGGATTCCAAGGAGAGGGACATCATAGCCGTGTATTATATTTAGTTACTTACTTTTTAAAAAAATAAAAAATAAGGAAGTATGTGCATGTAATCTGATTCTTGTCTTGATAGTTATAGTTATTACTTGATTTATTGGCTTATTTCTTATAGGTTTTTCAACAGCAGAAGTCAATTTAGGGGATAGATACAGAGGAGTGAAAGGAAAACATGGTAAGAAGCATTTAGCCATACTACTTAGTTATTCTACAGTAAATCCAGAGAAATACAATCTCTTCTACTGCAGTTTGTATTTACATCATGGAAAAAGCTAAAAGAATGGCAAAAGACTTTGAGACACTTGGTGGAAATGGGGTGTAACATGATTGAAGAGAGGGATCAAATTCTTTCCTGCCAAAAATGGGCAAACCTCTGTGAAAATGTCAGTGAAGCTTCACTCAGTAACACTAGTAGAGCTTTTAGCCAGTATGGGAATTTTACAATGAATATTTTTCTGTCATTGAAATAGAGGCATATCTTTAAGCACATTTCTGATAAAATGCTGACATTTTGAGTATGCTTGACCGTGCACGGTTCTGCCAGACACCTCTCCCATTTGCCTGCAGTGGACATGAAGATGCAAATCTCCTGGACAGCCCCCACATCTGGACTGTGTCAGAGAAGGGAACCCTGCATCTTCCAGGCTGCTTTCCATGAACCTGGGAACCCGCAGTGCTGGCTCCTCATCAGGGTACATCAGCACCCCACCACCCCAGCCCTTGCCAAGCTGCCAGGGCTTCTGCAAGACGTGGACACAGCCCTGGGTCCCCTGCTCCCACCAACCTGGGTTTGGATGCTTTCGATCTTAAATGCTTTGATCTTTTTTTTTTTTTTTTTTTTTTTTTTTCCCTTTTAACTTCTAATGGAAGTTTGGGAATTTCAGTTCAATTCTGAACTGAGTGTTTTTTTTCCCCCAGAATCACAGAATCGTACGTTATGACTTTCAGCCAGATTTTGTTGTGGATAGATGAGAGGAAAGAGCAAAAGCATAGTGGCTTGGTTATAAGGAGAAGAAAACTGAGAATTAAGCAGTTAAATTGTATTCTGGCACAAGTAAAGTTCTCATTACTTCACTGTCCAATACAGATAAACAGTAATAATCAGAAATATGTTCATGAGGATTTCAAGGCCACTGCTAATTTTTGTGGATTTACATCAGTGTATCTGAGAGTAACTATCTGATCCTTGGATAATATGTCCTGAGGTAAGCAATGTAGATCCTGCTAATTAACTCTTTAATTTTGTCTGAATTAATAGATTTCAGAACATGAAATTTGACCAAGGTCATTAGTTTGCTTCCTTAATTCAAGTTTTTTACTAGCTATATTGGCATAGTTAAATTTTCTTGCTAAATGCACAAACACTTTTCAAAGGAAGGTTTCAGGGAACTCTATGTACTTACTTCCACATCTGTATCCACAAGAATTTATAACATTATATCAAATCAAGAAAACCCCAAATACATGTGAAAAATGAAAAGTTAGCAAAAAGGTTTCTCAAAGTTTTACATCCCAATTAAGCAAGTAACTGGCTTGGCAGGTCTTGTTTTTGTTCCATCCCTGCAGCACAGTGTAGGAAAGAGCATTCCCTGTGGGAGTTGTTAGTCTTGAATAACAAAACAGATAACATGTGGAGAAGGCTGAAAAGAGCTGTTTCAGAGCTTAAGGAAGAAACACTCATTTTGAAAAGGAATCCCAGTGGTGGGTATATAATTGGCCCAAATAAAAGCGAACACACTTTCTTGTGGCAAGTAATTCAAGACAGCTCAGCAACCAAGAAAATAATCAGACATGAAAAGCATTGTTTTTCAATTAGATCAATTTAGGGAGTTTGATGTATGTGCCAGGTCTCTCCACCTTGTCTTATCCAACTTTTGGTCTCTGAGCAGTTGAGTAGCTCTAGGCTTGAGACTAGATTTCTCCTTCTCAGGGGCAGAGAAAAAGCCCTCTCCAAGTTTTCTCCTTACAGCTTAGTTGAAGACCTTTCTCATTTTTACTAATGTTTCTATTCACAAGTCAGTTGGAGACCCAGAAGGGACCAGAACAAGTTATTCAGAGCAGATCCTGTTTCCACATCTCTGCTTCAATTCCACTCTCTCAGAGAACTATTCCCCAGAAAATATGTTGCTTTACAACCAACATCTGCCCTGAGATTCCCTGCTACAGAGATTTTAACATAGTCTTAACTTATTGATGAACATCTCACTGAGCAGAAGTGTATAAGGAAGAAAAGGGAGGGAGGGAGGCATCACTGCCTTCAACTCTACTGGTGCAGATTTACAACTTTTTTGAAAAGGTGCTCCAAGATATGATTCAAAGAGATATTGATTAATTCCATAGAAATAGCTGCAAAATATAACCACCCACATATAGGAAGGTAGAATCTGCACCCTGCACATGCCCAGATTTTATCAGTCACTGCCTGCATTTTCACAAAAAAAAAAAAAATAATAATAATAATAAAAATAAAAAATAAAAAAATAAAATCACGAAACTGGAAAAGTTCTTGGTAAATGCAATTATAGGTCCAGGTAAAGCCCTAAGATTGTCGATAATCAGTGAAAGATATGAGCTGCAGTGATGGGACTCTGAATTGTATGTCACACCACAAACAGTGTGGGATAATTGTTAGAGCATGGGATGCTGAAGATCTCATCTCCATATACTGCTTCTCCTCTGCTCTTATCTTACACAAATGTCTCCACCTTTCTGTACCTGTAAGGTGGCAATAATAATAACACATACTTCTTTTATAAAGCATTAACATCTGCTAAAGCAATGCAAATATCTTCATTCCTATTAATAATAATTGATGGTGCCCATATGGCAGCAAAAACATGCAAGAACACAAAGCATTTAGCTGGAAATGTAGCAGTCAGGAGAAATGGCTGTGTCATGTGTTGTAAATATGGAAAACAGAATGCAAAAGGCCCATTTAATTCACATGAGATTCCCGATCCCTCATGTACCACGTTTGGTGATGATTTATTTGAATTAAGATGGCAAGAAAACCTCCTCTTGCTGGTTTTTGTTGGATTTTTAGTGTAGATTTCTTTTGTTTTTAATCAAGCTCTTGCTCAAGCCATGTGAATAAGTATCCAGTAACACATTGTAAATCACAGTTTGCAAGTTCTCTGACTGCAGATGAGATAGTAAAAGATAATGCTGTATAATTCACATGTGGCTTGTTCATCATTCAAGCACCACATGTCAGATTCTCCCAATGCACAGCCGACTGTGCAAGCAGAAAAGTTGGTAGAGATTGCAAAGAACATAATTTAAAAGTCTTGGTTATTAGAATATTCTGCTTATTCCTGAAACAACTCAGAATCTTATGAGTACAAGCCTGAGAACTTTTTAAAACTACCTTAAGAGTCATCTTTGAGTCAAAGACAATTTGCCATGCAGTTGTTTCAGAAGACAAGGCAATAAAAAAAAATAAATGGAACAGAAAAAAATATGCAGTCAGCAATTGAGACAACATTTCCCAGGTAAAATGGATGAGAAAAAAAAATTGATTCCAAAATGGTACAGTCTGACATTCCAGCATGATAAAAAATATTAATTTTAAAACAATATAATGGTATTTGAAAAGTGTCATAGGTTGCCATTTCCTGCAGTTGCTCAGAAAAGGTCTATAGTGCAGCCACTGTTGTAAACCCAGTTTGTAGTCTTTGCTCAGAAATTGGTGAATTGTAACCCAAAAGTGCAATTCCTCTATATTGTCTCTAATGAAAGCCTCAGTTCCAGTGTCTAAAGTATAGATGTAACAAATAGCACTCAGGTAAGTAGCATTAAATACATTGAGGTCCTGAATTGTTTAACATTTGGCTCCTATCATAATATAAATGCTAACTACTGTTTTACAGTCCTACAGGTACCAGCATGCAAAATAAACAGCTGCTCAGTCCTGTGCAGCTATGAAGGACTGTTTTCTTAGTCCTGAAGATAGCTGAACTTCTCATATGGCTCCTTTTATATTAACTACCTGGTCACTCAACACAAACGCAAATGTATCTAAAATCCTAAACAGGCCACTGCAGAAGAGTCAGAGGGTTGGAAAGGACATGACAGTCAGGATAAACTTTCAACAAGAACAAGGAATGATCATCCTTTTTGCTTGAAGACATCCATGCCAACGTTTGTCTGAGAAATCTCTAGTTGTTTCATAGTGATTGGATGCACTGCTATATTGTCAGCTACCAGCCAGCTTTATATGAATTTATTTTTGGCTAAAAAAAAAAAGGGGGGCTAATGCAAACTGAAAGAAGAATGTTCTTGACTAGCAGTAAGCCTCTCCCACCTGTTTCCTAATTAATGAAAGATTTAAACCTTTGGCCAATATCAGCAAAACTTGGCCCTATAAATACTTTGTGGAAATAGACTTCCAGAAAAAGGAGAGGTGCTCATCAGGTTCCAAACTAGAGGAAGCCTATTAATGTGGGTCCACAGCATAGCACATCAGAGAATTTGCAAATGCTCTACACTTCAGTCAGTCAGAGCTCACCTTGCCATCATTGCACTCACAGGACTTTATCAACATCACAGTCATAGGACTATGTGCTTTTAAAGGAAGATTAAATAATTCTTGCTGGAATACTGCACATGTTTCAGCACTGACTACCACATGGTGAATACTTCTAAGCCATATAAATGGTCACTGGTAGCATACTGCAAACCTTTGATTTTGGTCAAGAATGTATAGTAAGAATATTAGCATTATGAATAAATTGAAGATATAGAAACTCTGACCCATAATGAAACAGCAATTTTCAAAGAGTCATAGAATCATTTAGGTTGGAAAAGATCTCTGGATCATCAAGTCCAACCATTACCCATGGACTGCCAAGTCTACCTCTAAACCATGTCCCTAAGCACCACAGCTACACATTTTTTAAATACCTTCTCTAGGCAGACTGTTCCAACGCTTCACAACCCTTTCAGTGAAGAATTTTTTCCTAATATCCAACATAAACCTCCCCTGATGCAACTTGAGGGCATTTCCTCTCGTCCAGGTCCTTGTTCCTTGGGAGAAGAGACCGACCCCCACCCTGCTACAACCCCTCTTTTGAGATAGATGTAAAGGGTGAGAAAGTCTCACCTGAGCCTCCTTTTCTCCAAGCTAAACAAGCCCAGTTCCTACAGCTGTTCCTCATAAGTCTTGTTCTCTAGACCATTCACCAGCTTCATTGCACTCCAGCACTTCAATGTCCTTCTTGTAGTGAGGGGCCCAAAACTGAACCCGATACTCAAGGTACAGCCTCACCAGAGATGAGTACAGGGGGACAATCACTTCCCTAGTCTTGCTGGCCACACTCTTTTTTATATGAGCCAGGATGCTTCTGGCCTTCTTGGCCACCTGTGCACACTTCTGGCTCATCTTCCTTTTTCTTTTTCTTTTGCTCTTTAAACTCTTTACATTGTTAAGGATTCATAAAACTTAAGCAACTTTAAAAAGGATAAAATTCTCATGTCTCCTAAATGATAATGAAATGATCTTAGCAACTAACTATATAAATAAATACAGATTATATGTATATAAATTCAATACAGTTACATGCATATTATCATATACATATTTATATTTGTATATATTATGTATAAATATATATAAAGCAAAAGGTAATGATACAACCTAATAAACAAAAAGCCCTATACTAGGTACCCCTTGTAGTAGGGATTAACTGAACAAGTTTTCATGAAAACACACACATATAACCTTGTTCAGAGCATGGCAAAGGTCGTGCCACTATCCTTTCTTTCAAACAGAGGAATGATCAGTTAGGTATTTAAGGAGATTTTAAAGAATATTTCTGCTTTCTGGTATATTTTGAGCAGAATGTGAGGTATGATTTGAAAGTGATTTATTTAAAAATTGGATGTTTCAATGAGCTGCAACTTAAACAAAAAAAATTGCAAACTATCTGCATTAAAAATGAACTGCAACAAAATCTATGCATAACTATTGGCAATTTCTTGCTTTTACCTTTAAGAGAATAGATGAAGTTGGTGTCATTTTGTCATGTGTCAGAAGCAAAATCACAGTAGAACAAGATAGCATTAGAGGTTTATTATGTCTCAAAATATAGAAATATATTCCAACAGCATATTTTAAAGAATAATATAACAATAATCTTCAGTTTCTTATTCTCAAAATGGTACACCATTATTTAAAAATATATTACTTAATGTACCCCAAACTTAGTTTCCATCAAATTCTATTTAGAATAAATCAAGTTCTAAAAAGCATATCCACCTACCCACTTTATACAGAAACAAGTAAATTTTTGAAGATAACTGAGGAATTTAAATTGTTTTATTTAGCTGCTCCCAAAGGATAATTCAACTGAGGACATAGTATTTTGATATAAACCCTTGTGCATGAATTGCAACTAAACATAGATATGTAGGTAATGTAAGCATAAAATAGAAATTGAAGTGTAATGGAACAAAAATGGAACTTGGGAGAAAGAGCTCCCAAGACTGAAATAAGAACTGTTAATTTTTTAAAAAACTGTTTGTATGCATAAAAAGATGTATGTAATATTCCAATATCAAGATAAATTAGTTTCTGCATAAAAGGTAGTTGCACATTTGCATGCATACACAGTCACACACACACTGATTTTATCAGTGTCACAATCTGAGTTTTCTGAAATACATCTTAAATAACCACTAAAGTCAGAGTTTACTTGAACAGATTGTCTAAAGAGAAACTGAAATGTCCTATTCATTTTTAACAACACTCTGAGAACTGTTTAAATGAAGCATTTTTAATCAAGGCAATTCCTGATAAAAGCATATTATACTTAGCCATTTCATAAAGAGAAAACAGAGTTACTATTTTCCCATTTTGATAACGTGAAAACGAAGGGATGTCCAAATATTTTAAATGTGGTAAATTCGAAATAAGCATATGGGTTGTAGTGATGGGAATGATAATCTGTAATAAATCGTGCAATTCACAACCACAGGATTTTATTTGAGGCTGAAAATTTAGGGAGGTTAAAAATGATTTGTATGGATTTAAGGATTTTCAAAGTTGTAATAACTGATGTTAAAAGGAAAGATATCCCATCTTACATCTCATTATTGAAACCAAACCTGTTAGAAAGGAAGATGGGACCAAAAGTAGGCTGCAAATTACCCAGCAGCTTCTTATGAAAGGTGTTTTTCATCTTTCCCTGTGAACAATTACCATCAGGGTCAAGTATATAGTAACTTGTCTTTGCAATGGTAGCACTTGTGTGGTTTTTGTTTGATTTGACCTTGTGTTGTTATTGTAAAAATATTTGCCATGGTAGTGTGATGTGATAGGTAACGGACTGATGTGATTTGAGGTAAGAATGTTGTCGTTCAATTTTTAGTGTTAACTTGGAAAGTCAGAGAGAGATACTAGAGTCTGTCTCCACAGAATTCCTGAAGCTTTGGGTGTTGCAAGGTGTTGCTCTGGCCCACAAGCCAAGAAGTAACACGCTCCTCCAGTTACACTCATCTTGTTAAAGAAAATAGTTACAACAATTATGTGCAATCTCTTCACTTCTATTTTCTATCTACTATTTATTTACTTAAACACTGTTCAACATTTCACTTTTTCTAATGGAGCAGAACTTCTAAAAGAAAAAATATGTTTAGCCAAGCAGTTTTGTTTATTTTTTTTCTGTGCCTTTTTCTAAATAAATAACCCTCCACAGTTTTCATTGGCACAATATGACCAAAAGTATTTTAGTTCCTTTAACAATATGAAGCAGTTAGAGAAGTTCTGGAATTTCAAACTTTAAAAAAATCAATACAAAGGTTTTACTTTAAAGTATTGAAATTGAATGAAATAGGTTCTAGTATGCTCAATTGAAAAAAATAGTTTTTGAAGTTCTACTGCATAGTAAGGTAACCCATAATATAAATGGTTTTGAAATTTTGCTCATACAAAAGAAACTATATACTTTTAAATAAATAAAAGCTACTATATACATTATATTGTACATTTAAATGAGAGATGACATGAAATGGAATAAATTTAGGACTGCCTTTTCATCAGCAAGGCTCATATCTTGACTTTATTACAATACTGAATAAACCCCTCTGCTTTAGATTATCATTTTTTTCCTTCTAGTGGCAGCCACATGAACGCACCACCATATTCCTGTATTTTTTTAAAATAACATTGGAACTGTCATCAAAGTAGAGCACGGAGATTGCATTCAGTTTTGTTGGTGCACAGCATGGCTTTGGTACATGATCAGGGAACATCAAATGAACCTGAAAGACAGATAAATACATAGCTCATATATCAAACGGAGAGGTACAAGGACAACATCAGTGCAAGACATGTCTTTGCAATTCAGAGGGTTCTGCGGTTGCAGATATTCCTTGGTTAGCAACTTTAAAGCACAGCTTACCTCCAGAATGTTGCTCTGATTTCAATCGTGCAGGCAGAGTTATACAATAATAGCAGATGGAGAGATAAATGAGGAGGAGCGGCCAAGATACAAAGTTGGTTTTTAGATGAAATTTAGAAAAGAGTTGAAGCTAGGCTATAGTTCAGGAAAACACATATGTTAGTGCCATCTCTGCTGAGGATGATGCTTAACATGAAGCACATGCTCATGTCCTTGGTATAACTGAGACTCCAGCATATGTTAAATGCTTTCTTGCATAGAGTCTCAGCATGGAGGAAAGTTTGTTACAGGCAGCAAAGGCTGTGCAGGCAGACTCATTCTGAAACATTGTTTTCAGTCTATGAAAGAGTAAGATGTAGGTTTTCAGACAGCATGAGTGTATTTTAAGGTTTTATCTAGGTATCTGTGGATCCAATTCTACTTCCACTGAAGTCAAAATCAATTCATAATGTGGGTGCCAGCTGGACAGGAGGTATGGGGAAAGGATGGAGACAGAGAAGGCTGAAATATATCAATGAAAGGTTAAAGAGAGGAAAACAGTTTTGAACAGCATCCCAGAACGAACAAAATCTAGTGGAAATATCTGAAAATGGGGGAAATACGAGTTCTTTGTACTCGAAAGAAGGTTGGATGTAATATTCTACACATGCTGAAGACTTGGAAACTGGGGAGGCCAGAAAGGAGGGAGTTGTAACAGAGAGGGCAAGAGATTATTAAGGCATGGATGAAGTCTTCAGCAGTAATAGGTTTCATTTGTATGTTAAGTCTTTGTAAATCTGTTAGAGCCATCTGTCTTGCAGTGATATAAGCCCAGAGACTTTGCCAGACAACAGAGAACAGTCTATCAGGAAAAGATTTTTACATAACTGTTACCATGAGAAGGTCTTTTGAAATGAGCAATAATAAATTCTGAAGTAGCAATTTAGAAAGGGTTTAGACACACATTTAAAAACAGTTTAACAAATGAATAGCAAAGCACTGGAGAAAATAGTGATTGTGCCTTGTCTAAGCAGTTGTTTGCCCTGCCATCAGTGCTGGTTCTGCCCGCCCCTGCCACCCCAGAAAGAGCCCCATGGCCCTGCTAGCCACTCATGACAGTGATGCTCACAGCCCTTTAAAGAGTGAGCATCTTTACTAAGGCAATAATTCCAAAAGCCTGGAAATCAGTGGGTCTACCTGCTGACCCTCTGGCTTGAGTGACCATGAAGTCAGTTCTATGCCAGCACCTTTTCAGTGGCTGATGGGAGGAAAAGAAAGCTAATGTAATTTATTAAGTGCAGTCTATCTTGTATTTATATGCGTCTGCGTCTTCTGTCTGCCTTAGCTCAGCCTCAGAAAAAGAAGAGAGAGAGGTACTGGCCCAGCATTTCTCCTATGCTTGTTACAAAAGAAAATAAAATAAAAATGAGTCAGTAATGTTTGGAGGGGTACCAAGGAACAATCACTCCCCAAACCAAAGAGTGGGCTTTTTTAGAATGGTGTAATCAGTATGGCTGGGAAATGATTACATTTGGATTAGGGTGGGGTGTATGAATAATTGTTTCCCAAGCCATCCCCATGTGCACACCTTGTGTAGATCTGAATTGTGCATAATTTAAACCAGAAAGCATACAACTACTGTTATCTCATCTAATTTATGTGCAGTTAAAATTTAATTAGCCTCATGATTTTTTGGCTGCACAACTGAATGCATATATAGTACATGCAGAGGGAGACACACAATTCCAAAAAGGCCATAAAAAGGAGGGAAAATCTAAATATCCAATTAAAAAAAAAAAAAAAAAAAAAAAAAAAAAGTGGACAATCTACACAAATTTCTTAACCATAGTAAAGTAAGCATTTTTGGAAAGAGTAGACATACAAGAGAAAATAGCACTGGGCCACTTCTTATTTAAAAGCCCGTAATTGTAGAAGGAACTCTAACCTGGGGATTGCACTGATATTGGCAAATTTTCTGGGCAATGTTTACATAATGCTAAACTTCTGCTTTGCTGACCTATTTCTTTGCAGCTCGGGACTGCATGTATTCTGTTCTTCATCATCTCCTAGGCACATTGCTATATTCCTTGCCAAATAGCATTTGATGTTCCACTTCACCTGAAGCTCTTACCACAACTCCTCTGTATATTTCCAGACTCTGACTTTTTCCCTTCTTTTCTGAATCTGGCTGACTTCAGTTCTGGGATAGAGGAATAATGTTACACTGGTGGCTGGACTTGCAGAAGGTTCATAAATGAGATGTTGAACGGAAAGGAAAAGGTCTCAGCACATGCTGAGTTTCTAAGAGTGTCAATTTCAATTAAGATAGCAACATTCACATGAAAAAAAAAAAACTGTTTACTGTCAGAAACAAGCAGGGAAAACCAAACTTTCTTTGCTTGGGGGTTTTGTTTGGTTTTCTTTACTTTTGGTTTTGCTCAGGAGGGTAAAACTGCACACTTTTCTGAAGGGGAAAAAGCTTTTCAAGATAAGTGTTTTTTGTTTGTTTGTTTGTTTGTTTGTTTGTTTTTGTCAAAACCAATGAAGATCAACAACAAGCGACACAGACTCATCAGGATAGTCAGATGGTCAGGACACTTTTCTACCATCAGTTTAAATCAGAGGGAAGCTTAAACCCATGTTTCTCTATTTGCAGTCAAGTGCTTTGATGTTTCCAGAAACTCATTAAGGATGGCAATCTTCTCTCCTGATTTCATCTTCCCACTCCGTTCTTGTGTATCTCATTTCTCTGTTGCATAATCAGTCTGCTAATAGTGATGTTGTACATAGACTGTTCTTCAGCTGGCACAGGTGAAAAGTCGTGACCAGACATCAGAGCCATAGCATTGCATTCTAAAGGTCTTGATTTCTGAAGGTGCTGTGTTTTTGAAAATGTAGCTGAACACGTCTGGGGTGGAGGAGGACTTGCCAGCTGCTCCAACTAAGATCATCCTTTTGGCTGCTCTGGCTGGTGCCCAGGACTAACTGGCAGAGGCAAAAGGCTGGCAGCAAATCTTTTACATGTACCAGGCAGAGCAACAAATCCAAACACACTAATAAAAAAATTGTATTTGTTAGCCAGGCGAGACTGAAGACAATTTCTTACATGCAAATGCATCTGTGCAAAGATTCACATTAAATTACATTTTAGAGCTCTCTGCCAACAGTTGACAATAGAGGTCCACAGAGTGGCCAAATGTCAACAATTCTGGAAGGTATATTATGTAGAAGTTAACATGGAGCTTCAATAAGCTACAAAAAACTCAGAGGGAGGAGGGCCCCCGCTTGGTTCCTGTTTACGCAATTCTCCAATAATAAGACATGGTCTTTTGATGTATTATTGCTTTTGAAATGCAATGGAAACCTATTGCACAGACCATTCTGGACAGTTCATCTGCTCTCCACTGTAACCATCAAATCATGTCTTTGAAATGGGTAATTATTTATAGAAATAATCAAGGTTCAGTAGTAGTAAGCAGAGGAAGAGACAGGCCCTGTCCCAAGACATGAGTGCAAAATAGACAAGTATAACATAAGCAGAGGCATACCAGTGTCTGAACGATGGCGTGGTTTGTTGCATTCATGTGGGCATTGAGGGGAAAGGAACACTCCCCATCACAGTAAAATGCAGCATAGCCCTCTGGTGCAATAATCCAGTCCTAAAACAAGAACAAATAAAGCCAGTCCTTTTTTTCTTTTTTTTTTTTCCTCACTCGGAAAATATAAAACTATATCAAGTTAATTAAGACTTGTGCAAGAACAAAATGAACTTCAGAATGTGGCATGTTAAAATACTTTTTATTTTGCCAAAAAAAAAAAAAAAGAAAAATGAAAAAAAGAAAAACATTTGCTTTGTTCCTGTAAAACTCCAATGAAAATTAGATTAAACAGAAATCTGTGCTGAATACCAACTAACAAGACTGTAACAGGAATTAAAGACCCAAACATGTTTTTTAAAATACTTTTCTTCCCAGAGTAAAACTCTTGAATTCTTTTTTGTGTAACAAAATTAATTAAAATCTATCCTCTTTCTTCATCATATTCAATACCATCAATTGTATAATTTCATGAGACTAATGGTTACTAGAGATTACCCAGTCGAATGGCACTGAATCATGTATTTTGAGAATGTCTAGCAACACAACCTGCATAGGGAAAAGATGACATGAGGGAAAATATTTTAAAATGTTAATGAAATCTATGTGTTTAATTTGTTGAATTCTTCCTTTACTAGGCAAAGTTAATGGAGCCGCTGTGGAAAAAAAGGAGAGAAGCAAATACCTATTTCATGGTTTTTGTTTCTTTTTCCACCCTGAGATTCCACTCTGAATTTCACAGATCAACTATTATACAGTGTAACTTTTGTTCTCCAACAGAAACTCTGAATTTTTTCAAGTATTTTTTGTAGAAAAAAAAATAAAAATTCTTTATTTACTGACTGATTTAAGAGCCTTGTGCATTGGGGGGCATATCAGAATTTCACGTTTCAAAAAATTAAAGAACTTGTGATACCTGACAAAGACAGAGAGACAATAGCTCACTTGTTCAGTAGTCTGAGCTCAAGTGATTATGACAAACCTGCTCTGTCACCATGGACAGAGTACTTATGCTCTGCAAACTTGGGAAAAGACTATCTGCCTACTTCTTCAGGCTGCTGTGATCAAAAATTCAGACAGGACCTTGAGAAGATATGAGAATCTGAGCTAGGTATCTTAAGAATGAGCTTTCATTAAAGAGTACACTTTTTCTTCTTGAGACTATATAGTCTGTTTTGCTCATGGAGATGCCTTTTGAAATAATTCAGAGAAATGTGAAAGCAGGCATCTCTGATTTCTTAACATATGCAACCTTTTTAGGTTATAGGCTTCTGGTGGCCTTCTTGTTCTCTCTTTATAGACTGCTCGTTATCTTAAAGAAAACAGACAAACAAAAAACTAGACTGATCTATTTTCTTTTCCTCATCATGCCCTATCTCTGTCTTTGTGACCTTTTCCTACAAGTACCTTCTTTATCTCGTTACTATACAACAGAGAGAGTTTTCCTAGGAATTACAACATTTAGCAGCGATCCAATCTCTCCTTGCCTATGAACCCCAAAGAAGTGAAATCTCTCTGAGATGCAGTAGACTAGAGTATGGAGAATTTGAGTGCAAATTTCCAAAGTTTCTTTGCTTACTGTGGGAATTTTGGTTTTATCTATTGCAGATCTACTCAGATCTTGAGTAATGGTCCAGATTTATCTTTTAGTGAATAAATCCAGATTGTAAAGTCAGTCATCTGCAAAATGTTTGAGAGAATAGCAGCCAAAAAAAGTAAAGAGATAGTGATAGGGTTGCATTGCAGAATGCATTTAAAGAATTTGTCTCTCATCAGTGAAATACCAATTACCATGAGAAAAACAGACTGTAAATACTGGGAGACAGTAAAATAGATTGTGCCATTTAGTACTGACAGGAAACAGAATTTATAACCATACCTGCCATCCCAAGTCTCGGAAACTCACATAAAGTTCATGTTTCTTACATGCTTGCTTTTGCTCACTTGTGTTATAATCTATAGGAAGAAAATAAAAATTAATAACTTTTTTCAGAAACATTGCTAGAACTGACAAGATTTAGCTCCTGACCAAACTGTAAAAAGGAAAGGTACAAGCATACTGTCATTTATCCCCCCAGAGCTGGTAATAATGTCAGTATAAACTAGGAAATTCAGAATCACCAGTATCAGTCTGAAGCAAAATCTGTACACAGAAGAAACGACACACTCAGCGTTAGGGAAAACAGGTTCGCATGACCTGTTTGCTCTCTATCTATGTAACAAATCCTATAATATTCACACAGATAATTAAAGGAGGACACTGACAGCCTGATCTAAGGTAAACTGAAGTCTTGTGCATGTTGGCACAGATTTAATAACCAGGTAAAGAAAGTAGCCCAGCCCAGTTCAAAAGATAAATTAACACAGACAAAATTAGTCCTGAAACAGCAAAACTTCTAAAATTCTATTATTAGCATGTTTTGTACTCTTTTAGATCGTATTTTCTGGAAACATTCACCAGTCAATGATCTTTAGTTTTAAATCTACTAGTATCCACAAGTAGAATAGCAGCTCTTTATAGATTCTATTCAGTAGAATAGAATGCTCTTTAAAGGTTTGAATGTTTCTGTAGTGTCAGAAATATGTCAGGATCAAAGGACATGAAGATCCTTCCATATGTGCTTCACCAGAACAATCTTAAGACTTGAGAAAATGTAGTATTTGTTCCATGCTGCCCCTGAGGAACAGGAAAAGAAGGAGGTGTAGACATGCCTTCACCCCATTAGCAGCCCATTATTGGTTTAGAGACCTATTTGAGTGATGCAATCAGTGAGGCATGTGATGGAGCAGGGTTCTATTTAAAGAATGCTTAAAGTGTTTTCGTTGTTGTTGTTGTTGTTGTTGTTTTCTTTACCAAAATAACTATTCTGACAGAAAAGGAAAAAAAAAAAAAAAAAAAAAAAAGTTGGCTGAAGTTCATGAAAAAAGAAAAAAGACACTGAAAAACAAACAAAATCTTCATTTTCAGGAACAGATTTTTTCAGATAAAGTTTCTTAACACTAAAAAACTTGAAACTGAAATAGGATGGTCTCTGTTTAAATGTTATGGGAAATTTGAAAGAGCACCCTTTTTCATATAAAATGAAAAACACCACACAATTTTCATTGCATCCTGTTGTAACATGGAAGAGCTTTCAGTTGACTGGAAGAACTTTGTGACATGCCATAGAAAGTGGCAAGAAGGAGGTTCTTCTAGAATTTGTGGCAAGAGAGAAGGAGGTTCTTCTAGAATTTGTACTTTGATCCTGCAAGGTTCCTTACAACTTGATTGAATGAAAAGCTTGCATATATGTTTAGAAATATTAATAGTCTCATTAATTAAAGCTCACAATTAAGTACCATGAAATAATAGAATTTGTAGGTTGCAAAAAGTCTCAGTGATGATTTAGTTGATCTTTCTGCTGTAACATGGAACTGGTACATATAGAGTATTCCTGAAAATTGTTTGACTAATGTATAGCCCAAAACCTCCAAGGCAGTGAAATGTATAGCATCGGATAACCTGTTGTTGTGCTTTTCTATCTTTGTAGGAAACTCTTCCAAATAACTGTCTTAAGTGATCTTTTCTGTGAATTTACCAGTTGCTTCTTGTCAACTGTATCACTACTCTGAATTCTTCTCACTTTCTCTGTGACTTTCTGAAGATGTGATAGCCAAAACTGAACACAGTCTCATGTAAAGTAAAACAATTATTTCCTATGACTTCTGGATTATTTTCAGGCTGTAGACCACATAATGGGAGTTTAAAAGCAAAATCACACTGCTGAATGATCAACTTCAAATCCCTTTTTTGATGTAATGCCACCTAGTCATTCCAGGATTGTGTTGTATTTATATAAATCACCAGCACCATTGCAGAGGCACTGTCTGACATTTTGAGTATTTGTAGTGACTGGAGAATATTTCTCATGATTCAGAAATGGGAAATGTCACACCCATCTTCAAGAGGGGCAATCAGACTAACCTCAGTTTCTGGGAAGGCTGTGGATCAAATCCTCCTGGAAGCCACATCGAGGCATATGAAGTACAAGAAGGTGTTTGGGAATAGTCATCTTGGATTTACAAAGGCCAAACTGTGCCTAAACAACCTGACAGTTTTCTGCGATGAGCTGGCTAGCTTTGTGGGCTAGTCAGAACTGGGTGTTGTTCACGTTGCTTTTTGGAAGGTTTTTGATATGGTCTCCCATAGTATTCTTATAGTCAAATTGACCAGATATGGTTTGGATAGGTAAAGAATATAATTAGTGGAAACTTGTCTGGACTTCTGGGCTCAGAGGGTTGTGATCAGTGGTATGAAGTCCAGCTGGCAGCTGGCTGCTATGGACGTCCCTCAAGGACCAGTACCAGTGCCAGTACTGTTTAATGTCTTTTTTAGCAACCTGGACAATGGGACAGAGTGTGCTCTCAGCAAGTTCACAGAGGATACCAGACCTGGGAGGAGTCATCCATCATCCAAATTATCAATAAAATGTTGGACCAGATCAGATCCAGAAGAGACTCAATGAGATATCATTAAAAATACCCGTCCAAATTTTACTTTTATTGGTAACATGCTATTTGTATGTTTTTTTCTTTTTCCTTTTTCTTTTTAAATCAAGCTAACTATATAGTTTCTGTTGAAGGCACCTGGGCCCCAAAATGTCTCCTGAGATGGTGTCAAAAGCTGTGCACAAGTTGAGATATATCCATTTGCAGTTCTAAATAACTTGTTGTAATATCGTCATGAGTGTTAAGTTAGGCTTTATAATCTATAACATCCCAACCCCCATTCATTTTTAAAGATGAATACTACTTTCTTTCCTAGCCCTAGCATTTTCCTAGCATTCTCTTAGACCTTAATGAGCTATTTCTCAATGACAGCCATTAAAGATTCAGCTCAGTTCTCCACAGGTAGCTAGTTACCTGCTGCCATGTATACTGGGTCCACCACACCATGTCAGATACCCTCCATTTCCCAGGGCAGGTAGGGCCAAAGAATATGCCCACATCCTATAGAACTCTTGTATCTTTCTGGAGTAGCCACTGAAAGCAAGGCAGGATACTCTAAGACATGATGAGTTTCCAAAAATCTGTATGCTTTCAATATAACCAAGAACTCTTAGTCATCCCTTGTGCTGAATTGCCTGTATCTAGTAAGTTCTGCACAGACACTGGAAGTAAGACAGTGGAAGGGGAATGCAAAGGAATTTTAAGTTCAAAAAAAATTAACTGTCTCACTCTTTCTTTACAAAGATCTGTATACTGGTCTTCACTAATATCAGTGCTTGTAGGAGGTAAATATTGAGCTTTTTTGTTTCAGCCATTAATAAGAATTTTAAATTCAGTATATACAATGCAAGTCACACTGAAAAAAAAAAAAAAAAAAAAAAAAAAAAACTATGATTGAAAAATGTGGGAAAGATATGCATACGAGACAGTCAGGGAAGTCACAATCTGCTTTTAGATAGCACCCAAGCAGTCAAATTAATGTAAGCTGAAGATTGTGATTTGTAAGTTCTCTCAATCATGACATCTCCATATTTAAGAATATGTACAGAAGTTTTAGTACCAGAATACAACAGAAGTGTCTACAGTTAAAGGAGAAAAGCTGAATAATAAACATGTGCATCACTGCTGAGATGCGTTGATTGTCGTGATATTCTAAATTACTTGAATATAGGTTAACCAGGGGTGGATGCGCAGTCACACCACATTACCTGATATGGTGATCTGCATTTTATATGAAGATATGAATCTGTAAACCATCTAATTCACACACCTATGAAGAAAGCTAAACTCAGGCAAATGTGTATTCCTTCCTTGAATTCTGTCTTTCATACAAGACAAATGTTGTGTCTACTGTAACACTGCATGTAAGTATCAAATGTGACGTTTATAATAAGATTTGGTGCCAAGCATCCAATTTCATATAATGCAACTTCAAGGCCCGTATGCTTATTCTGTCAAGAATCAAAACTATAGGCCATTATGGGTAAGTAAATGTTGTTCCCAACATTATCAGGGATGGCAGTTAGGGTCCGAACCCCTAGGTAGCAGAAGGAGTTGTAGAAGGAGGGCAAGAAAATATAAGAATTTTTAAAAAGAATTATTATTATTTATTTATTTTGGCAGGGAAAATAAAGACATTGAGACATGACTATGTATACTATCATGTGTTCTTCGTTAATTAGTGTGACATCAACCAATAAAATACAGGAAATGCACAGTTAAGCACTGTTTTTTTGTTTTTATCTCATCGCATTATGACCAAAATTTATTTTGTTTACCATAGTAAGTATTCAGTTGTGGATATTCTCTAGTGCCTAATTATATATATATCAATATATTCTTTTTAGGTAATGTTCAAAAATAAAAAATAAAGTCTGACTTTGTTTCAAGGCAGAGTTCTATGAGGTATTTTAGGAACAAATTGTCTTGTTTTGTTTTATTTTTTTTTTCATTTAACTTCAGTTTGGCTGTGATAGAACTGGATAAGTAATAAACACTTCAATCCTCTGTGCAGGCAGGTGAGGTCTGAATGCTAAGTTTCATTTCTGTTCTTTGCACTACATTGAGGCCATGTTCTTTTGAAGATTTTAGGAACACAGGGATGCTGGCATCAAATCTGTTAACATTTACCCAGCTGTTATAATAATAACTGGTGCATGTAGATTTTATTTTCTCCATTTTGTATTTGTCTATGTCCTCATGAATAATTCAAAAATATGTTTTCCAATGGAAGGGGAGAACTGAGTTGCCTAGCAGGGCTATCTTTTTTGATGTGCTGCGAATATAGTAATGCTAATCGCTGGGGTCCAAAAACATAGAAAAGAAATTAGACAAAAAGCAAAAGACAAAAGGCAACAGGAAAGAAGAAGAAAAAAAAAAAGAAAAGAAAGAAAAAAAAAAAGAAAGAAGGGGGGGAGAAACAGAAAAAGAGAAAGAAAGAAAGAAAGAAAGAAAGAAAGAAAGAAAGAAAGAAAGAAAGAAAGAAAGAAAGAAAGAAAGAAAGAAAGAAAGAAAGAAAGAAAGAAAGAAAGAAAGAAAGAAAGAAAGAAAGAAAGAAAGAAAGAAAGAAAGAAAGAAAGAAAGAAAGAAAGAAAGAAAGAAAGAAAGAAAGAAAGAAAGAAAGAAAGAAAGAAAATGAAGTAAGGAAGTAAGGAAGTAAGGACTGAAGTAAATTTGGGACTGACCTGCAGAGAAAAATATAACTGAACACTGTGACTTATAAGTGACAACATACCTACCTGGCTCTGACTACTTAGATGAACATTTGTCACTGTCAAAGTCTGACTTGGATGCTGTGAATATAGGGTTGTGGAACAAGCTTAGAAACAAGCATCTAGATCACACAATGATTTTTGCCCATCACTGTGTCTTTTACTTCCACAGGACCTTGCATCAGGGAGTAAATGAGAATTGAATATGGCCTCACAGACTACTGTGAGGGGGAGGATGGGCAGAGTTCTTTGGGTTTTTCTTTTGATTAAATATGAAGAGAAGAACTAGAAACCTCTGGAAGCTGTGCAGAACTCGGAGCTAGACTCCTCCCAGAAGCTTGCTGCAATGAAACACATCCAGTGCACTTGTACAGTTCCTGGGGTTGTTATATAGGAGGAAAAGCTTTTCCCTGATAGCAGGCTGTGCCTGTGTTCTGTGAAGATGTGAACATCTGGGAAATAAGAACGTTCTCACCTTCAAATCATTTTTTCACACTGCAGCATCTGGATAGAATGTGCACATTACCTTTGCAGTCATCAGTGATATCATCCACAGATTTTAGTGAGATTTTTTTCAATAATTATCAAAACAGAAAGCATTTTAGATCACTTACAGCATGAAAGTTCCCATCACTGATCTTTAAGGGCATACAAACAAAAGGAGTTTGTTTATGTGTGATATGGAGACTGCTGGTTCAAACTGCAAGGCAGCAGCATGAAAGCCAATTTGCTGTGGTGCAAGAGCTAGTCCTACAAGAAGTTTTGCTATGGAGGACATTGCTATGTGAGGCTGTGGTTACTCATCTGCCTGCAGCTTTGCCACCTATTCCAGCCTGCCCACATCTTGCCACCTCCATCTCCAGTCATATGTTGCTGCCCCTGCCTTGATGCAACTGCACATTCAATTATTTCTTAATCTAATTTTGTTCTAACACTAAGGTTTCCTGAAACTACAATCTTTTTTGACAGAAATATAGCATGGATCAACATATATAGTGATGCACCTCTGTGGTTATGCAGACTGGGGCCCTAAAGAGGTTAGGAGAAAATTTGTTTCATCATGCACATTTCACTAGAGATATTCTGATTTTTCTTGTTTTACAGCAGTTCTGGAGCAAGACTGGATGTATAAATGAGGCTGACCAGTGTTTTGAGACATACATACAACTCTTCATAAGGCAATTCTCATGCTGATGCAACTTGTTGGCATGTGTTACAGCTGAGTTTTTTCCCCAAGTTAAACCAGCAGGGAGCTTGTGTTCAGCTTTCCTGTTATAATCAAGCAGGCTTAACAAACCTGTTCAGTTTTCATTTCCTCATGGACTAGAAAGATGGGATTCAATGGATTCAATTTGAAAGTATGATACTTACATTTAAGTATCTTAAAGGTATCGTACACTTTTTTTTCTATATATATATATCTATATATATAATTCTCAAAATTAGTAGACATTTTCCAGAAAATATTAGAAGACTTAATTATATATATATATATTTTGGCTGTTTTTCAGAGAGAATATTACTTACCCTGGAGGTAACAGAGAGTATTTTAGATTTACTGCAGTTACAAAGAGCATGTTTGACTGTATTTAAAGAAAACAAAAAGAAAAACAACATAAGAAAACCTCATGTTATGCTATTCAGTTCAAAGCCCTTTTATGAAAATAGAAGTGCATCGTATGGTAGCAGGAAAATAGAAGGTATGGTTTCTGCAGAACCAAAGCTGATCATACTAGAATCATCCAAAAGGCAAATTCATTTCCTTTTCTGAAGTGAATGAATTTAGAGCTAGGATAAGCTAGTAAATTTAACTGATGTGCATGCTTAAACCACATCTAAGTTACAAGACTTCTGAAGAAGTTTATATAGTTAATAAGGAGAGAATGCTTAGTAAATATCACTTTATAAATAATGGATAATAATAGCTTTTTAATATAGGGCATGTATTTTTTTTACTTATAAGAAGTTAAAATTGCCTAGTTGGTGACTTTTTTGTTATTTATTTATAATTGCTCTCCTATAATATTGACTTACGGGAATTAAAAGTTAGTTGTGCAGATGAGCTGTTTGTGTTATAGTTACACAGAATATCAGAAAATCTTTCAATATTCAAAAACAAACAAACAAACAAAACAGTTGTAAACAGAGATCCCTGGTACCTTAATAAATGTTAGGAGCTTTACAAATAAATGTTAGGAGCTTTACAAAACCTAGGATCTTCAGAAGGAACACGTGCATCCCTCTAAGTCACCTACCTCAAAATAGCTATGTTCCAGATCTGCAATTGAAATTAGAGAAATAGTAGTGCATTTTTTCTACCTACACATCAAATACAAATAAAATTGAGTCATACATGTAAGTGAACCAACTCACAGAAGGTAGATCGTGCTCAGAGCCAGCATATCAAAAGAGGTTTAAGCAAAGCTACAGGGGCAGGCAGAAACAGAGCAGGAACACAGTTTCTGAAAGCTCAGCCAATGAGCGATGTCTTGTTAAGCTGCTGAGACACCACTGCATTTGAGCAGGTGCCCATAACTCCTGTAAACAGAGACTAGTAAATCATAGCTTCGTCTTACCCCCAACACTTGGCATCCTAGAAGACTCCTGATGACTACTAGATTTGTTGCGGTTCTGATTTTTCCTTTTATTGTTGGCTGCTCGGACAGAACGGAAAAGCACTTCGCTCGCCTTGAAGAATGCAACCATGAATGGCTGTTTTGACTGAGGCCCTTGTCTTCCAACCAGGCCAGCAGATTTAACATTGATACTTCGACCTATAAAGCAATGGAAATCATAAGTTATATATATGAGGTGAAGTTCTGCCCCTCCTGAAGCCGCACTGGGATTTCCACCAGTGGCTGAAGCAAGGCAAGGATTTTGTCCATAACCCTGAAGTTACATGAATAGAAATCCTACCCTCCTTTTGTTTAAGAAATTAAAGGACAAAAAATTCAACAGTTTACAAGGGTTTCAACAGCTTTACAGGTAGTTTATCACTGCATGAAAGTACAGTCTCCATACACGGTATATATTATTCAATACACTGATATTTTAATTCAGTCTCATGTATGCATCTATAGAAGTGAAAAATAAATGAGTCCCATTAAAGTCTATAGGCTATCAAAAGGATAATGTAATGCAGCCATCTAGTTTTTGCATCACTTGGATGTCAGATGTGGAAACTTATATCCCCAAAGCAAATACGTGGCAAAGAGAAGCGTGGATAATAAATATACCTCTGCTTTAAAAACAAATATTGTACAGTGTTATTCAAACTGATGTCCATTCACTAGTAAAGGTAGGAAGGTGTTCAATTGCTCAAGAGAACAGGGTTTGAAATATGGACTTTATTGATTCTGGTTCTATACCCAAGGGATGTGCATATTTCTCTAAAATATTTGTTCAGCCAGGACTGTGTGGTAGCCTCACTATATTATAGGATCTAAACCTCAGTAAAAGAAAAGAAAACAAAACAACTCACTGAAACTGCATCAGTGACATTTTAGCAAATAAACCCTTGCTCTTAACAGAATTTATTTTGGCAGCATAAACACTTTTGTGCGTACATGTATTATGCAGAGCCCTTCAACCGTCAGAAAACGAGACAGTGTCATGTGAAGCTGTGCAGCTGTGCTGGTTGGGGGACACAGAGGTCCTTTAAATGGGGAGGTGTGGGCACTAGCACTGCCCGCGCTGTGGCATCAGGGCACTGGGGGACTCCTCTAAACTGGCTAGAAATGTTTGTTGCGTGGACAACAAAGGAGCATCTGCCTCGCTAACCTGCAATACCATTAGCTTAATCACCCTGAAAGAGAACTCACAAATAAGCCTAGGAATCAACCTTATAGAAATAAGCATATAGGTTTCCTTTTCAAACACAAACGTACAGTGGCTGTACGCCAGAGTCTATATTTCTTAGAAAAACTCTATCACTGGCATAAATGAAAGAGGCAGTTTGATTTGTGGTTAAAGTAGTTTCCATTCTACTTCCACTGTAACAAATGTATTAATTCAGCTCAGACTTCCTCCTTCTGGCAGCCCTTTTGCAGTAAAAAGAGAAATTAGAAGTTCCAGCCAAATACCATACCTTGAACTGACCCACTTCAATACATAAACACTTTTACAACATGTTTATTCAGGTGTAGCACTTTAAATTGGTTTAAGATGTTTCCAGTGACAGAGAGCCCAGCAAAGGCAGGAGAAGAACTGAGAAAGTTAGCAGTTATGGAGCAGAGTAATTGGCAACATATTCTGAACAATTTTGATAATTACTTTTTTGACTGCAAGGGAAAAATATATTTGTTGAAGCTTCTGATTTCATTTTAAATGTCTTTTTAGTCTTGTGTTTCTTTAATTCTTCTTTTCATGTATTTATGTATGTAACTATTAAATAATTCAGTAACATTAATTTCTATATGTTCAAATATTCTGTTGCAAGTCAGATATGAAAAACTGTACAGACTATTCTCTATTCATTGCAACATGGACAAACCAACCTCTTACCACAAAGTTCCAAGTTTCCCCTCATTTCTAGAGGGAATATTTTTTATTATTTTTCTTTATTTTTTGTTCCAATGACTTTCAGAATTTTAATTTTATCTGTAAAAGATTAATACCGTACTGGTGGACATTTTAAGAATACTATTAGATTTATGTACTGAGTGCTGTAAAGATGTGTGTAGGTTTTCTGAATTTAAATCTAGGTTCTCTGAATTTACAATGGTGGATATTGTGTGCGAAGCAAAATATCCTTCAAACCAACGTGAACTCCCTTTAAAATAACTTTTAATATTATTAAGTTTCCTCTGGGTTTCCTTTAGACTTCAGCAATGAGATGACTATTAAGATTCCACAAGTTAGGGCTTACTTACTTATTCAGGGTATAGAGATATACCGTAAAAAATTAAGCCTGTAACCCACAGCCTTTTTACACACAGAAACAGTTTATGTGACTTTATTCCTTTATTTGTTTGATCTTTTAAGCAGCCAGCCTGAATTTTTAGGACCCAGTTTTTCAGTTCATGAATAGTATATGCACTGAATCTGCTCCTAGTGAAGTCAAGACGAAAACGTTTATTGGCTTCAGTGCGTTCATCACTAAACTTTTCTCTCTCGGTTTATCATATACTGTAACTTAACTCTAACCTTCAGAAGACAAAGCAATCAAAATATACACTGCCCTTGAGACACTAAATTTCTTCTGAGGAGGATCTCTGAACTGTTTAGTTTGGAAATTCAAACTACATATGTTGTCTCCATTTTAGGTTGCTTCTGTGCAAAAGAAAATTTACATTTACAGAACTTCTATTGTCCTTTATTAAATAAAAATCCTGCTGCTGAAAAGCATCAAGCATTTTGCTATAGCAGGAGCTCAATCTCTTTGTCATAGTCTTGTAGACTGCACCTTTTACCATAGCATGGATTTCAGAACACAGTAAGAAAAATCTTACCCTAACCTGAACTGGTCTTTGTAGCAAGAAGCATCCATGGGCTTCATTTTTAGTAAGTGGTTGTAGTTTATCATTTCTAGTAACTATTTATAAAATCTTTCTCTTGGCCTCTGTGGCAACTGGAAATTCAGGTCTCTCCAGCACAGTTCTCCCTACCGTGATACTAGAGCACCATTTCCTAAAGTCAGATGAGTGGCTCAGGTTGACCCCACATCTTCCCTGATGGCTTCACCCAACTGGAAAACCAAAACAGTGAGGTGTATCTCTACCTCTCTTGAGCATGTCTGAACAAGAATCAAATATGGTCAAGCATTCTGAAACTGGCTTTGATGGTCAAGCATTCTGAAACTGGCTTTGTTTATATACTTCTATCATATCTTTAATCCTGAGGATTTCAAAGATTTTTTTTTCAAACTGTATAGATGCACACAGCGCAAGAAACCAGCAGTTGGTGATGCCCACTTCACTGAACCTAGCCGCTGCATTTGAGCTACACCTAGCAAAAATAAATAAGTGCAACAGATGGACTTACTTTGTGCAGGGACAATCCAGAGCCCTTGTATTCCTCACATTCTGGCATATGCATCTCAATCCTGCTATGATAATTTATTGTCTCTTTTCCATATTGACAGGTATATTCGGGGACTTAAAACTTGTTTAAAGCATTATGTCCCAAATCTGCTCAACTCCTTACTTCTTATTCATATGATTCTGAGTCCTTGGCAAGATGTGTTTGTTTGACTTGGCATTTAAACTTATTTTTGGCTTTTATTCTATTTGATAGAAAAATGCCCTTAGCAGTTTGCATAAAAGGTTGTGTGGAAGTGCAGGTCTGAGTGACCGAACTGAATTAATATTATTTCTCTTTCAATATTCTGGCCTCTTATAATAAAGGAATATCTGTTTCAAAAATAGCTGTGACATTCAGCTTAAAAGGTACTACCTCAACAATCCTGATAATTTATTTTTTTCCTTTTTTTTTTTTTTTAAGCCTACAGAATAAGAACAGCACTCAGGATCAACACTCTGGAGCTATTTGTTGTATCACTCTTTTGCGTGGTTTTCTGCTGTCACACACAGTAACAGCATACAACTCCTTTCATAAACTGATTGAGTCCCATCTTAAAAATTCATTTTCTCCCCCAGCTACTCCAAATGGAAATGCAAGAGCATTTCAAGTTTTCAATAATAATCTGTCTCACAGTCCTGACCTGGAGAGATCACCTCATTTTTCATGGCATTCTGAATCCTGAATTTTTCTGAGATCGCCAGCATGGATGCCAGAGACAGTGGTAAGATTTGTGACCTGGCTCTCTCTCCTCATGCAGTGTATATTTTATGTAAGGCATTGAGCAGACACTAATTTTGCAAGAGCTTTCAGCCATTATGCATCTTGGCCAGATTTTCACTGGCAACACAGGACAACGAGTGATTCCAAGATCCATTATTTTGTCCTGAGTCATCAAACTGCAGCAAACCACTCATTTTGTTATGAAAAACAAGCATTTATTTACTTTCAAAAGTGTTCAACAAGCCACAAAACACATTTTACAGATTAACCACTACTTCTAGGTCACAGTAGTTATTTTGGTAATAATTTTACATATTTGTAGATAGAATTATGAACTTCAGTGATGTTGGGAAATCATTTCTGGTCTGTTGAAAAACATACCAAAACATTCCTATGCCACATCTATGGTTTCCTTCTTGTGGGGAGTGATATCTGACAAGAGGACTGGGGAAGTCCTTTTGGAGAAAGACCCTGAGTATACAAGGCCCAATAATGTCTAACTTGAGCAAACACACTCTTGAGGTTCTCGGTCTGAAAGCTCACTAGGTAGTTTCAAAATTAGATAGAAACTTGCTTGATTTCTCATGCCTGAACAGTGTTCTTGAGAGCAATGAGACTTCACAGAAACAAAAGAATTGAGGGAGAGCTTGGCTATCAAAGCTTAAATGAAGATTTATTTTAAAAACAAAAAGAGAAAAGCTAACACAAATATGATGGTCCATATATAAGGCATCCACAACCCTCCAACTGTATTTAATACTCTCTCTACTGGATTACCTCCATAAACTGTTACACAAACTTTTTCCTTTGGTGGACACATTTATCTACATGGACATAAAATACAGCTTTTGAAACAAGCTTCAAGTATTTTATTGACTTGTCTGCTCCCTGGAGGCTTTAAGGAATTCTGAAAAATGGGTGGTCTTGGATGGTCTGCTGTGCATTTCTGAGGCTTCACAGCTTCAGTCAAAACTAAAGTTCCAGCCGTTGTTATTAAAATCTTACATTTTGTTGCTTTTATTCTTTCAGTTGAATGAATTTTGCATATCTTTTTGTATTAGTTTTGATATTCATAAAGCTCTTGAAGAAAGCACTTGGGATAATTTGTGAACATGTTAGGAACCGTGGCATGTTGTATAATGCAGCAGTACCATGTATGCTTACACAAAAAATCAGATGAAATCATACATGAAAACTCTTGCTAAGTACTTGATTTATCCTTTGCATTTAATGTACTTAAACTGTGAATTGTCTGTAGGAGTCCTAAGGCTTTTCAGAACAGTTAAGAATGTGTTCAGGAAGATCATAAAACAAGAAGAGATTAGATTAATTGGTCGTCCACCAAAGAATAAAATGGATAAAAACCTTCTGAATGAAACTAAGCAAAAACACTAATTATTATTCCTAAACTACTGGTGCTTAGATGCAGATGTATCCTTCATCTGCCTGGGAAGCAGGGCAGAGGGGGAGTTGTACAGCCACACATCCAGGACCAGTATGCCCCAGTATGCACTGGTGGCTGGAGGAGGGGTAGGAGCCTATCTCAAGTAAGTGTGCCCACACTAACACAGGGTGTGTTCACATCGTTGGTTACAAGCAGATGCAAGGAAATGCTGGTGGTGTTTCTGACCCAGCTGGAAATGGGTTACACCTATTTGCAAAAGTAAGGGGTGCCCTGGAGCGCTCCCAGGTGCTGGAGCTGGACCATCTGCATTTCTTGGGGCCACCCAAGGTGTTGCTGCCATGCTCGTGGCCACTGCCAGCTGTCCCCAGGCTCTCCTGTGGCAGCTGCCATGTGGCCACCCTTTTTCTGGATTCTGAGAGAGTCATCACTCTGGCTCGTTTCAAACCAGCAGAGCTCAGTGCCCCACGCTATTCCCAAGCATGTTTAATTTACTCATATAACATTGGCCAAAGTCAGCTCTGAACCAGAACTCATGTAGCTGTACTTAGGCAGTGCTTGAGCCCAAGCTAATAAAACCTGCTGAGGGGCAGGATATATTAGCTTGGGTTC
Organism: Oxyura jamaicensis; assembly: GCF_011077185.1. Lineage (NCBI taxonomy): Eukaryota > Metazoa > Chordata > Aves > Anseriformes > Anatidae > Oxyura > Oxyura jamaicensis. The sequence continues at coordinate 93,119,610 of NC_048895.1, read as the reverse complement.
AGTGCTGTGCTAACATGGCTATATGGCTTCCAGATGGCTCAGAATTTAGGCAGAGCTATTGCCTGCCAAAGTCCATATATATTTATTTATATATATGTATATATCCTAAATTCCCCCACTGTAAGGACACTAATGAAGGTGAAATCACTCCTGATGGTTTTGCCTTGTAAATACCAGTTCCACCAAAGGACTTAAATGTGACAACCCAGCAGCAGCATCTGGAGTACCTGCCAGATACTGTGGTCATGTAGGGTAGGTGCCAAGGTTGACTGGGGGCAACCTCAGGATGAGATTGGTAACGCTGAGTGTTGTAAAGGTGAGGTCAAGGCCAATGTGAAAGTGTGCAGCCAACTGCCTGTAAGAGCCAGGGTGCTGCCACGGTTTGCTATGAGTTAAAAGTAATTTGTCCACCTCCTGCAGTTCACACCCCAAAAGAGAAGGTGGCCATCCTGCCTCTAGAGGCTTCATAGGAGAAAAGGACCTTGAAAGTCCTAGGCTGAGATGAGGTTAAAAAAAAAAAAAAAAAAAAAAAAAAAAAAAAAAAGAGATATTACAGGGTCTCCTAGTCTCCTAGAGTCAACCATGACAACATGTCAAGTCATGAGTCAAGTCATGCCAACATGACACTGGAGAAGGAGCTCCCCAGTCTTCCTTGCAGCATGTAGGAGTAGAAGCCAACCCCCTCCCAGGGGATACACATAGCAGTATACCCAAGTATGTGCTGGAGAAAGACTTGGCCTTCCCCAGCCTTCACTTGGATCAGGGAACCTATTTTTGTTCAAGTTTCCCTTTGCTCTGAGGAAAAAAAATACCTGAAGTAAGAGTCAGAGTCAGGGAGCCAAAGATTGTTGTTGTCTGCCTACCTCAAACAGCAATAAAGTCTAAGAAATCCTTCCTTAGGACTACATGGTGACAGAAATCACCTTAAGCGGCTTGGGCTTTTCAAAGTACCAATTTCTTCCCCTGTGATGCACAGGGTGATGGAAAATAACTGCGAGCTGCAGCGGTCCAGGAAAAGGCACAGAAATACAGGCTACAGAGGCTACCCAGCATGTTGTATTGAGAGGTGTGTATTTGGGATCTGTTTTTTGTTTTGTTTTGTTTTGTTTTGTTTTGTTTTCTATGGATCACCAATAATCTTAGTTACACACTTTCTCCATCTCCCATTTCCTGTAGACAACATTAGGTTCTCCTCAGCACTGACATAAACAGCAAAGGGAAGGCTCTTGCAGATCTGTACTTCTCCATTAGAAGTGATGTGCAAATTGTTGCTAACTTCTAATTATAAAAATGTTAAGTGTTAACACAAAGGTGCTGATTCACTGGAACATGTTTTAAGTCTTAGGACACATATGGTATATATACAGGAAAAGCATCACATGGAGCATTTCAAATCGTTTCTGCATCTGCATTGATTTTATGCTGCAATTCATCTAACACCCGCACTTCCATCAGTGTGAAAATGATCACCTCTCATTTTAAACACCATGGAGAGTTTTGGTGTTAAAAGGAGGGAGTTGGCCAAAAGGAGATGCTGCAGAATGCTGAGGAGACTTTAAAAAGAGAGAATACTAATATATATATATATATACTTAATTTACCACAGCCCCGGGGAAACAGTGCATTATATGTTGACAGCTTCCATATGTGTCATGCAAACCTTTATTCTTACTGTTCAAAATAAAATGTCCCATTAAGAGAAAAAGTCTACATTTCATGCTAAAATGATGCGTATGATACCAAATACTGTCTTAAAGAGAAAAGAAAACACATTCCAATGTCATGTGGCTTTTTGTACTTTTTCAGCATTTTCAAAGGGGAAAAAATATGAATTACAGCAACCAGACATTGTTCCAGAGTTGTTTTTATCACACTGTTATATTAAATAGCTACAAATTTTTTTATTCCTCACCTAGACATTATTATTTTATATGTATCTTCTTCAGGGATCACTAGAGAATTTTATCTCCACAAGTAATTGCTTTAAAAGTCATAGAAAGATAACCGTAAGAAAGATTACTGCTAATGATAATGATAACAACACAGTAGCACCCTGAAGTCTCAGTAATTACCTGTATCCCATTTTAAAGGTGCTGTATGAATACATCTGAAAAAAAATAATGAGCATGTATTTACAGACCCTATTATCCAGGGCCCCAGTGCAACATCTGTCTATCCCAAATATGAATCCTCTGACTTAATGGAATCAGATTCAGTTTAATGGTCCATTGCAATACAGACGTTCGTGGATCAGGTCTTACCACAAATATCCCTCTAGATATGGGGTCAGAACTCCTGTACTTCCCATAAACTCAATGGATAGCTGAAGGCATGTGGAAAGATGCTTCAGACTTGCATGGCCTGAAGTTCCCTTGAGCCAATGGCAGGTTTTTCCATTGCTCTAAATCAGTCCCTGGGCTTTTGTGGGGAAGTGGTTGGAGGAAAGGTGGGTGGGGTTCTCTGGGTTGCAAGCAGAGTCTACTACAAACTGAGTCATGTACAAAAATTCATGTTTCATCTGTACACAAACATGTCATTCAACTGCTGGTGTTTCTAATAGCTTCCAGAAGTAACAGCAACCCAATAAAAATAATCAAAGCCTTAAGAGCAAAATTGTAAGAGCATGAAAGGATGATTTTCCTTATGCTAAAATGAAGCAGTATAGCACAGGTCTTCCCAATAGTTTTGAGAACTCTAGTCTCTGGAAGGGCACTCTTCTTGCATTAATAAACTGAAAAGGGAACAGAAAGTGAGGAAAAAGGGGAATTCCCTCCTCACTTGAGCAACTGTGTTGAGAAATTCAAATAAGTGAGGTGCAGACGGTAAAGCTGCCTGTGGCTTTGGAATTTAAAATAGAAAATTATCTATCACCTTTCTGATCTTGGGAGTAAGACAGGGGAAATATTTATATAAGCTGTTCTTTTACAATTTCTTTAGTGTATTAATCTAAAGGTTTCCTTTTACCCATACAAACTTTCCTGCTGTTTACTGAATGAATATAAGGTTGAGGCTAGAACCAACAAATTGCTAGTTCCAGGATTTCTTAATGAGTGCCTTTCATGGGTATTTCATTTTCAAGAATTTCTTTATTTGAATCTCCTGGAAATAAATAAATAAATAAATAAATAAATAAATAATAAAAGTTAAAGATGGAGTTTATTCTGGAGCAGCAAAACTGGCTGGGAGCTAGTTCACCTCATTTGGATGACTGACAGAGGTGTCACCTCTCCAAAATTTTAAGGTCTTAAAAATGGCCTTAACAAAACTATGCTCCATGCTGCCTCCCTGCACAGCCCATGCTCAGGTGTGGGCCATTTGTAGAGTGGTCATTTGCAGCAGCAATGTGGTCTACTTATTATCAGTGCCTTCCTTTTCCCTGTCAATATCTGGACTTTGTGGGCATCATTAGGTGAAATTGTGCAGCCTAGTTCAAGCCTTTTCGCAGCACTGTGCCTAAAGGCGGACATCGGGGCCCACGGCAGCCTTTTGCATACCTCTCCAGCAGCCAGAGAACTTGCCGGAAAAGTATGAGGGGCTTTGTTCATAGCCCAGCTGAGCCTGAGGGAGAATGAAGATCAAAAACAATGAGAAAATGTAGCCAGAACAAAGAAAGATGAATATATATATATATTAATCCTTACACCAGGGTTTCTTCTGCTACTCATTAACATTATGTCAGCCAAGGTTTAGATTAACTGGCATCATAGATCCCCTGACCTCTGACACAGAAAGCTTTTTGACAAGAAAGAGCTAAATCTGAAAGTTTGCTTGTAAAGTAGTACAGATTAAGTGAACCATCACAGAAATAAAAATGGCATATAATTCTCTTTTTATTAGTTTCTAAAGAAGTCTAAGAAAGAACACTTCTTCTAAAAACAGTTTTGCATTGAGATGCATTTTCACTTTTTAATAAATAGTATAACTGTGAATAATGTAGTAGTTGAGTAAATTTGTCCTATAAAAAACCCTCAGTTATTACTTCAGATTTGTTAGAATTCTTTCTAATTTTCAACTAATAAAAATTTTCAAGATTTCAAAGTTTTGACCCATTTCAAGGTAAAAAAATTTGAAGTTATCTTTTTTATTTTCTTGAAGGGTAGAAAAACAATTTCCAAATTACCCTATTCTTAACCTTTCTACAGCATTAGTATCATGGTCTAGGAGGTCATTTCTAAAATATTTGGAGATTGTTTTATACCTTTCTCCATGCTTCAGTCCAGAATGATCTTTAGAAACTTTATAAACCAAAAATTCCACAAATCTGCTCGAGTTTCCTGACTGCATGTAGGTAATCACCAGTGGAAGAACACTAAAATGGAACTTGATTTTTCATGTAAGAATTTTTATCCCAAACTTCATTTAATTTAGCTTTATTCAGTTAGCCTTATAATTGTTATATTCTACATAATTGAGAACAATAAACAGTTTCCAGACTGTAGCTGCAGCAGGACAAGCCTATGTTCTTCATTTATAAACCCTCCATGAATTGCCACCCAGTAGAGTTAAAAAACACCCATCCAGAAAAGGTTCACAGCAACAGGATGACAAGAGCATATACGGAGCTATGATCTATAGTAACTCTCTTACCGTCCCCAGTTTCAGCGCAGAGCTGCAAGCCCAGATTGTTTTGTGGATTAATCACCCAGTGATTGCTGGTCACAGTAATGTCAAACACAAACCAGCCCACATCAGAAGCTTGAGCCTTTCTTGTGTCTAACAGGAACAAGTCTGCATCCCTAAGTTAAAGAAAATAGAGAGTTACGACATCCAAATATTATTATTTTTTGCCCTTAACTTCCTTGCTGACAATAACTTCCTCCAGCCCAAATGAATAATCCTTCGACACATCCTCATCACAACACAGCCCAGCATGTGCTGTAGCCAGCATATAATTGTTAAGTATAATATAGGTATTTCCCCTTACAGGCCTTTCTGAAATGACTCTCATCATATGAAAGCTGCAGTTCTGGAAAATCTGAAAAATCTAGCTTCCTGATATAAATACACAAAATATGTAATTCAGACTGTGTATAAAGGATTCATCTTTCAGCACCAGAATGTCTCAGGAATATTAACTTTTATAAACCGTCCAGTGCAAGAGACAAAAAATGTCAAAATCACGTTCCAATTTCAACTAAATTCAAAGGAATAGCATTGCTAAAAAAAAGTCTGTTATTAATAACATATGACAGCAGTTATATCATATAACAAAACATGAATATATGACAGTTTCATATTAGTACAGATGTTTAGAAAATAAGTCTATATATCAAAGTAGAAATTATATACCGATTCAATAACGTAATTATTACATTTTAACCCTTGATTCCCTGGTATATTCTCAAATTTGTTCCCATGAAATTTTCCAGTAATTCAGAAGGGCTGCTCAGGGGAGTTAGTATAATTGTGTTACTAAATGTTTAGCATGGATCGTTTATTTGTTCTGTTTTCACATATCTCCTGACACAATTGGTTCCAGAACCACATCTGTATTACAAATAATTTACTGCAATGAACATACTAAAAACAAGATATTTAACTCTCATCAGTTTCATTTTAAATGCTTCTACAAAGCAGCACACATTATTAAAAACTGTTTTCACCATTTAGCCTTTTAAACTTAAATCCATTGTTAGAGAAACCTATTCCTTTTCTGCCATAAATAGCAATCAAAACAACAATATACAAGAAAAATGTTTTACTTTACATTTTGACTGTCCAAATCAACTAAAGACAGACTTGGCTTGCACGGATCTTGGAGTCAAATTGTTACTTTACAGACAGCATGAATATATGCTTAAAGAGGTAGGAAAGATGGAAAGAACAGTCTTTGCATATAATAAGTGAATTTAAAATTATGATGTTCCTGTCACTGTATTCTTATGCTGCTTAATCACAATGACATGGTAGGAATCTACTGTTTTATCTTGACTAACCACTTTACACGCACTACAAGCCTTTTACACTGAAAAAAACATCTTGTGTAGCTCTTGAAACAGTGTTTGTTCAGCACTCAGAAAAATAAGACAAAATGCACTCAGACAAGCGTAAAACATTTGCTTACATGTGAGAAATATCTACATTATCAGGTCAAAGAGCTCAGCAACAATGAAGGAAACTTTTTTTTTTTTTTAAGTAAACAAAATTGAAAGAACTTTCTTTAAATTTGTCTTTTTGCCTTTAAGGGATAATCTTTTGCTGGGCTCTTACCATTTGTGTACTAGTAGAACTGTATGAATGACCACACAAGGAGAAAACATACCTTCTCCCTCTGGAGCTAACATGAAAACAGTCTTACGATTTAAAAGAGCCTGACTCGCTACGCTAGCACTGAACAAATTAACAACGTACCGCAAGCTCATAAATAGTACTCTCTGGAGTCTTAAATGCCCATTTTTTTCTCTAATAAGCAGTTTTATCGGAACTTTAAAACTGAATAGTATAATTCTGAATGCGACAGGCTTTGACATGGTTATTTGTAAATATATTGTGTATCATTCAATAAATTTAACAGAAAACTGTAAAACTGTTTAGAATATAAAGTATTACAATATTACAGTGCCATAATTTCACTTTTGTATTTTCTCCTCCTGGAATGCATCATATTTTTCCCATATAGATTCTTTCAGCTCCAAACCTTGCTGTGAATAATATAAAAAGTCCTCAAAAGTCAGTGTGTGCAATACTTTTGTGCCAACTCAGAACAGGGGACTACTAATGGTGCAGCCCAGAAATCTGTATAAAAGACAAAATCCTTCAGTGTGGCTTTATTACCCTGTACTGAAGCAGAAATTCACACCACTTTGTCTTGGCATTGATATGTCAATCTTCTTGACCACCTTCCTGCAAGCAGGATCTAGCTATGGTAATAGCCAGCAAACTGTTCTTACCCATTTACTCAACAAACAAACCGAAAATTAGTTGTGAGTACCTAGAGAAAAATAGAACTCCTTCTTAAGAACAGATAGTGAAAAAAAGAAAAAGCCTCCAGACCAGTGCAAATGATTTGGTCCACATAATAGTCATTTACTACAGAAATTCAAAATATTACTTAGGAAAATAAGTTTTTTAGTTGTTTTTTGTTTGGTTGGTTGGTTGGTTGGTTTTGTTTGTTTGTTTGTTCTTGTTTTTTTACCAGAATTCATATAACATCGGGTGAAAACCTGACTCTTCAAAAGTCAGTGACAGCTCAGGGTTCAGTTTTCCACCATTAGCTGGTGTCTGAAATTTCTCATCACATTTTGTGACATTTTTAATTTTAAAATTCTCTTTTATTCTCTGAGGAGAAAAACAAACAAACAAAAATCACACTTAAAATGAAAAACAGCTGCAAATTTTGGCTCTATTTTTTTTAAATCTATTTAAAATCACAACACATGATAAAAAAGTAAGGCATTATGTTGTAAATAGCCTGAAATGTAACAGTGAACACATTCAGGCAGAATACAGCTGATTGTCTTTACCTTTATGGAGGCTGTTTAAGTTTAGTGATCTCAGTTTGGACCCAGATGGCCTGTTGTCTACAACAGAAATGCTACCAGAGTCAAGAATCTCAGCAAAGAGGCTATGGTCAAAATGTCTAAGAAGCTCCAGATCTCCTGGGTCATTTAAGAAAGGAAAGGTGGAACAAGCCATCTATATGTTCTTTGAAACCCAGCAAAGTTTTTGACCAGATCAAATCATGACTACTATTACTATGTAATAAGCCATCCCCATAACGCTGCTTCACCTCTCGCCTCATTCCAGAAAGCTGCTCTAGTATCTTAATGCCACTTGAGGATTCCCTAATGCAGGAAGAATCCTTCGGGTTTAGTTAAATTAGTGGCTAGCTGCCACCAGATCATGAACAAGGATTTGGACTGTTGGAGCACATTACTTTCGTCATGAGAAAAGATCAGGGTAGGAGTACATTGGCAGGGCCAAGTAGGAAAGTTTGCCTTGCCATTGGCTGTGCTTTACACTTTTCCTTAGAACAAATAGAAAACTTCAATCTCAAAGACTGTCATTTCAGCAAACTCTGAGTGAATTCAATACGCACACTTCAGCAGCCATGCTGCCACAGAGACAGAAAAATGTGTGAAACTATAAAGTCTGCAAAACAGAAACCATAAACCATGACCATGCCTTGCCTAAAGGCATAGCAAAACCTGTAGCAGGTTGTAGGACTCCATCGGATGCTCATATTTCCCATTCACAACAAAGAAGAGTGGATGGCCAGGGTCAAACTGAGCAGCTCTGCTGTGGTATGACACTAGCAGGGAGCATGGAGCACGGCAGTTGCACAAAAATTTGCACCTAAATCTGAAAATTTTGCGCCTAAAATCTCACGTACACATGTAGGACAAACTCATGAAGTCTGAGCCCCAAAGCAAAAGCTGTAACTTTATTGCAGAAACCAATAATACAATATTTTTGGGAGCTCTTCTATCTGGAGTTATAAAGAAGCAAGTGGGAAAAGTTCCTCATTTCTAATATGAGCACTAGAGAGGCTATGATCTTCTCCTACCTCTACACATTGAGGCATTTACCTCCATATAACTCCATATACTCCATGTGTAAGTAGAGACCAGCATTAGACTAAGTCTGAAGTTTCCTTTGTTATGGTAGTGAAAAGCAAATAGGTGGTGTGTCATTGCACATGCACCTTTCCGGCATCATGATTCCATCAGAAGACAAGGGGCTTTTATGCTTATAAATGGAAATATGTATGTTTATAGAATTATGTTTATAAATAGAAATAGTGCTTTTACTATCTTAGAAATGTGCAGATGAGATAATGAAAGAAAGTACTAGTATTCTCCAATGGTTTAATAGAGACAATTGTCATTTTAACAAGCCAGATGCTATTTAAGTTTCATCTTGCTTCAAAGGATTAAGCTGTTTTTCCTTCTCTGAAATAGAACAGAAATAACTCACTGAGAAAACATAAAAACAAAAAATGAAACCCATTAAAATGGATTAGAAAACCAACTTTTCCCAGTAGTTCTTAAAAATAAAATTAAATCTGTTGAGTTTGCAGGTAAAGAGCTTTCATCACCCTAGCCTTGACCTGTGCTCTTCAAACAGATACATTTTTTTCCCTTCCTGTTTCATTCCTTCCTCCAAGAAGCTTCTTGTGGGACCTATATCAACTGAAATATTGCAAGCTGAACACAGAGGAAAAAAAAATCCTGTACAAATCTAGTAAGAAAGCAGAAGATACTCTGGAAGGCTAAGTGCTTTCCCACCTGTTGGTTCTTCGCCGTTGACATAAAATAACTCCCTGTTTTTAGCCATAAAGTTTTTATAACTTGGTGTTCAGAGATCTCACCTGGAAGGTACAAGCTCAAGGTTCTACTTACAAGGTTCTTACTTAAACTACTAAGTAGTTTAGCTACTTTGCCTCATCAAATCGGGTAATTTACTCATTTTTGTAGGTTTTGCACAGTCTTGGAAATATGTCACTCACACTGTTCTACATAGAATCAGAGATTTGCTCATGTGTGACATTATATTTGCTTTGATTTTCAGTTATTGCAAGCACCATGTGTCATCTTAAAGACAGTGCATGACTCCATCTTTTAATCACATTCTGCAGAACATTAAAAGATACAAAAAAAGCCACGCTCCTTCAAAAGTCAGCAAAGTTGAACAGTCTAACTGCCTTTAAGGAGCTAGCTGAATCTTGGCTTGTAGTATATCCGTGTCAGCAAATGGTGTATTTCCCAAATCCAAACGCTTCGACTGAGCTTACAAATCCACCATTTGCTCACCAAGAACATGAACCTTCACCCACTCTGTCCATGGGCAGATTGTTTGGTGAGATTGGATATGCAACTCTCCATAAACCTGGAATAAATTACATTGAAGATATGTTTTATTCTTGCTCAGTATTTGTTGTCGTTGCCTAGGAATTAATGCAACACAAGCCACAGCGATAGCAATAATGCCTTGCCGAGGGTACGTTTATGGTCAGTTACCATCTCTCTAATTCAGATAGAAACCTGGGACATTGTTTCAGGCATAATACACTCATGCTGGCAAGGTACCTGTTGGGATACTCCTTGATGATCTGGTATATGCTAATCTGAATTGTTTCATTCTCAAAGCGGCTGTTGCTTCGATCTTTGTATATCCGGAATTCGGCTGCTGTCACTGCTTCTCCATGTGGGATTTGAGTAAGGTCAAACCGAAATTCCTTGTAGTGCCTTCGCTGGTGGGAGAAGTCCTTGTCTCTTTCAACTGTTAGAAAAATAGTTGAATGCAAATTAAAGAGACAAAGTGTGAGACAACCCCCTTTTCCCATGATTAATGGAGCGTTCCCCATGCTTAGGAGTAAACAAACAGGACAATATAAAACTGTGCAAATAATAAAACCACAAGCCCAGACATACTTCGAGTTAAAGGAAATTCCACAAGCTAAGTGTCTTCAGTTCAAAACGAAAAACCCTCAGTGGCTTTTATACAAATTCCAGAAGCCAGAGTGGAAAGAATATATATATATATATATATATATATATATATATATATAAAAGCTGAAAGAGAGCATGTTGTAAAGTAACTAGAAATATGGACAAACTTAAGGCTGCAGAAGGATTTAGGGCTTCAGTTTAGTTGTAAGCACAGCAGCAGTAATGCCAGAGACATAGGTGACTTTGGAAAACACTAATTGCCACTAATATCCAGGCAGCTGAAAGGAAAGCTGATCATTCCCTCTCAACATAATAAATCCTGAAGTAGTGCTAAAGTGCACTACAACCGCTATATATTCAAGAAGCGGACACATATAAATTAACACATGCTGTAGTCTAATGGCATCAGTGTCATCTTGCTAGTGGTCAGAAGGAGCCGTGAATCAGGGCCAAGAGGTTCTGGCACCCCGACAGCAAAGGCAGGGGCACTCCTGGCTTGAGGTGTCCCCTCAAACAGGAAGGGTGTGCAGGGCAGCTGCCAGAGTTTCTGACAAAGTAATTTAAAGAACAAAACAAAACAACTAATCTCATTATTGCTTAATTCAGGATCATGTGGAATTTTAAAGTGGAGTGGACAGAGTATTTTAGGTGATTTCAGTGTACAACTGATTTGCAGCTAATTCAGATGTCTGCTGCAGTTCTGACCCTGAGTTAGGAGACACTCCTAAAAAAAAAAAAAAAAAAAAAAAATCTGTTTTGATGCGACAAGTGAACGTACAGGCCATAGTACCGGCTGATGACCATCTTATAGGATGAATAGTTCAATTTAAGAGATGTGGAAAGGTTTTCCCTTCTACAGAGAGTAACATTGACCTGTTAAGAAGCTGTGCCAAGTGCCCTGTGGCAGTGAAGTTCCACTTTCCTCATGAGGTGCTTTGCTGGACTGATGGTGGACAAAGCCAAACACTCAGAGCTGGGATTCAGTTCAGATAACCAGCTAAAGATTTGTGACTGCACCCATCTCCACTAAATACTCCCTCCCACAACCCTTGCTCTCTTACTGAGTTTTGGTATTAACAGTCCTCAGATCTGAGAGAGGAACAACCTCAGTTCCGAAAATGTGTAGGTATAGATTACTGCATTACATGTATAAATAATAAAATATGTGTATTATTACAATAGATGTATGTTTATACTTATATGTTCATGTTTATGTGTACATCTGCAAAAATTTACATACATACACAATGCATATGTGTTTGTATATATATATAAATAGTATATAGTTATAGTTATGAAGCATATGTAGTCTTACAAAACAGAAATCTGCTGAAAGAAAAAACTGTTTTGGTGTTGCCATATAAAGTTATGGTTATGAACATACTAAAATGAAAGCAACTGAAGCAAAAGTATTTACACTATTTTCAGAGCAGTAGTCAGCAGCTAAATCACCTGTGGCCATAGAGCTATCCCGTACAGTATAATTCTCTTTCATCCCTGCAAAAATATAAGCTATCCTCATTTTATAAGCACAATTTTTGAAAACGTACAAAATTGTGTTTCCTTAAGAATCACCAAAAATAAAATATATAGGCTACAAGAACACTGTTTTCAGTGAAAATAACTTTCTCTTGGCTGACAAAAGGAAAATTGTCTGCTAACTGCAAGGTTTACTTGGCTCAAATGTGTATTTAGCTTACGTGGGTTTGCCATCTTACACTACGTAGAAAAAGTAAAGCAGAAAAGAGGCAGAAGCATGTAAACGGGCTGCTCTGTACCTGGAGATGAATGGGCTGCTACTGAAGAGAAACAGGATACGGTCTATTTAGCAGCTCCGCTGCTCGGCTCTAAGCTGTGAGATATATACAGAGATCTAACTTGAGGTTTGGGGTTTGTTTGCCTTGTTTTTTTTTTAAATGTACATTTCTGAAAGAACTTGGCAGAGATTAGCATATGCAAATTCACTGAACCAGGGAGGATTTTTCTAGTATGAAGAGTCTGCCGCAAGTTTCTAATGTTATAGCTGAGGATTGCTGGGCTAACGTGTAACAGATATGTCAATAATCTGTAAATGAAAAATATACTAAAACCAGAATTAATGTAGCAGTAATATCTTGGGTTTGTGTTTATTCAACAAGTATTTACCAGCATTCATGGGTAACTAAGCACAGCTCACTGTGAGTAAGCATTGGAGAATTAGACTCTGAATAAAAGTATTAAATGCCAATACTCCTGGCCTGAGCTGTTTTTATTTGGGTTTGAGGTTTCTTTTTGTCTAGTTTCTTACAAGTACATTCTAATTAATAACATTAGTTTGGAAACAGCTGTTGTCTCCATATACACTGCAGTTTGGACACAAACATCTACAACACACTGCAATAATGCTGACGGGATTCTCTCAGGACCACTCACAACTGCCGAAAGAATACTGATAGCCCTTGTCTGTAGAGCTCCAAATTAATTATTACAGCTAACACAGATCTTACTTATCCACATATACCCTAGGAAGAGACAGCACTGCCATCTGAAAGGGACAGAATTTCAGATTTTCCTTAGGCCTAGATTTGCCAGGACAGAATTGGCAGGCAAGGCAGGACTTGCGGAGTATCAAGAGCCTCCACAAATGAAGGGTTGTATAAAACAGGCGCTAAAATTCATGAAATACCCCGATTCCAGGGAAGTCCCACCCTCTGCATTGGAGCCAGATTCTCAACCCGTAAATTTCTGTAAGCCAAAGCACAAAACATATATACAGATATTTTTAATGAATTTAGACAAGATCTTGCATTTTATAGCAGACTGGAAAAAAAAATCACAACGATGTTGCAGTATTGTCTAGCAACTAGAATGATAAAATATAAAAGATAAATGTTATTTAATGATACTGAGTATTTTAATAGTGAAAATAATATACAAATCTAGATCTCTTCTACATCTAAAAAGTGCCTTGTTAGGAAAGACCTTGAACGCACCGTAAGGTATCTTATTGGGTCTTTTGCACTGCTGAAATGACATAAAGTGCAGAGGAGCTCCATGTCTCAAGTATTTTTATTTCAGTTCATCAGTACTGGCAGCCCAAAAAATACAGGTTAAGATTTTTTAAAGTATTCTGTTTTTTCAGATCATTCTCATGTCATTCCAGCTCTGCTCAGATCATCTGCCAAAATGCCTCTCTGTGGGACAGATCACAGTATCTAAAAATTTGTTGACCAGAAAATCAGGAAGTCCTTTTTTAACCGTCAGAGGCATATCATTTTTGTAATTAAAAAGAACTAGTATATCAGTGTCAGTGCTGATTACAACAAAATTCTTCATTTGCTGTCATTGATCAAGATTCCTAGCACCAGCTTTTTGAACTGGTATTTTTACACCACCTGAAACTAATATATTCAGCACTATGGTTACATCAGACAAATCATAGCTCAGGGGAATATCACAAACACCTGTGTGTGTAAGATAGGAAAGAATGATATTTTCCACCCATGTGGCTCACTGATGAAATATTCACACTGTACTAACACTCAGCCCAATCACAAAAAGACTGAAGGCAAATTTACACCACAAAGATACTTTGGAAAAATGAGTCATCTTTAATATGAAGAGAACATATTATTCACAAATTTTCATTAACACAAGTATAAATCACACAGATGGATGTGCAATAAGTAATCAGTATATTATCAATTCAACTATAAATGTCTGACTGAGCTTAAAAAAAATGTAAAAAGTGCTGGCAAGAAGTTTATGTCGCAGTGTATGAGGGACTGTTATACGTGCTCTTATACGAGCAGTTAGCTCCCCACTGACATGTGTTTTGCTTTTCCTGAAGAGGCTGGTATGTGGTGACATGTATGGAAAGTGAAAGCTTCTTTAGCAAGTGGGGAGCAAACCAAAGCCAGGTTGAAACAGGCTGATTTTACAACATAAGGTTTTAGGATCCCAACTGGATTCACAAATAGTGAAGCTTCCCTAATCAACTTAATGTCACTGTTTAACTACTACTTATACAAGCCAAGGCATGGTCTTACAGACCATGTAACTATAAGGGGCCATTTGCATTAATCTCACTGAATTTCACTGTTTGAGTCTGGATTCTTTGTATAAGCACTAAGTAAACCAGTCAGTTTTAATCACTTCAAGGTGATAAAGGTTACAGTAAGCTGATACACTACAAACGACACTCGTTTACATCTTGAATATAATGAAATGATAGTTTATCTACAGTGAACACTTGTGCTTATCTGACAGAAACAGGTCAAAGGTTCCAGGCGTTTTCTCCTGAAATTACTCAGTGCTGCCTCTAATGACTGATAATTGAAAGCAGAGGCTGGAAATATCAAATGTGGTAGGTGACAGATAAGCAACAGATTAATGCAAGTACTCTGTTACAGGACACTAAAAGGTCAGAGGCCCTAGGAATTAGCTATTGTGCTACTGTGAAAAGACAGACATCAAATAGCTATTTACCTCATTCTTGCTCTGTTCTCCAGCATTCAAATCATAGAAACCCATTCTTTCTTCTACAATTAGACTACGTGAAGTGACAACACTTTTTACAAAATATAGTAAAAAGGTTTTATAGGGTGTATTGACAAAAGAAAAGGTGCAATCCCAGAGCAGAATGAAAGATGCTTTGCTATTATAGATGTTAACATGTTAATGAAATGCATCACAGAGAATTTAAGAACATTCAGTAGAACATGATTCTCAGTTGAAGAAAGCCAGACTTTTAAAAACATACATTTTAAAGCTTTGTAACTTTGTGTAGGCTTTTAGGCTGTAGAATACAAACACTAACTTTAAGAAAGTTAAATTAAGCTTATGTCAGGAAGTATATCTTTCATCTTTTTATTCCTCAAAACACAAATTATAATTCAAAGTTTGTTGAAGTAAATGGAAGTCTTTTCTTTCTGTCTGTTGGCTTTTGTATAAGAATTAGTCTTCTAAAAAAGTCTTAAATTGAGTGTATTTTTAAAGATCAAGTGCAATGAAAAATACTCTCCAAAAGTGATCATTTTAAAAAAAAATGTGCAGACAATGAAATACTTGTCTAAGCAAAGCTACTTTAATTGTAAAAGGTTATAATGCTTTTATAAAATTAAAAGAATACTGATCAAGACTCGAGAAATTTATTTTGATTTAGATATCAAAATTCACAAAAATAGTCACCGGCGCTCACAGGAATGTTTTGGACACCACAGCCTGACACAGTCACTGGAGAGACAGTTCTGTTTGTTAAGGGTCAGCTGCCTTGGACCAGTCCATAATAAGAACAGTTGAGTTTATCTACCTTTCTTCTTCAGTCAACTGCAGTTCCAGTCCATAGGAGTAAGAGCTTTCCCAACAAACACTTCAACCCATACCAGCTATTTACAATGACTACATCTTAACTGCCAGGATATTGAGTTGCTCAATGGTGGGTCATTCTGGGCCACTGCACAAACATAACACAGGAGCTGGTGGTCAAAATGAAAATATATATATATATGTATATACATATATATCTCATTTTTTGTTCCTGCATTTGTTTTGCTTTTTTTTCTTTTTAATCCATTTATTGATATTAGGCATCTACTAGATAATCATTCATCTGAGTGTTTTAACTACAAAGCTTCAGAGTCATATGCCCACTTGCTTGGTCTTCTTTTAGTACCAAATCTACTGCATTTCTTTCCAAATTGAGATCCATTTTCATCAGCAGAGCAAGTGAGGGCTCGGGCCCCCACTTCTATTCTGAAGCCAGTAGTAAGGGAAAGTAGGTGATTTAGACTTAATATGTCATTTCCCTTCCCATCTCCCTCTCCATGTTGAGGTGGGAACCAAAACCACATCCTCTGTTTCCTTGGTGAGTGGTCTATTAGGCAAATAAAAGGTGAATGAAGATGCAATCATTACCATATGGTTACTTCATGAAAATAGATTGCATGGAGTTCATAAATGTCTGTCCATATGCCTTAGCCATGTCTTTTGAACTGAGATCTTTTGAGAATTCTGGGCAAAATGGATCAGTGAATACTCAAAGCCCAAGAGCAGTCTTATTGGGATACCTTATGTCAGAAATGTAGGCATTTGAAGATGGGTGTTCCCAAAATTAGTTGTCTTCTTGAGTTACATTCCACTCATATCCTATCCTAAGCATCAAACTCATCACCAGAGTCTTAGTCCAAATTCTGATTCTGATCCTCTTCCAAATGAAGCAAAATTATATCTGCAATCAGTGAGAATTTTGTTTAGTTAAGGACAAATTTGTTTAATTTGTCCAAAAAATCTTACATTTCTCATTGTAGCAGTTCATTTAAAATAAATAAATAAATAAATAAATAAATAAAATGCTTTATTGCATTGCTGTATATTTGACTTACTCTATATTTATTATTATTAGGCTGGTTGTATTTAAAGTAATTATAGATTTACAGATGTGGTTTTGAAAGAGTGATGTAAATTGGTTTTACAAAATATATAATTTCTTATTAAAACACAAAGGAGAAGGCTTGGTAGGTCATACTCTGAGGCAAGTTACACTACTGTAAATTTAAAGTTATTTCACTAAAGTCTTTATTTTCAGTCAGTTACTGACATCAATGAGCAACATTTAGCTATTTTGGTTAACTAAATTAGGGACAGTTAGAAAATTATTTGATGAAATGCTATGCAGTTAGTGGCAGTTTCAATAAATGAAAAATCATCTATTGTTTATTGAATCCAGACTTCTAATGGTAGAATATCCCTTCCCTTCCATAATTGCACAGAATTACTGAAATGTATGAATTGTGAAGTAGTTCAAGGCAAGATAAGGTCAATGAGAAAGCCTTCAGTGACTGCAGCTGAATCTAGAGCAAGAGTGAAAAGGAGAAAAAAAGTGCTTTAATATCCCATGCTAAAAAAAAAAAAAAAAAAAAAAAAAAAAAAGTAAGTTAGGATATTCCTGGATCTTAGCCAACTATTTAGTATTACATCTTTTGAGAATGACCAGAAAAGCACTCTTCTAGTATTGAATTTTAAGTTTTTATTTTTTTTTGTTGTAGTTAATAAGATCTCATAGATTTTTACCAATTAACAACAACAATAAAAAACTGAAAAAGTAAAAATAGGAAAACAGTTTGAAACCCTGAGTTCTTATTAAGGTAGACTTTCAAATTATATAATTTTTACATTCTAGAAAGTGGTAGGCAGAGACTACGCAAATAATGGAAAAAATTACAAAGGCATTGTAAAATATAGTAGAATATGTAAAAATGATAAATTTCTTTTTTATTTTTTTCTGGAATTATTTTGACAATTAGAACTCAGTAGCTAAAAGCTTTCCCTGTGAGCAGGAAAAGATTTCCCAGGAACTATAGAGCAGTGCCTGCCAACAGCCTTTATAAGCACAGACCTAAACAAATGCCTATAACGAAGAGACATAACTGAGCTGCACTTTCTCAGGCACAATCTCACAGATGTTCTATACACCACGAGATTACCTATGATGCCTTTCTGTTACTTCACATTATTCAAAATATGGGACAAAATATTTGTTTAATGAAATTGCTGTTTTTCATTCAATAGCTGATGTTTTGCTGAAAATTTCACTGGTAAACATGTGGTATTCATTTAATTTACTGTTTTCAGTGTCTTCCAAGTCAAATGCACTTGCTCAACAAGTCAAAACAAGTGCTACACTGCAGCTGTTCCAATGGCAATTAAATGCTGGAAAGTTTGCAGTTGTTGATACAGAATAAGTGGAAAAGCAGCACCCTGCTTTTCTTATGCTGGTCTAATCCTGGCCAATGTAACAGTAGGAATAAATAACCTGAATAAGAGGTTGGATGATTCCTGCTGTAACACAGTTTTGGAAGTGAACAGTACTGTGAGTGTCTACATCTGCACGTTATCACAGACTGAATTTAAAGGGTAGTTGATAAAGCCATTCTTCACAATCTTTTTTTTTTTTTTTCTTAATTTCTACAGTATAATGTGCTGTATCCCTTCAACCTCTTGAATGCAAAACTTTGACTTCAGAAATTCAGATGCAGCACAAAGCACAACAAATGATACACTGCATATATGCCCTTTTTAACTCCAGTAAGAGTGGTAGAACGTATCTCAGTTGAAACTTCCATAAATTTAGTGGCTGAAAGTCCAGATGATTGCAGCTTCTAGGAATAACATAACAGGTCTTACTGGGTCCAATTTTGGGCAGTCAATAGTGTACCAAGAGAGGGAAACATCACAACCAAACATCTGGGGGAGGCAATGAAGAGAGGATGAAAGGATCACGTACAGTTTGCTGTTTTGAATGGAACAAGTAGGTGTCTGTGGTTCATCATTGTTTTAAGTCACCCTGTACTGCAAAGGCATTCTGATCATAAATACCTATGCTAAAAATGCATGTCCACTAGATTTTTGGTTGTGTTCAGTTTCATCAGTGAAAAACAGATCCTTACTTCAAAAAAATAAAAATAAAAATAATGGAACAGATAGAGAAAAGATCACTGCATTACACAGTTCTGAGCTAATGCATAGATAAATTAACTAATCCTTAATCTACCATGATTGAAGTTGTTAATTATTTCTGTATTTTCAATGATGTCTATTTCTCATGGGATTTGGCAAAACCAGTATATTTTGATACCTTCTGTCAATAGACTTCTATTTTATCTTGTATGTGATTTTGTTTTTCTCTAATCACAAATTGTCGCAAAGAAAACTAACAATTATTCCCAGGTTTCTGACTGTGTGAGAAAGTCAGGATGTCAGATCAACACAACCTCAAGGTTAACAAATGACATTAAAAAAAAAAAAAAAAAAAAAAAATCCCTCGGGTTCAGCTGCAACTGAATAGGAACAAAAGTTATACCTCTGGGATCCAATGGTCAGAAAATAGGTGTAAGTTATAACTGTTTTGACACTGTAAAAGTATACAGATGGAACATAACATAACTTCTGAGAAGGGTGAAAGGGCATATATCATCATAGGGCAACTGGCAGGGGAGTAAAAGCTAAACACTGAAGCACATTCTATCTTCCCACATATTCTTAGTTCCTGTTCACGTTAACCCTCTGCTTACTTCCAACCTAATGGTGCCAAGCTACTCCACCATTTACCGTTCATACAGGTTGTCTAATAAGCTCCAGCCATTTCCCACAGTGGAATTTGTCATAAGAGTACTCATGGAAGTCATTTCTGCGTGTCAAGCTGGGTATGACTGGACACAGACTTTTTTTTGCTTAGCCTGTACTCA
This sequence comes from Oxyura jamaicensis, assembly GCF_011077185.1. Taxonomy (NCBI): domain Eukaryota; kingdom Metazoa; phylum Chordata; class Aves; order Anseriformes; family Anatidae; genus Oxyura; species Oxyura jamaicensis. The sequence goes on along the minus strand of NC_048895.1, from coordinate 93,099,995 downwards.
CATCTGAGTATTTTAACACTACCCATTCCCATTAACACTGACCAAACATTCAGTAAAAAGCTGTTCAGCTGTAATAATGGCAAGGAAGGAAAACCTCCTGATCATCTCACTCAGAGTCAAGCAATATCTATTACACATAATAATTTGAAATTTATTTTTATATACTGTATTTTATATAGGATACACACAGAGGAAGGGGAAGGAGAAAGGGAAGAGGAAGAAGAGCCAGGAGAGTGGGCAGAGGTGGTGAGGTCTGGCAATTTCATAGGACAGGTTTTAACTGCCAATATGGGAGCTAGCTGTGATTATAACAGCTCGTTACACTGATTCAGGCTGCACCCTCTCCTCTACAGCTCTGGTGGTCTAATCAGATTATGATTAATTAATAACAAGGAGAGATTATTTCACCTACAAATAATTCCCCATAATGAATAAGTGCCCTCACTGGGAAGGAAAAAATACCTGGTTTTGCTTTTGTTTGTTTGTTTGTTTTTTCCTGAAAGAAGCTTAAATTAAATTTTACCAAAGTAAATGATTATTTCAATCCTCTTTCATCACAGAAACTCTCTGGCTGTTAGTGAACAACTAAAAGATCTCTGGGCTGGCTATCCAGCATTATGCCTACACTGCCAGAGGAAAGAGGGAAAAAAAAGTATTTGCAGAAAATATTTGTGCCATGGAAAAAAAAAAACTATCTCAGATTTGCTATATGTAACATAAGAACAGGTGGTGATCCCTCCCAGTAGGTTATTTTGGACAGAAGGGGAAAGAAAGATACAGGAGTGTCAAAATTACTTAAAACCAACCAACCAACCAAAACCAACTGCAAGATAATTTCCAAAGGAGAAAGAAATAACACTTTGAAAATATAGAAGTGTTAATTCAGCAATTGTCCAGGCAAGCTTATAACCCCACTTCCAAAACTATTATTATTATATAATATTAAATATGATATATTTTTACATATTATATATTAAATAATAATAATAATAATAAAAGCAGGAACAATTAGTGTCAATGTAGAAGACAAGACTAAAATCCTTCTTTGTGGTGGCAGAATCCCAGAAAGGCTGAGGTTGGCAGGTAACCTGGAGGTAACCTGGTCCACCTCCCTGCTCAGGTAGGGACACCCAGGGCAGGCTGCACAGGGCCAGGGCAGGATGGACATACCTGAATAATTTTTGCATCCTCACCTTCATTACACCTGGGGCTGCATTTCTCGTGTATATAGACATAATGTTTTATGGTATATCTACTCAGTTCCTGACAAAATACTTACAAAAGCAGTACCCTGGCTGATCAGAGTTATAATGTGACTACTGCCCTAATTGTTGGTGATGGGCCTAGGTTTCTTTATAAAGTAATTCAGAACTGTCTGTTGCCTGTCTCCAAAACTGGAAGTGTCATGGAGTCTTCATTTCAGGTTTGTTTTTATTCCCATTTTGATGAGACCACACTCCCTGCCTGAAGACAAGCTGGACCAGCAAATTTTGATGGAACACCCAGTAAATCTCACTGACCGAGGTGATATAATGTTAATGTTAAAGATAATAATAAAAGAAGTTTCATTCCTGTATGGCAGCAAATGGCAATGTAAATATGAGATGAGCCAGTCTGGATTTTTCCTCGTAACTTATTCAGGAGCTGTCCCCCCTGAGCCCAGCTTTCAGCTCATGTGTGTGCCTGTTTCACTCATTTGAGTCCCCTGATGAACATTAGGTCTCTTCCGTACATACACATTTCGTAGTATTTTTGCCTTTCTAATGAATACATGTAAATATAGACAAAGTGGAACACAACAGCTAGGAAACCAAAATGGGGAGAAAATATTGTTAATCCTAATGGCATCAGTTCCTCCATTCTGACCCAGCGAATTGCAGCATGAACTTGAAATACTTGGTATTTACTCCATAGCATAAACTGTCTCTGGATATTCCATTGCTATATATATATATATATATATATATGGCAATAATATATATATATTATAAAATACTATTTGGACAATACTTACTTAAAAATATTTATAAACATATATAAATCTATCTCCTTGTAAATGTGGTCTCCTTATGATATGCAGCCTCACCAAATCACGATTAATAATTTCATGTCTTAAGTGATAAGAAGTACCACTTTTTGAAGAGTCACGTGGTTAAAATGGAAACTCATCTCAAGAACTATAATATGACATTAATAAAGCAGCATGCCAAGGAATCAAGGAACTTTATTCTGAAAAAATATGTAATATTAAATAACTTTAATAAAGAATACTATATTGTGTTACAATGCATGTACCTCACAAAATTTTGAAAAAAAAATATAACAAGCATTCTTGAAAATTCATCATATTTAATAGTATGGTTTCAGTTATACCTACTACAGATTAACACAAAAGAGAATTTAAACATTATCATCTTTTGGTTACCTTACTATGATATTCAGCAAAGTCCATGTTTTGTTTTTAATCACATAATCTTGTAACTTAAATCAACATGTAAAAACATTCATCTGTGTAAATGCAACTGTGTATAGCTGAACTGCAGGTTTAACCTTTGCTCCCCAAAAGTCTTGGTACAGATTTTGAGCTTTCGCAATAATTCCGTTCACTTTGTGGTGTGAGAATCACGGGCAGTACTGTATCAGCCCACAGTTTCACAGCACAGCACCAAGTAGCTCGTTCTTTTTTTTATCTACAATGTGACACATGCTGCATGATAGACCTTCTACAATAAATCCATAATTATGTGTAGTTCACAGACAATTAATTCTTCATGACACTTCATTCTGCAGTAAGTCTAATTATCAGTGTTTTAATAAAATAAGAATGAAGGTATATTCCTTTGCTTTGTGTTTTTTAAAGTCTTGGGTCTAGATTTGTACCTGGTATTCATCAGCACTATTCTACTGGCATTAATAAAATTGAAATATTAAATCAGATAAGGATATGTATGTATATGTATGCTTATATACAACATAGACACCACCTGTCTTTTTATTTTATAGCTTCCACTCCTTTTTGACTTAATTCATTTTAGAAAATGAGTTTAATATAATCTGTTTGTTAAAAGTGAGCTATGAAACAACAACAATAGAGAGAGCATATATATATATCAGTTTTACTGAGAAGACAAGCAATATGGTAAACCCCAAGTGTTTCAAAAGACATCAACTATATGACAAACATTATAAAATATGAAGTGTTTGAAGATGCTTTCTGAGTCTTTAGAATACCCATTTTCTAGAACTGCATCTGTTTCTGGGTGTTCATTTATTTTTATTTTTGTTTTTCTGCAACAACAGAAGATAATTGCTGCTTTTTAATGAACCCTTAGATGTTCCCATAAATCATCAGCTCACAGAAAATCTCATACCAAATATTATACAACTCTCAATAAGCTCATGGGAACTAGCAATTCTAGGGAAACATAAGGAACTCTGAAGTTTTGGAAAACCACAGGGAGATCGTTTGTGGTGACAGAAGCTCATCTCTTTTATCTCATCATATGTGAACTTCAGCCCTTGCAGTGCTGTTGATAGGCTTCTCACTCCTTCCCTGATCTCTTTAGAGAAAGATCCAAGCTGAGAATGAGAGAGGAGAAGCCCTTCTCAGAACAATGACAATTGAGGAACTTTATTCTGAGAAGTACCAAGGATCAAAATGGAACAGTTTAATGATCAAATTTTGCAATCAATTGGACAAAGCACAACACTACTGACCTAACTAGGAGATTACTCAGCACCTCATACCACTGAATTCTTCTGCTGTTTTAGTCTTCAGCTCTTTGGAGCAGATCCATAAACTCTTCTCCTTATTTCAAAATGTTAGGACAGGATGTAATTAAGTACAATTAACAAGAAGGTCAAACAGTCATCTGATAAACACTGGCCCAAACAGGCAGCTTGAAAGGTCAGGGCTGCAAAAACCACATAGTATTGATGGAAAAAAATACTATGATTTAAAAGGGAAAAAATCCCAGTGACTAAAACTGAAGAGATTTACATGCTTGCTATATTACATACACAAACTCATGCACACACACTGATACACATGCACACATGCCTCAGAGAGGCACCAGCCTACACTATGGGGACAAGAGCAAAATTAATTACATGCTCGCTGTTCATTAGACCAGGTCTGAAATGTCAGATTTGGTGCTTTATTTCTAGTATTTGTTTTTCTTTTTTGTTATTTTGCAAAACCATCTCTTATAAGAACAGTAAAAAGTCTTCTTGTCCAGGGCCCTAAGATCCTCACAGAAGGACCTTCCCAAAGCAATGTCCCTGCTGTCCCATCATAAATCACCACAAAGACTACCGCTGTCATGGTGTTGTACACTAGGCTTGCTCATGCTCTATGGTCTTTATCATCCACACACTCAATTAGTCCTCTTTAAATCATATTCCTTCACATCAATACTATACGGTTTTATCCACACCCATGCTTTTGATTTCTCTGCTAATTTTTTTTGCAAAGCATACCACTAGAATCCCGTAGCTCCAGACACCAGTGCTATCGGGTGCCACCCACCTTCTGCTCCAAAGTCAGACTCACAAAATATTTAGCAGCCCCGTTCATTCATCTCCTGCAGCCCAGGTATGCCTGCACTGAACTTAAAATATCTACCTCCAAAATTGATGCTATCCAAATTGTAAAAGTCCAACACAACAATTTTTTGAACTTACTTTGAGGTACCTTACAACTGAATATTCCATATATACTTCCCTCTCCGTTTTTAAAACATGGGATATTTTAAATGGGTATACCTAGACAAATTATTATTAATTTATCACTGTACTGGATCATGGCTACAGCTTTTCAAGAGAAAGTGAATAAAGTTTCATAAATTTAACAAATTTATGAGAATCAGAACAACAATAATTTAATTCAATAGGTACAGACTACAAGAGGGATTTTACAAACCAGGTTCTCATGGGGTCTGAATGGATAATATTGCTAAGCTAGTAGAAAATAAACCTAATAGAAATTTCAGCTGTTCAAGTTCCTGCCTCCTCCTGATTCTTCTCCAAAACCAGATTTAGGTGAAATTTTGCTTCTGTAGAGCTACCAGTTGTCAGCTATGGGAATATATCATTCACCATCACTAGCTGTCCTGATTAGCTTTCTAGGCTCTGACTCATGAATAACTGTTGTCTCAATTTGTCCTGCATTACAATGGGAACAAAGTAAAGCTGCAGTCTGGCAAGGTACCACACATGCTATTAAATTATATAATTATATAATAGCGGCCGATCTCAATCTATTGCACTCGAGCAGTTTCTCAAAAAAGAGTTGGAAACTAAAAGTTTAGATTCACCTTTTGGAGCACCTTTGAAGAATCATGGGAGCTTCAGAGTGGGGAGCCACACTGTAAAACCTCTCCTTTTCTGCTTAGTTTACAGTCATTTTTTTTTTGTATTGAAACAAGTTCATAATCCAGTCCCAAACACAAAGCAGTCCCTGCTAGGTGTACCCCACCCACCAACTTAAATAATGTAGTTGTCAGGGTTGACAAGTTCTGCCTGCTGTAGCATTTCTGTGTTTTATAGGAAATTTTAACCAGGGGTGTTATTTTAAGAGATGAGCAAATGGGGAAACCCCATGGCCTAGCCAATAAAATATGAACTTTAGGTGCAATGGAGCACTCATAAATATGACTTGGAACAAGGGGATTCATTGTTTCTCCTGACCCCTTTTAGCTGCTCCTCTGATCTCAACCTCTCTGTGTGCGTCATGGCAGCCCTCATCCTTTAACCTGTGGTTTTTAAAAGCTAGCTTCTACGTTATTTATGGCTGCCAACCTTAGTAGCCCGTCTGTGTACTCCCTGCACACAGGCTGGAGGTGGGGAGGGCTGCATTTTATTTTGCAGGAATGAAAACTTTTGCCTGGGGAGCCAAGTAGCTGGGGAGGTTGCGGTAGTTGCTCTGCCACAAGGGATCGTGAAGAAAAGTGCTCCCTTCACCTGCAAGGCTTGCTGGAAAAAAGAGACCCAAACCCCAAATCATTTTCTCTTTCATTTACTTGTCATTCATATTTATCATGTTCTCTCTCATTTTCTCCTCTGTGTGCATCTCACTGTGTTTGCACCTTCTTCTCCCTACCATTAAACTCCTCTCTTCTGTCCCCCGAAATTATCTAGCATTATTGGCCTGGACAATGCCCTCACTGCTGCAATACCATCCCCATGTGGGGCTCCCCAGTAACACCAGTTTCTCCTAGCCCACATCGTCTTGAACCTTTCCCAGGCCCACTGGCCAATGCCTGCTGAGAAGAGGCCTCTCCTCCCTCTGCAGCCTGCACTGTGCCTTGCCATTTTCTTCTCATTCCTCCATCTCCCGCACCGTCCCCTGGTCTCACCGCTTCTCTTCCTTTAATCCCTTCTCCAGCCAAACGCCACTGACATAAAATTAAAGTTCAGTGACCCTGCCCAGACAGAGGGGGCTAGAGACAAGGGAAAGGACAAGCAGGAGACGATGGGGAAAAGTGTGGGAAATAATTATGAAGTCTGGTAGCAGCCAGAGCTCTCTTGAAGCCCTGGGGAGCCTTTCTTTAGCTGGAGGCTGCAATTGGCACTTCATAAACTGTTCATTCTCAGCTATGTGGAAACACCAGACGACACCTAGCATGATCAGACTATAATCAATCAATTTTCTGCAAAACTCTATTAGCCTGTGGGCCTGTGAAAGCAAGCTGAAAGGAACTGCCATGGCTAAAAAGAGAAGAGAAAGGAACCGCCCATCTTGTAATTACCCCCATAACTCAGGCAGTAAGCAGGCAGGTAGCCATGGCAAAATTCTTCGCATAATTTAACATCCAGAGAAAATAATAACAGAAGCAGTAAGTTTTGAAGACCACATATGTGCCAAAGTTGTCCCATTATCTAAGCATATAAACTGGGGTTTAGGAGGAGAACCACGAGGATTTCCATCCAGTCCATGGCAGGCCAATTCCTCCCCTAACATCCTCCACACAGAGGCGTCTCTGCAATCTGCCCTCTTTCTCTTTCATGGTTAGCCAGAGTCACTCCAAGATTGTGTTTTCCTGGGAAAATATGTACTGTACAATACATACAATCCCCACAACCCCACCCAAAGTCTGTGTTTAGTCTGGAAAGCAGCGCTTTCTAAAGAAGCAGCGGAACTGGGTCAGCCATTCTTCCCAATGGGAAAAATATTATTAACAATTTATATTTATATATATGCATGCATATATATAGCTTTTCACCATGCACGTCTAACCATCTGCTAAATCAGTTTCTCTTCAGTTATCTGCAATTTCTTTCAAATCTGTCGGCAAGGAAAGTCAGACAGTTTTATGTCCCGGTTAATGGAAAGCTTGACATTTTTTTGGCTGGGTAGATAGAATAATTTACTTGGATTTAAAGTGTTAACTTTGGCAAAAAAAAAAAAAAATAATTGACAGTTATAAAAACATTATTTTGGTAGATGATATTCATGGGTAGCACACAAACCTATTTTGAGGTAGAACTATATAGTTCATGAAGTTCATGTAACATGAGAGATTTCAAAGGAAATATAAAATATTTCAATAGAAAACAACAAATGTAGTATAATTCCAAAAAGGAATATGGAAAAGAATATTTCTTGTTTGAAATCAAAAACAATTCCTAACAACGTGTGTCATCACACAAATATTGGTTAAATCTGCCTAATGAATTGTAAAAATTGGGTGAGGATTTTTAGGGAATAAAATGAGTAAAGTCTGTGAATAAAGCCCCAATAAAAACATGTTCTGTAAAAAGTTATCTTAATATTTAATTTGAGCAGAGAGAATGCTTCCATATTAAAAGTTATTTCTAATGACTGATTGGGTACCAATGTGACAACAAATTATTTCATCTCACTGATTGGGTGACTAAAATTTTATCAAGGGAGAGAAAAATCAGGATTTCAAGATACCAGTGAGGTCTTTGGATGAAGGTTTAATCAGACCCACTTTCTATAATTTCCTTTAGATTTTAAATAAAAGAGTGAAAAATACCATCTTACTTATTTTGGGTTGCCTTTAAAAAAGCTTCAAAAACACTCTATCATTTTTTCTTGGTATTAATCCAACTCCGCAAATAAAGACATGGGGTCTATTTTTTATTTAACAAGTTTTATCTTTGTAATAGCATCCCTCTGTCCACAGCAAGATAATAGCACTATTTCTGTCACTTCACTTAAGGCTGTGTCAATATTTTCATTAGAAGTCTTCATTTTACAGACTAAAACTGTACCAGAGCCAAGGAAATTCATGTAAGGTTAAAATTAAGACAGCAACATATGAAATATGAAAGAAAGAAAGAAAGAAAGAAAGAAAGAAAGAAAGAAAGAAAGAAAGAAAGAAAGAAAGAAAGAAAGAAAGAAAGAAAGAAAGAAGAGAGAGAACTCATTCTTAAGCTTTGAGGGGAGAAGTTAATGATTCCGAGGCCTTTTTGCATGTATCGTTCAAACCCAACTCCCCTTACACAATTCCTGACATTTTATGGCTTAGCACTCCATATCCCTCACTGGTGATATGTTAGCTGTGAGGGGAAGTTTGTAGAAACTGAATTAGTTTAATTTAGGAAACTAGCTACTATATGTGCTCCAGATCTGATTGCAGTTAGCAATCCTTTCTTTCTCAGATGTAATGCAAATATGTTTGTACAGGTATTCAGTGTGGATTGATATACTGTAGGTTTCTTAAAGCACTTCTATAAAAGTTGTGCTCTACCATGTTAGCATTCTCGGCTGAACACAATAAGTTGTAAATCTTGTGAATTTATGTATTTGCTCAGTGTTTTAAAGAAGAACATAATCTTCAAGGCAGCATATGACCTTGGGGTAGAAAACTGAAGAAATATGAACAGCTTTCTGTGACTCTAATAGGCAACATTCCCTTGGATTTCCCTGTCTGATTTAAGAACTGATCGCAGTGGGTGTGATTTTAAATTATTAATTATTTTAATTAAGATCATTGGATCACACTGAGTGTGAAGAAGATAAGGTGTCGTTCGATGGTGCATTAATTACTTTAAAAATATCCATATTATTGGCATTGTTATCTAAATTAGCATTAAATTAGGTCAAAGGCACACATATAATAGTGATCTTTACATCTGAGTCTCTGAAATTAATTCTAGATGCTAAGAACAAAAAGCTTGACAGAAAAACACAAAACTTTTTTATATTTATCCCCTATCATATAGAGTACAAATCAATTCACAGGAAAATATGCAGAAAGAAGTTGAGTTGCTTAGCAAATGCAGCAATCTGTTTTGAGAAAAAATTACAGATTTGTTGTAAACAAATGAAACTACAGAATATTTGAATTGAAAGAGAAGGAACACTTAAGTCGAGTGGATTTCATGATCACTATGATGCTAATGGAAAATTCAATCCTTGAAATGCTTGAGTGTAGTTTTTTAAAAAGTGCTGCTGTTTCTCCAAGTCTCAGTCGTGTATGCTTTTCATACAATCCCTCTCTTTTGTTGAGAGGTGAGGAGTGGGAACGCTAACATTTATCTTAACAAAGTCCTTCCCCAACTTAATTTTGAGTGAGCAGAAAAGTGAGTAGAGCTACATGAGCATTATTTGTCTGTTCTCTGAGGAACAGGGTATCCTACATATGTCATTTTGGGAGATCAGCCAAAAAGAAGATGCCAGAACTCTAAACAGTCAGGGATTTGCAACAATATAATAAAATGTAACAACAGGATAAAAAACACCCAGTGAGGAAAACAAAGTCCTGAACTTGTAGGTGATATAATCAGATCTTTGAAAACCCCTGTGTATTTAGTGGAGGATTTATTCTTTGACTGCTGGACCAACCCCAGTTAACTCTTCTGCTACAATCATCAATATTTATGGAGAGCTGCCAATGCACACAGTCTTATACAAAATACAGGACAAGGCACAGTCTCTGTCTTGTCGTATCTTTCAAGAGAGAAAGAGATGGAAATTCTGTTATAAATTCCAGTATAAAGAGCAGGTGTTTACAATTTCAACTTCAGGAGAAGTAAATGTAGTCTTGTTTTTCTCCCTGGTTGCTTGACAGACTTATAATTGCAGTTCCCTTGATGATTATTTTTTAAATTTGCTTTGGAAAGTGAGGTATTTGCAGCTTTGACAGGTTGATTTTTATCAAAATTAGCATATAAGCTCCTATTTTTAATCTTTAATATAAAAATATTTTTAACTTTATTTTTAATCTTAGTCTTTTCAATCTAATGCTTCATAATTCTTATCAAACATCTCAGCTACATATTTCTTGTTTAAATATATATGTCTTAAATTATTATAACTGGCTGCAATTATATACAAAAGTTTCAATTTAAAATATCAAGATGATTAATAAAGCTTTATAATTACACCTTATGTAATTAATGGTGTGCAAGTATGAACATGGTGAATACTATTTCCAGAGTAGATTATAGTTTGATGAAAGTCAGCTGAGGCTTCAAATCTAAAACCAGTTGAGTTATTACTGCGCTGCACCAGCATTTATTGATTTTAAGGTACAGTGTTAGCATTCGCTTATCACTGCATATTTTCCCCATTCTACATTAAAAGAGCATGCCCTCATCTGTCACAATCTTATATGGCATAAATCATACAAAATGGTCACCTGTTTCCATGATTTATTTTGTTATTATGTTAATTATCCCAAAACATAGGATTGTTTAATAAAAATGTTGAAGCTAATCTATGTCAGTCATCAATATTTCTTATGCAAGCTACATGGTGGAATATGTGATAAACCACAATAACCAATGTGTATGGAAGGGAATTTGTAGTGAATTAGAGTTTAGCCTCACTAAAAGTTGAAGCATATTTTAATTTTACACAGGCCAAACAAAAACTGGTATTTACTTTTTTTTTCCCTAAGTTAAATGAGTCTATTAATCTTAACCACTAGAAAAATAACACATCCCACCCCCACTTTTCACAGCATACAAACACAAGATGAAAGATAGACTTTAACTTCTCCAAATGACTTTCTTAAGGCAACACTACCTTCCAAACAAAATGAGACAAAATATTAGAAACTTCCCTGTCAAGGTAAGGCAATGGAAACTTGTAGTCTCACAGAGGAGTTTTGTCTGGGAAAACACAGCGGATTCAGGCCAGTACATATCTGACACTGACCCTTCAGAGACTTATACTCATGCAGTGCAAGAAGTCCTCCTGCAGTCAAAGATGTTTCTTGAAATCAAAGGCTAGTTCCCATGTAAATAGCCATCAGTGCCACTGATGAAATGGTCTGCGACATATTTACGGAGGGTTTTTCTCAGGACACGTGAGGAAAATTTTTGCAGGATGAGGGCCTTGTCTAATGCTTAAGAGATGTTTATTTTTTATTATTTTTCTTTACAACATTGCCATTTCATATTCAATGAACTCCAGTTAATCTGAGTTAATCAAATTGTGCAATGATAACTTAAATACGCAGATAAGAAGTAACTCTTTCTTCAGGATGAGAAACATATTTTCCAAAAACAAGGATTTCATGTTCTTCTAATCTGCTATTTCGGAGCAAGAGCAACAAGCAAATGAATTTAGAATTTGGACAAATGTTGCTCTTAAAGAAAAAAGATCTCAGAATTAAACACCACCTAATCTGCCAAATAATTAATGAAAAATAATTTTATTGTTATGCCAACTAACTCTAGGGTATCGTTTTCCTAGAGATTCGAGTTGTTGAGGAATTTAGTGTTTGGAAACATTTTTAATCCTTTTGCAGGGATTAAAGACCTGGTAGACATAAAAGATATAGAGTGTGTGCGATAATCTTAAGGTATTTCAGAACATGTGCCATTGTTTAAAAAGTTTCTACAGAGTGTATTATCCTGGAAAGCAAGGTTTTATCAAATTTACTGAGTAACTTTAAGTTTTCAATTAAATCTCCTGCTATTCAGATCAAACAAGGGGTTTTTAGATAACTTTATGAGTCCTGCAGCATTTAAAATACTTATAAAAATAGTAAATACATTTCATGAATTATTTGCAGTTTTCTTAATGAGATTTAAGTTGCCTTCTATTAAAGAAATCTGTAACTGTTTTTTTAACCACAACATAGCTGGTAAGCATGTTTATTATACTCAGAAGCCAATATAGTTTAGTTTTATCAGGTTTTGAGTCTGATTTGAAATAATTTTCAAAAGCATTCCTTACTTGCATGTTTCTGGTGTTTAATACTCTATTTGTTATTTAATTTATTAATGACAAAAAATGAGAACCATTGCAGACTCTGAGCACCATGGCAGTGTAATAAAACACGGTCTATGGTTATTAAATAGAAATAACAAAGAAACAGCAACAGATTATTTAAAATCCAGCCATCCAGATGAAAAGATAATAAAAATCTGACTCTTACAAACAGAAAAAAAAAAAAAAAAAAAAAGCCCTAAATAACCTAAGAAAGCTTTTTTTCTTCTTCTTTTTTTTTTTTCCCTAGATATGGATTAACTTTTCCCTCTTCATAACATTCCGGGCTTTAAAATATTAACAACCGATGTTTGTTCATGTCTGAGCTTTAAACAAAACAGTGAGGGAAATAACCGAGCAATAGGCATAAGTGTTTGATTTTTAGAGATTTAAAAAAAAGGGAGTTAGTTGGCCTAAGGCTAGAATTTTCATTACATCAATGAAAGAAAGAAAACAGAAGCCAGCAGAGGGGAGTTATAGAAACTGACTTTATATAAACAGTGAGAAAAATCTTTTTCCATGGCCACCTACAAAGTAGCTACTTTACCATTAGTACAACTTTTCTTTTGCTAGTGGCACAGCAGCCAGGGCCCAATCCTGCTCTTTTAGAACAGGTTACTCTCCAGATGAGAGATTTGCCCCTCTGAGCCCTCCAAGATCAGGCTAACAGTCAAACAGAGCAGAAACAACAAATAAAAAAATTCGACCTACCTAAATTGACAAAGCTCATGACCATGTCAGCATCATTCAGAAAGTTGGTGTCGTGCAGGCTGGCTAAGGGAGGATTCTGTGTGGTCAGGGGGGTCATGCGAGATAATTGTATTCTCCGCGAATATCCATTTGGAGAGGCAGGGTATCCTTTCCGTATCCCTCTGCTCTCCCCTGCCATGGATCCCTTTAGTGAATACTCCAGCTCCTCAGTATCCTCTTCATTTGTCATGGCATTATACAGGTCCAGCATGAAGAGGGGTGCAGATGAAGCCTGCTTTCCTGGTGAAAATGGTCTGGGTCTGTGAGGTAGACCCAGGATAGAGAGAATCTCTCTCTGAATCTCCCTTCTCTCATGGTTCCGCAGCCTCCTGTAAATAAAACTCGAATGGACATGATTGTCTCCTAAACCTCCCTGTGCGTGACCCACCAGAACCCAGCAATTCCAGAGCAAGCCCACGAAAGCTTTGAGCGCAGTTAGGTTCATCTTTGAAAAGAAAAAGAACAAGGAAAAAAAAAATATTTTCTCCTACTTGTTTTGAGTTCCTATGAGGTCTGCTTTCCCAGAGGCTGAAAAACAAAATTTACCTATTCTTCATGTCAATGTCATCTCTAAACGTAACATCTTTGATGCTTTCTCTCCCCCCACCCTGTTTAAATATTATGGAATGTGTCAGGTTGCAGTTATTTCTAAGAAAGCTGAAATTCAGACTTCCAATTTTCCACTGTTGTTATCGTTTTTTCTGCATTTATGGAGCAGAAGACCAGTATTTTGTCAGCTGACCTAGGCATTCCTATATAAACCTTAGATAACCAGGTCTTGGGTGGGGAGTTGTATTAGCAAGAGCTGTTCTTCTGACACATTGTAGTTCCCAGAGTTATCTTCCCTTCTTATTCTGAGTTCTTCGTACACCTTGCGCTCTTCCCAAGATAAAATCCTGAGTCACAGATTTGTCTTGATCTGTACCTTGGTGGTATAATACATATTTTTCCAGCAGCCTGGTGATAACCGTAATATCTTTTGAAGCGCTTGAGTGTAAAGTAATTCTAAAGCATGTACTAATCAAATTAATGTGTTGCCATGAATTTACTTGAAAAAAAAAACCTTCTGTAAATCCATTCAACCCTTTTCAGCTTCTCAACTGTTATTTCCAACTCTAGCAGGCACAAATATAACAGCTCTCTTCAAGAGAGATCTAAAGACTAATGTAAGCACAACCCTGCTGGGAAAGAAGAGGCTTCTCATTGTAATTTGAAACGGGTATAGCAAAAAAGTCCTTAACCCTTCTGTTGCCAGACAAAGCTTTAACCCCCCACACATACTCTCCCCCCAGCTTACAGTAATATACCTAATTTGCCTGTTGACTGCTTATTTTCCTTGCAGCTTGCAGAATATCCCAGCAAACAAGTTTAACTTTAGCAATTTTAGGATATGCAGATAGCTGAAGGCATGGCGTAACGTGGAAGCTCCTGCAAGCCTACTTATGAGTATATAGTTTCATAACCTTGAATATGAAACCCTTATAACAGACCAAAACAGCATCCTATTAATTCATGAAATGTTTATATTTTAGATAGGTTTAGCAAACGAAGGTGACCTTTTTAATAAACTCAGTAGGAAATTTTGTCGGTTAGGCTTGATTCACTTTTCTCTAAAAATGTCGGGAATGCACTCCCAATGAAAACAAATTTATTCAGCAAGTGAGATTTCAAGTTGTGCATAGCCAACGGTGTAATTAAGGGTTATAGTCACAACTTTCATAAACTGTAATTTGCAATGATAATTTATTCAAAGTAGATTTTGACTCATAAACTGTTAGACTACATTTCCCAGTAAATATCAAAAGCTGAGATTAAATCCCACAACCTGTTATTAACTGGAGAAAGAAACAGCTTGACTGAAAGAAAAAAAGAAATACTAAACAGATTTAAAAACTGCTACACATGCAGTTAAGATTTAGCTTAGGATTTTATGACAGCCAGCAACTTGTATTTTCCTCTCCCTAAAACAAAATCACAGTGTTAAATTTCATACTGCTCAGATTGTTTGTGGTCACATTTTCTCACTCCTACCATTTGCCTCAAGTCTCGGGGAGATTTTCCTTTGAAGGGGGTGGGAGGGTAGGGGAAAGACAAAAAAAGTTAATAAAACACACGACACTGAGGAAAAAAAAAAAAAAAAACACAGGTATATAAAATGCATCCTGTCGGGTTTTCCCTTACATGACTCGCACCTACTCAGCAAATCACACAGTCCTTGAGTAAACTTGGGAGTGTGACAGCAAGTACAGTCACACCCTAAGAAGCCAGGAACAATTTATCTAGTATATTAAGTACAAATGAGCTTTTCTCATATATTGTGAGTCCTGGTCTCCATTTGCAGTCCAGTGCAGCTATCGTTAACATACAGCTGATTCTCTCCCATAAAT
Source organism: Oxyura jamaicensis (assembly GCF_011077185.1). Lineage (NCBI taxonomy): Eukaryota > Metazoa > Chordata > Aves > Anseriformes > Anatidae > Oxyura > Oxyura jamaicensis. Next base: position 93,084,668 of record NC_048895.1, on the reverse strand, counting down.
CAGCATACATAATAGACAATGTTTCTACCAAGGAAGGATTTATCTCATACTAGACCTGCTGAATTAACACTGAAATTAATTAAGCTATTTAGCAGAAGTCATGTTATTCTTAGTAGAAAATCAAAATATGCTTTCTGTCCTTATTAAGGTGTTTCCTCGAAACCCATTTGTTACAAGAAAACCGTTATTTCTGGTTTTGTTTTGCTTTCACTTGTTCTGAACAGACAGTTGTAATGATACATGGGACTTGACCATATATACGTCTTTTCTGAATCAGCCCATCACGTATTTTGCAACAAGGTTTATTTCTCTTTTCCAGAAATGTATTTCCTTTTTTTCCCTAAGCATTCATAAAAGCCAGTGGATTGATTGCTCAGAGGATTTAAGTCCTCAGCCCATCAGTACGTCCAGCAACAGAAACTTCCTATATTATCCCACTAGAGTGCCTGGCGTTCCACATTTAGTTAATCTTTTCCTATTTAAAAAGCCAAAAATGCCCTCAAGTTTGAGGATGCTTTTATGTTATAAACATATTTCTAGACAGAAACTGAGTAGGAAAACATATAACCTAGTAATCATATGTTTGATGAAAACAGCTCCAGCTATCTTCAGATGGAGCTACAACCAAAGATGCAAACTAAATACAAAGGATTTATTTTACGGTAACCTCCCCTTCACCAAACATCCTTGTCTAGAACATAAAGCTAAGAATATTTTTTATTAGTATAAACACAATGTCCTTTTGTAATAAACCTGTGTTCCATAAACAAACATTGTTAACATGGATATCTCATATATGGGAGATATAGCCAGGTCTAAAACTGAAAGCCTTTCCTAGAGAAATGAAAGGGCTCTGTAACAGCTGATAGGTCCCATTTCATATTTCCAATATGAATCAATTTACTTCTAAAGAAAAACACCACATACAATTTCAGCATGTCAAGATATTTTATTTGATAATACATAAAAACAGATTGGCACAGATATCTGGATTCAGTTTAGGTTGGGGTTCAGTTTCAAAGTCACCTTAGATCCAGGTTTCAAGTTTTACAACAAAAAATTATTCCAAGTTGTTTGCATAATACTAGAACTTTAAAAAATACCATGTTCATGCCATTTTCAGATGCATTCAAATCTAAATAATAGTTGAGGTCAGTATAAAGTATTGACCCAGAATCAAGCCCAGGGATTTGAATAAAATTCCCCAGAGATTTCGGCGTCTAAAACTGAAATTCTGGAATACAAAACACACACATGGATCGACTTCCTTTTTTTCCCCAGATGCTCAACCTTGAAGCATCATAAGAAATTAACTGACCAGTGCTCATCCAGAGTGCTCATACAGAAGTAAGAAAATAAAGAGGCAAAACAGAATGACAGCACCAGTAAGCTCACATTACGGACAGACATTTTTGGTAGAGGAGCATGCAACCTTCAGAGCAACCTTCAGGCCAGGGGTTCAGAATCAAGAAAGGAGCAGAGCACCATGCAGGCAACGCAGGCACCATAAGGCTGAAAGCAGTCACATCAATTTCTTAAATAACTTGGCATATATGTACAGGATGAGTGAATTCAGAGCTTATTATATTTGCACCAACCTAAACAATGTTAGAGAAAATATTATAATGAAAGTTGGGAAACCTGGGGTTTCAGATCTCACCAGTCTTGGATTGCAATGGATCATAACACTGCAACAGTGCAAAAAAATATATATTTAAATTATCCAGCAGGTTACTACAGTCATTAAGGGTGCAGTTGTTTGTATGGGCAGTACCTACCACTCAAAAATAAAATCAGCAGACAGCATCCCACTAGATTCTCACTGTCACATCAACTGTGAGTGATTCAGCACAACAGCAGGTCTCTGTAACTGCCTGCCACATGCAGAACAAAATAAAAGGCCGACCCGCTCCAAGATATTTGCATCCTAAATCTGAAGCCTACACATGCAAGTTGAGTGATTCTGCTGGCTCTTTCCCCTTTAAAGACCAGCTAAATTTGGCATTCATACTGTGCATAAACAGATGACCCTGTGTTAAAAATGTGTAAATCTGTCATTGCTGTCTCTCTGGAAGGTTATTTCTGAAAAAGGTATATGGAGAAAGACTTTTATGAAAAAGTTTCATGAAAGCAGGAAAATTATCAAGGGTTCATATTACAGATTCCCCAGCAAAAAAAAAGCAAACAAGTCTCCTGTACTTTTCCAGGGACAGAAACATTACACAGACATCCTAGTCAGGCATACCTGTTATACTACCTGCATCTGAGCTGGATTTACAATGGTATGGATTGCATGAGCTGTACCTGTGAGACTTTGAACATAAATATGCAGATGTTTGCGTGCTCCAAATGTCCAATCCACAAAACATGTACGATATCTTTCAATTTTTCATTTTTAATTTATTGAGTCGAATGTTCTATGGAAGCTGTATTCTTACCCTGCAAGCATATCATAAAAAACAAAGATATTTTTCTGTCAATGAAAGATATGTCTCCTAATGCAAAGGAAATTCCACTTATAATTGACAAAGTGTGAAAATTGGCAGAATTAGCTGCAGAAATTGGCAGTTGGAACATAAATTGATTATGATGCTTGTAAATGCAGCTTATCTATATAAAAGCCTTTTACTTGGGATGATCTTGTTAATTGATAGACAGGAATCATTTCATGTGCAAAAACACTGCTTCTGGAACAGAAAACTTATTCAATGTGATTACTTTATTAAACTTCAAATCAGGACGGAAAGATATCTGTGCTGTGCTCTTCAACCACAGGCAATTTCAGGGTAATCACCAGGGTTTTACTCAACATCTGAAAACTTTATATGCATTCCTGACGACTGTTTAGCATTATATAAAGAGAGGGCTTCTATTTTATGCTGCAGGCAGAATGCATTGCAAAATAAAGCTTGCTACGTATAAGTGTTCAATGCTCAGATTATAGAGCAATTTATCCAGTTACCAATCAGCTTCCTATAGCAAAAGAGTTTTTCATTCGGGATTTCAAAAGCTCTGTCAAAATCACAAATCATCCCAAGAGGTAAGACATCAAGCATTTTATAGATGGCACTTAATAGAACACTGTTTAAAATTTACAGAAAGACCTCCAGCTTTAAAGTATAATCATCTGGGAAGTTTGTTCTATTCATAGTGCATACACAATGTTGTAAAGCTATCCTCACAGAATAGTCTGTAGCGTTAACAATATACTCTTCTTAAAGATTAAAAAAATAATAGTAGAAAAGTCATTTTGCAATCTGCTCGAAGACTTACTGTGTTCGAGGACTGGGAAGAAAAAAAAAAGAAAGAAAAAAAAAAACTTGTTTCACATACTCTTTGGAATACATGAACCACAAAATATACAATTAATAATATGATCCAACATCATAGTGCTGTCATTTGCATAATTTACAAACCCAAAGGGCTCCCAGAAATCCCCTCTGGTTTACATAAGCCTCTAATTAGTTAAAAGAAAGGGAAAAAAAAAATAAAAATGGAACTGCACTGAGGCAAATACAAAACACTTGGACAAGAGCAACATTTCTAAGTAGCAAAGCATAGCACTTTTAAAGTAGATTATTCTTGGCTCAGCTTGCAGACGGGTTTTATTGTGCCCCACCTGCACACTGGTACTTGCTAGTCTCATTGTTCTCTGGCTAAAGCATTTCCATTGGCATTTTTTGTTGTTCCCATGCTGTCCTCAGTGCCTTTTCGGGGAACCTCTTCTGCCTCTTGCTGGCTGCGTTTTTGTTTTCAGCTACAAAGAAGTATAAAAAATTATTCCCAAACTGAGTTCCCTCAAATAGCTGCAATGCACTATTGTTCGTTTCTTGAAACACTCTACCTATCTAAATTTAGGATTTCTTCCCTCGAGCATTTTGCCACTAAGCTCTATAGCTGTGGCTTTAGCACCTCCACTGGCAACTGTATGATGCAGCAGTCTCACAATCTTTTTTTAACTGCAGTTTTGTTTTTATACTTTTTCTGTGCCTTGTTTTGCACATGCTACCCCTCTCTTTCCTCTATTTCCTCACGTTATGTCTCTGTACTTTTGGACGTGCTACTTCTGAAGCCACATAGCTTTTCTTTACCGCTTTTAAACTGTAAACCTTTTTCCTCCATTATCTCCATTGTCTTACTCCTTCCCTGCCCTTTACATTTCTTCTCTCCCTCCCCACATATCTGTAGACAGATGTTATTTTTTTTCTTTTAAAATGACTTCCTTTGTTTAGTAATATGCTTCCCCTTTTGTAAGAGATCATCTGGCCTCTCAGACAGTACAAGAGGAACTGCTGCTCCAGTACTTTCAATTAAGTGAGCACTACCATGAATCATGCAGTCCTTGAGAGAGCAGTCATCTCTTGCTATTCGAAGAGGATTGCGAAAGAAAAAGATATGCATGGGACCGCTGCAAGACTATATGCACCCTAAAGTCCGTGGTGTATGCTGGCTGGTCTTTCCATGTGGACTTCTTCAGAAGTGGTGATCCATCAGGGAGATAGCCCAGACCCAGCTAAGGAATTGGCAACAGCCCAGCTACAAAATGTCTTCACACAAACAGCATTTTCAGGAAACCTGACAACATCAGAGTTAACCAGAAATCAGCAATACAATACCTGAGATTTTGTGAACAGTCCAGTAACACTAGAAAACCGGTGTTCTGCTGGCAGTACTTTCATACCAGCTCAGTCGGAAAGGACATTATTTATATCCTTTGTATTTGTACTGAACCACAAGAACCCGAAACAAGTTAGCAACCAAGCTCAACTGTGACAGTCAAGCGTGTGAACACATCAGGGAAAAATTTGAACTCTCCAGGGTTGGGTCTATTCAAATAGATAAAGTGCAGAAGCAGTGTGGCAGCAATGGCCATGACACAAGTTTTTAAAATAAAATATTGCCTTCCTGAATTTCTCTCATTAGACCATACTCCCTTCTAGCCCATAATGCCTTTATCTTTCAAAATGATTACAATTCGCCACAGCTGATGGATTTTTTTAAACCCACAATGGGTAATGGTTGCCAAAATTTACTACTATAAACAGCCTGTTCAAGCCAGCATGTGGTAAGCTGGCAAAGCAAAGGAATAAAGTGAAAAGATAGTCCATGCTGCTGGCATAGAAAACTCACTTGCTTTCCTTAAAGATTTGTTACAGTGGTTGAGAAAAACTGAAATATTGGACAAAGTATTTACCTACCTTACACTAAAATCTGTATATTGGAGTTGAAAGATCTCTTTAGCTGCTAACCTTTCCTTCATGGACCTGGAGGTCTGAAAACAGGATTTGCATGGCGTTAAATAGAATAATGCATGTATCTCATGAGACAGGGTTAGGCAAGAAAAGCATAATTTATATCACAACCTTTGCATCCAAAACTGCAAGGTAATCTAGACAGGGAAGAGACATACAAGTGGTCCTTCATTTCTGCTTCCTTAGCTTCACTACCTTCAGTGCCTCTTAGCATTCAGACTGTTAATTTGGAACAAATGGTATTTCCTGGAGGAATTCTAGTTAAGCCATGTAAATTATAAGACAGCTACAGATGCAGACTGGGACTGCGGAACAGTCTTTTCCTTTGGGGAGTAGTTTCACAATGATATTTTCATGTTTTTTTTACTATTTGTTGTTCTGTGCTACTCATCAAAAACGTATCTGCCTCTCTAGAAACTCACCCCTGGATCGTAAAAATAAACTGGTTTTTGTTCATTTATAGCTCACATTAGGATGATAAATGGGGAACTTCTGCAGTTTACTCAGTTGTTATATCAATAATGCTCAACGGGTATAGCTTACTTCAGTGTAGCCCAAGTACACAGGTGTACCATCTCATTGTCATTTTTCAGAGCAGATGTCCAATATATTTCCAATATATTGCCTCTTCATTTTTTCTTTTTTTTCTTTTTTTTATCTTTGGTGATAAATGTGTACTGGGACAAGTTAATGAGAATTTTCTCTGAATTCCTGACAGCTATTTTCCTCATCATCCTGTGAGCACTTCTAGAAAAAGCATATACAATAGGCTGCTAAGAAAGCTTCAGCCTTGGTCTTGTCCACCCAAGACCCATGAGATGCTGTTGGCTGTGGCTCCAGCCATGGCTTCTTCTGGCATAAGAAGGTGCTGCAGGTCTCTGCTGGGAGCTGGAACGCTGAGGTCAGTCTCATGGCCGAAACATTGTCCAATGATTTCTTCTGAGGCCCAGGGTTAACTCATTTCTGTTTGTTCTCGTTTCTTCATTGTAATTAAATGTTAATTGGTTTTCACTGTTTCTGTAAAGAATGCTTAAGTTTGTTTTCCTCTATTTATGGATCTTTGAAGAACTAAAATCCTCTGCTTCCAAGCAATGAAGGATACTCTTGATGCTGATGAAACAACAAAAATATGTTTATACTACAGGATGGCCTGAAAGCTTCAAAACCGTAAAACTTCTGGCTCGTTTACTGCTCTCCTATAACAGCAAAAAAATGACCAAACTGATTACTTATATTAAATAAAAAAAAATAAATAAGTAAAAAACAAAAGCAAAAATTTTTGGTCTAAGAACTTCTTTGCCAAGTTTCAATCTAAAATTATTTTTATGGCTAAGTTATAAATTGCTTAAAAATGGGGTTTATAATGGAAATGGTGACAGACTTAACTATGGCGGCACTAACAGGCGCCAGCATAATTACAGTCTTCTTGATACATAACTTATTACAGGCTACACAGCAGAGCCAGTATTTTGTATTTTAATTAAGAAACCTGGATTTTGTTTGTAATAATTGACTGTTACGCCGCCCCTCTTGCCAGGACACCCTTGTAAAAGAGACTCTTGCCTGTAGTAGTCTTTCTTTGTTAAATATTTAAAATAAATTTTATACTGTTGACTGGAAGATCGCATGCGTTTTATAGGCCATTACTGTCTTTGGTGACTTCTGATGCTCTATATTTTTAATGGAGACTTTTGTCCCTCTCATCTGTGACCAGAAAAGGTTTACAGGACCAGAAAACGTTTGCAGCTGAAGTCTCCGAGGAGCACAGTGCTGCGGGACCCGCGCTATCTGCCTCGACCTGCAGCGCTCAGGCCGCAGTTAAGATGGCGCCCGCGCCGCCCTATATCCTCCCGCTGCCTCACGGCGCGGCGCGGCATGGCGCTGCCTCCGGGGGCGACTTCCGGGGCCCCGCCGCCGCTTGCGCTGCTGGCGCTGCCTGCACGCGGTGACTTCCGGTTGGGATGGGGCAGGAGGCGGCCGTTCCCTGCTGCCACCTGCTGGGGCCACAGCCACGGCCACAGCCACAGCCGTCGCCCCGCGGCCCGGATCCCTTCCTTCCTCTCCGGCCGTTGGCACGAACGGGCTCCCTCCTGCCGCACAGAGGGGCTTCACGTTTGGTTCATTTGGAGCGGGTATCGCTCTGTGGCAAACGGCAGCAGCTCTTTACGTGCGCGCTGCCGCGTTGCGACAGGAAAACCACGCTGGCAGTGAGATGGTCAGGAACGTGCCTAAAATTAAGCAGGTCACCACCCCACTTGTGTCATTTAACCACTTGTGCCATTTAACGTCCTGCAGTATTAACGTCCCCTCTCCCCCCCCAAATGTGATAGATGGAAGTGTGTAACATTTTCACCTGAAAAACGACACACAAACTGAAGCAGTTCTAAGTATATTTCTCAACATCTTTTTCCTTTGCCTGAATTGCAGTGGGTACGGTGAAGGCTCGGCTAGAAGCACTGCTCACAGTTCTTTTATTTCTCTCCTCTTGGCCTCAGACCGAGACTATTCCAACAAGCGCTATTCAGTCATTTTCCCCCAGGGTCCATCTACCAACCGGAGAGATTATCAAAGTTAATTATGTCACTTCCTAGCTTCTCTCCAACACACTCCCAGGCTAAGAAAAAGAGATAAAGGAGTTACCAGCAGATCTCTCCTTGATTCCTCCTACAGGAGCTTTGCCTCCTGCCAAGAGGACCTTCAACGAGTCTTTGCTGCCTTTGTATCTTGCAAGTGGAGCATGGGGGAAAAAGCACAGTAGATAATCTACCAGTACAAGCTTTGAAAAAAATATATAAATAAAATTAAAATTAACAAGAAAACAATTGCACTGTCTTTTGATTTTCTTTCAGGTCTTGATACAGCTATTAGTATTACATTACCAAAGAGCTGTAATTATGTCCAAACAGCTGAATGAAAATGGAAATACAGTGTTTGTTTTTATTTTGTGTCCTTGGAGAACAAATGCGAAGTGGAGAGAAATTTAAGGGAGAAAAACAGCAAGAAAGTCTGTAGAAAATGCACAGAAATTATACTATGGGCCTTCCTCCAATATCTATATTTGAGGTTTCAAATATCTCAAGTATCACTCTTCACCAGCTATTTATTAGGTGACATTGATTTCAACTGTGTGAGGAAAAAAGGTTGGAAAATATGCCTCAGTGATAAAGCTCAGGCAGAAAAACTGGTGAACAAGCAATAATCTAAGGGATGACTGGAAAGACTGGAGGGTCTGAGCCTCGGATGCCTGCAGCCAGCCAGGGTCCAATGAGGTCCCAAAGAACAGAAAAATCCGATTGATGCAGTGATAGATCACTGTCTAGACGCTGACTCCCACTCTGCTTTTAATCATGGGAAAGAGAGAGGAGCTTTTAAGGTGGGATTTCAAACATGGCAGTGAGTCACCTCGCAGGTAGTTCCAGTCAGAAGAGCAGTGGGAGGGCAGCAGCAGCCACAGCTAGGGTGTCCTGGGAGGATGCACGCAGTGCTGCCTGAGCAGGACTGGAGATGAGACCAAGGAAGGAGGGTGGGGTACAAACACGGGGATTTGGAAAACACAGTAGATTTGAGGGGTGATGATGAAGAACTGCATGAACTGCTACTGTAGGTTCAGTTCTATAATATTTTTTTCCCCTTGGATGGGTGCTAAAACACCTCTTGATTCTCGTGTATATTGTGCCATGCACAAAATGAGAGGGGTGAACGAACAGGCTGTGTGTGACAATGAAAAAGAAAGAAAACACCAGACCCATCATCTGGCTCCTTTATCCAAACTGACTAGACTGATTGCCTTGACATCATGTTTATCAGTTCCACATGTTTTTTGGTTTGGGGGCCTTTTTTTAATTCCCAGCAAAGGATACCTACAAAGGTGAAAGCAGAAACCAGTAGAGTCCATCTCCTTGGAGGGTGTATTTGACCTCAGCAGCTTGTTATTTTCTGCCATAGAAGGGAAGTGAATAAGGCCTCTTTAAAACAGAAAAAAAATGTGAAAAAGAAGATGCATTTCAGAAATAAAATTACAAAAGAAGGTGTAGCAGGAAAATCAAATAAAAAGGGATAATTCTGTCTTCTATGGTCAAGAACAGGGCTGTATACACAGGAGTCCTTGAAAACCAAAAGCTTTTCCTCTTTAAGTGTCTGGTAATTTGAACTTGAGTTATTGTCAAGATTTAGTCTATTCAAGAACAGAAGAGAGATAATGAAAAATACCATGGGGAGTGTTTGGTAGAAACCAGAATTAGGTATCAGTCTCACAAGCATGATATGCAAACAGGAAGCTAATGAAACTAAATCTCTGCCACCAGATATCAATGACAGAAAAAAATATAACAAGTAGAATAAAAGATTAAGGTTCCTATTGTAAATAAAATACTATTCTTATGGATTTGTTGAACAGATTTTTCTATTCAACATATACAAGAGCTAAGAGCAAAAGCTTCACTTTGTTTACCTAACAGGAAACCTTTTCTGTCTCATGTCATCGTGTAAATAAAAGGGTCATTAAATCTGAGAGCTCCCCAGGAGCTGAGCAACAAGATTATGTAGTATCATTAGCAATTGTAAATCTGTGTGCAAGTTCTGCTGCAGCCTTCCATTTGTTCTCCAAACGAAACGTGGAGCATGATTACTCCTCAGCTGGATTTATTCTGGTGACTTCTGTCATAACAGTGGAATGATAGAAAATGTTGGCCAAATCATGCAGCCTGTAGTCAGGCAGTGCACCTAATTAAGTCAGTGGGAGATTTTTTCTTCATGCTAACTGTAGAAATTGGCCTGGTTTCTTTATCCACTCACAGATCAGGATCCCTGTCTTCTTTGTGCGGCACTGGCAGATGGTTTAAACATTGTCTGGCTGTTCAATGTGATAACAGTCCAGTCGACATTGTACTAACTCTATCCTGCATAGGGATGGCTCATCCCGACTAGGATTTAAAGGTGTGTATTACAGTGCGCAAGCAAACTCATTCTAGCTAGCAGTAAAATGTGCTCTGGCAGAGTTCCAGCAGAGCACTTAATCATATGCTTATCAGTTAAAAGGATGACTCAAATACTTAAGATTATGAACACGCTTTTATGCCTTGTTGCATCACACCCAGAATGTCTGCACCATTAGCCTGTATTAATATTAACCAGAGACTAAAAGAGATGAAATAGGAAGTGGGGTTTATAGTGAACTGAAATTCCAAACACTATAGCAAACAACTGTGATATTTTAATCCTACTAATATTTTTTCAAATGGTTTGTACAACTACCTGTATAACAGATGAGATCTCTGATTAGAAACTTAAGCCTCTGGTCTTCAGAAGAGTATAAATATAAATATAAATATTTAATAACTTTGCTTTTAAGTCATCCTAAACCATCCCACTTATATTTAAATTGGTGTAATCAGTGTTTCAACTTCCCAAGATGGATAAGAACATCCTAAGGTCTTTCCTTTTTCTGAAACTATTTCTTTTTCTTGCTATGGATGACACAGTATTAAAAAAATCTGAAACTCTTGTAGTTGCATAACATGGTCCCAGCTGTGAGCGGGTGATGACCAAGTGAGGTTATCAACAGTGCTACTGATCAGGCATGAGTCCGGCACATTTTCTTTTTTTCCAACCACATGCACATTTTGCCTTCTGAACCACAGGCATGCCCTACTTTTACACACTGACCTCCTTCTAATGAATTAATAGAAAAGCCTGAGTAAGTTTTGTATGATAAAGTAATAAAGAACTGAATACTTACTATGAATTATATAAAATAAATAGATTTTCACTTACTGTGTTATTTGATGAAAGGTAATAAAGAGAATGCCTCAATTCCAGACAACTTCAGTGATTAAATCTCAAAAGACAATGATTGGACTCATTTCAGGTTGCAGAAATGCATACACAAACTAGAAATAATGATAAATATTAGGAAAAATACTTCAAATGAGAGCGAATTGGGAGTCTGGTAAAGAAGAAGTAAGACAGAAAAATAAAAAATAAAAAAAAAAATGAAAGGACTTCAAGGACTCTTAAATGAGAAGATGATGTTGTATAGAAAGTTTTTCATTGCAGCTCAAGAAAATACAAGGGAAGTCTGGTCATGTAAAGAATTGCTTAGTGTAAGTTTCTCAGGAAAAAAAAAAAAAAAAAAAAAAAAAAGTAGTTGATATTTTGACCCAAATCTTTGCAGTTGCTATCACTCTTTTAATATATAATCTTTAGGTTAAAAAATGATATTTTTTACATCCCTGAAAAAAAAGGAAAGTTAGCAATAATTTGTAAAAGCAAGTCCCCATTGTCACTGTTAATGGTAGTATGTGTCAGATACTAATGAGAGGGAGTTCACTCCCATACCCAGCAGACTTATTTATCAAAAGAGACGAGTAAAAGCAAAGACACCCCCACACAATCTTAATTAGCCCAATAAATGACAAGTGAAAAAATAGCAGTTGGTTTTCACATGACATTCATACTTCTGAATACAGTTTGCACATACACCATCATTTGCATTTCCTATTTTACCTCCCTTTTACAGCAATATGAAATACCTGCCATTTCATTTAGATGATACTAACTAACTAGAACAGTTGACACACGCTGCCCATTACTTACATCTCTTCTTATTTCACAGAGGTGGCTTAAACAACTCGAAACTGATCTGTTTCCTCCTGACTTCACCATTACAGTGCTAAATATGGTTTGACAGAAACAATCCAGTTCCCTGCTGGTGACTACGGTGGAACTTCATATCATTCTGCCTAATGACAAGACCTGAATGAGTCTCAAAATTATAATCTTGTAAACTTAACATCTACCTAATCAAGAGAAATGTGTATAGCCAACACACATTACATGTCCTAGGCACTGTCGCCATTCTCAGGTAGGTACAAGGCACTAGCATTCAGTGATCCACAATTCTACTAAAAGGACAGCACTGCTCCCCAAATGCTCTTCAGCTTTTCTGTTTAGCAGGAGGTAGGTGTGGGAATGACTATGTAAAAACAGTTGTGGGTGGATTTGCTGTATGTGATTCTTCCTTAAGTATGGAGGAGAGGGAACAAATGAAATACACTGACAGCAATCTGCAGTAGCAGAAAGCATCCATCTGACTGAGTTTATTTAATACATCTAGAGGTCGTTTTCAACACAGGTGCGGCATTTATCGCTCACACCACAAATATCTGTGTGTACACAGTGCATCATTCCTAATTAAAATAACTGTGGTACAGTTACAAACTGAATATATCTAGAAGACAGGATAATACTGAATATTATCAATCACTCATAAAAGTCACTGACATTTTGATTAAATTCATTGATCAAACAATTCACCAAATATCACGGTAATAACACAAAAAAAAAAAAACAAATACATATTTCAAATATCTAATACCTATAAATAATGAATTTTAAATCTGTCAGAATATGGGTTAAATATATTATATGATAAATTTTATTTAGTTCCATTAATAAATTTTCTTAAACAATCTTAATCCTACTTGATGGTCATGCTGGAGTAATATATGGCAAGCAGTGGGGCTTCCCTTAGAGTTTGGTTTTGTATAATAACAAAATTCACCTTTGTGGATACATACAGATTTACTATAAGGAGACAGCTATATGACAATCTTGATAGAAATGTTGGTCATACTATGGGCAAATTTAATAAAGAAATAAATCAAACATTAAAATAATTCTCTGAGGAAACTTCCTTCATTTGAGGGGAGAAATAAAGGTTCACCAGTAACCATAGTGAGCTCATATTATTGCCATTGTTTTTATAAGTTGTTGCCATGACTTTTTTGACTTTTGGGCTAGATTGGACTTAAAACACAACAGATGGCTACAATTATGTGTCTGTAACTTTTTTTTAGAATAACTAAACAGAGCACAATAAAATAAACAGGCTTATATTCCAAAGAGACTCTCACAGTTTAAGACAACTATACATGGTTATTAAAACATAAAATAAAAATTAAGAAAAAAATAAAAATAAAAATAAAACTACCTCTCTAGACCCTATACAATAGGAATAACGCCTAAATGAAAAAATAGTTTCACAAGTATGCTGCTATTAAGGACATGATCATGCCTGTAATCTAATTTCTTCAATTAACAATTTCAGGAGTACTAAAATGAAAGCACATTATAATTTTGTGAACATTTGGGGACCAAGGGTGTATTCCTTTTAACAGCAAAGCTTACACTGATTTTTTTCTCAACCAGAAGTGCTAGCCTGGGCTCTTAATAAGATAATTTTTAAATGAGTACAGCTTAATTGCAATGTTTATTACCTAGAATTAATGCTAAAGAAGAATTTGGATCATATGCTTTTTAGAAAAATGAATTTAATTATCTCATGCTACTTAAATTACTTTATCAGTGGACTTTGTAAATGAGAAAAAGAGTTTAATAAGCCAAAGGAAAAAGACTTGTGGAAAGAAAGAGCATATTGGCTAAACAACAGACCACTAAAACAGCAAAACAGTGTGATGTGAGCATCAGTACGTATTTAAGGCTTTGTTATGTAACATGGATTACTTTAACAAAGAGCACATTGAAAAACATAAACAGTTTCTACTACTGAAAAAAAAAAAAAAAAAAAAAAAAAAAAGTATATCTGGCATGGAAAGTCAGCTAAAACATTGAGCTTTCTAGCTTTTTTTCCCCCTCTTTGTTGATTTTTATTTTTAAATGCGGCTGTTTATTTAATTCTTCTCTACAACTTTTCAAGCTAAGTCATTTATAATCATGTATTTTAGAGACATGGAAAATCTACTTGAGACTTCAAGTCTTTTTGACAATGCCTTGGTCACGCTCTGCCTGGGCAGGTCAGCAAGGAAACATCAATGGCATGGGAATGAGCCTTCCTGCTTCTTTCACTGCTAAATTCAACCCATACAGCAGAATTCCACAGTTTATCTGTCTATCTCTGAATAAAGCATAAACTGTTTTTTTCAGAATTCACTACCGTCCATTCAGTGACTACATGACCATATTTGCAAGATTCAAGTGTCAGGCTGAAGATGGGCAACCTAAAATTAATAGCATTGCCCTCATTAACATAGGCCAGCTAAACTTCACAGCCTGTGGATCCTGTGGATACATGAAGAGTATCAGCAACTTAGACCAGTCTGAAGCCCCCATTCTATGTGCACGTAATCCTCTACCCCTCCTATGAAAAGTAGACATAACTTGCCTAAGGATAGTCCTTTTGGGGGTCTGGAGACCTAATGGTCTGACTTTCTAAAAGTCAGAAATTATCTAAGATGTGAAAGTGAAGGTGACAAGCATGGGAAACTTAGAAAGGATAATAAAAGCACAATAAATAATAATGCACAGGCAAGATGTCCAGTTCAGAAAAGCCTTCCAGCATACACTGCCCTTTAAACACATGCTGAAATTCACTGAAGCCCATTCCTCTAAGTAATCTATTGGATCTAGGATAAGTTGTAGAATAGTAGCAAAAAAAGCCAACAGACATATTTTTCAAGATTTATTTCCATGCATTTACCAAATCTCTGCATACCAAACAAGGTAAATATGCCTTCATGGTATCCACAACTTTCAAAGTATGATGATATCAAACTCAGTTTGCTGGAGCACTCTAATTTTAGCTAGAGCAAAATTCTTAGTAAATCTAAACATAGACAATTTATTCAGTCTGGCTATATATGTGTATTCAGAATGCCAGGGAAAATTGGAAAACACATTTTCTGTATCACTGAGAGTTGTTTCAGAAGTGTCATGGAAAACTACAAAGAATGAAGGGAAACAGTGCTGTTTAATGCTGGCTAGACAAAGACAGGGATGGATACAGATTAAGTTTAATCACCAATAAAACCTGGAATTTCTAATTTGACTGACATGTTGTGAGTATTGTTTGTAGAAAAAGCTTTGCTGAAGGATTACACTGTACAAAATCATCTTCTGTGTTCAGAATTACAAAGAAGTATAGCATTTGCTTAATTCGGTTTATTTTCAGTGCAGTACTGATTTGTAATGTATGGAACTTGTTTTGTTCCCTACTTCAATAGTTCCTTTAAAGTCATCTCTTCATTTTAACTCTGGCTAGTTAAATATTTCCTAAGAATCTTTATAAGCAGTTGAGGACTACGTGAAAAAACACAGAGGACGCCACATGAAAAGGAAAACTCTACTGCAGTTCCTTCGAACCAAATTCCATCAGCTTCTGTTGAAATCATGAACTCACCACTTTCTTTACGAGAGTGAAGCTGACACTCTTGAACCCAAACACTCTCCAGAAGTTTGATTTTATAAGATCTGCTGAAGGATGAAACAGTGAGGTCTTAGATTTGCCTCACAGGTGGAGATATGACCACACCAAAGTGTAAAAGGCAATTGCCAGGTTGGTGCAAAGAGTTTGAGTTCAGTCGTGCGGAGCTATTTATATGAGATTTCTCTCTCCTACAAGAATCCTGATGGGGGAGTTTTCTACAACTTGCTCAAACACTTCATGGAAAGGAGATTAGTTTGGCTTTAATTTAACCAACTAAATTGAGTGTTATTACTGGAAACAGCTCTAAGCTTTTCAATTCCCCTAATGAGGTCCAAACTTCTATGGATGCTATCACCTGAGACTACTGTAATATTTTATTTGGATTTAAATCTTTAACTTGGCAGCGCTGCTGCGTCTCCGTGGACACCTCTCATTTTAGTTTTATATTCTCCCAGGTGGTTGATTACTTATCCCCGTAACAGGATTCCTTTTCATATCGAGGAAGCTCTGACCTCCATTCCAGCACCATACTAAAATTTTAGCAGACATGGGATGTTGTTTTTGTTTGTTTTGTTTTGCTATCAGGACCTAACAATCCATTATATTGGATTTATGTGACAGATTTTTCAAGGCACCTTAATTTGCTGAGCTTTTTTGATTCTTAATGTCATTTGGAACTAATCTCTTCTGCTAACATGAAAGCAAACTAAGAGCCAAGATTTTTATGGGAGACAGGAAACATATATTTAAAGG
The DNA here is from genome assembly GCF_011077185.1 of Oxyura jamaicensis. NCBI lineage: Eukaryota > Metazoa > Chordata > Aves > Anseriformes > Anatidae > Oxyura > Oxyura jamaicensis. The sequence continues at coordinate 93,068,441 of NC_048895.1, read as the reverse complement.
AGTGTTGTGTTATCTTTTACAGCAACAACAAAGGGAATATAGACCCAAATTTACCCCCAAATGACATAGTTGATTTTTTAAACTGGTTTCAAGTGTAAGTCTTCTTGGAATATTTATATGGTATCCACGAGAGCATTAAAACCTTAGAACCACAACCACAAGGCAGAATTACTGGCTGCCCTTGCCTTCTGTCAGAGAAGACCTAACCTGCATGGAGCTCTAGGAGGTCTCAGATCAGCTGGAAATGGCATCAAGAGGAGCTAGTTCACAAAAGGAATTATTAACACTTCCTTTGTCTAACGCTTTCCCTCTGTTTTATATTTAGCAATAGAAAAAAAGAGGGAAAAAATCATCTTAGCAGTCATTTCAACCAATTTTTTTTTTTTTTTTTACATGTATTAAAAAAAAAGACTTCTCATACATAAGAAAGGTTATTTGTAGACTTTGATTAGACTACAATACCATTCTGTGTTACAGATACCACTGGAAAAGTTCCCTAAAGCAGTGTGGAGAGAAGAAGCATTATGCAGTTCAGAGAACCTTCTTCCAGTTCTGGAATAAAATGTTTATTTAGCTTAATTGGTCTCTATTAACTGTTGAGGACAAGTTGATTTCTACAGTGCTCTTAAGATATTGATATAGTAATTGTTTCTTAAGTAAGATATACAATTTGTGAAAGAGTAGACCTGAAAATTCTAGCTGAGAAGACAAGGATGAGCTCATTTAAGAAATACAGTTAACATAAAGCATTGCTTCTACAAAAGAGAAGAGACATCAGTTAAAATAAAGGAAACAAGTTTGACAATGTTTATATTGCTTGCTTAATAAAAGGATGAAGAAAGGAGTGCAAAGAAGCCAACATCCAAAATAAAGGGAGATCTCTAGTAAGTTAAAAAATAACTTGCTTGTATCAGCACTCACATCAGTAAAGTAATACAATGGCCTTCCTCAAACTACACTATAGACACAAAGGTATCCCTTGAAAAAACATTTGTGATCTGTGAAAGGGTATCTGAAATTCATTTATGCAGAGAATATTTACCCTGTTGACATCCAGCCAGCCCCAGTTGCCTTCTCCAGAACTGCATATCCTATTCTCTTACTTGAGTCAACAGATCAGATACATCTAGCTTAGAAGTATATATATGTATATCTGAGGTAAGTTACCCCACCACACCCACTGGCAGCAGCTCATTTTATCTTCAGGGTTTAAAACAGATTAATATGTATTGTGCCTAGGAAAGCCTATACTGGCAGCAGCACACAGCAGCTAACTTAGATGCAGGCATCTGAAATAGCGAGTGATGATTCCAGACTGCTTCTCTCTGCCTCTGGCCATAGTCCCGTACGTGCCCTCTCTGGCCAGCACAAGCGGTGCCTAACTATGCTCTCTGGTGATGTTAGCTGCTAAAACCAAGGGAGATTATGTTGCCTATGTGCAAGGAGTGATTTTGCAAAAGCCTGTAACAGATTTTCCCATGATTAACAAAGGTCATACTCTGACTCTAAATTGCCTTTTCATACCCATTCCTAACAGCATAATTTCAAACCAGCATATATATATATGAAATAACTTCAGCATATCAGACAGAAAGAGTCACTCATAGAAAAGATCCCAGATTTTTTTTATTATTATTTTTTATTAAAACAAACAAACAAACAAAAACCATGGAATAACTAACTCATTTTCCCTAGGCTTTCTTGGAAGCGACTGAACCTTCTCGGCCAAAAAATTCCACAAAGTTCAGCCTGAGGCAGAGCCAGGATATAAAACACTGCCCTGAAGAAGTGTTACAGAAGAACAGTTCAGAAGAACAGAAGGAGCTGGAAAATGGGGTTTAGGACTGGCAATATGAAAAGCACGGGTGATTCTATTAGTCGCTGTAATGCACAATTTACATAATATCTATGAAACATTTCAAGTCACCAGGACAAGTTCAGTGCATATATAAGCTAATTAAGGCAAACTAACTGAGCTCCAAGTGTTTTGCTTGGAAACTTTCTACTGATGTTCAGTAGCTGTTCTGTAGATACAAAACAATTAAGGGAGTTATTAAGGGAGTTAAGGTCTTTGACACCTTTTTGCTTTCCACTGAATGTTTCAGAATGTATTGTATCATCCTCCACCTGAGAGGTAGCTGTGTTTCTCCAATGTTTCCAGCCAGCAGATGTTATTGATGCCAAACTTGTATGGAAAACATCCACAGTAAACAACAGCATTAGCAACTGCAGTGTTTGTCTGACAGTCAGAGAAGCACTTAGGGAAAAATAAATCAAAGCATAGATACATATTTACATACATGTGTGTACACTAGAGGGAGGGGGATTTCTATGTATATGTGCAGTGCATATTTGCTGCATTATTCAGTGAAGATTCCAGCTGCTGGAACTGCAAATGCTCTAGGAAGAGATGGCAAAACAAGGACTAATACTCCGTCACGGTGTTGTACTAAAACCACATTGATTGAACATCCATGAAAACGTCAGTGAAAACAGTCATTGGGTAAAAAGGTTGCCATACAACAACTTAATATGCTACCTAATATAAAGGACTTAAAATACATGTAGTATACTATATATACAGTCTCAAAACAAGATACACTTTATATTGGAAACACTCTAGTGATAGTACTTGCTTCAGATTATTTGCACCTTTGCAACTTGTTTTGGTTCAGTCTTCTATGTATTTATTTCATATTGAAATTTCTATGACCCACGTATGGATTTGATGCCGCATCAAAGTGAATTTTGTAGCCAAACCTTTATGATTAATTTTTAACATTTATTTGCAATAATTCAGAGAGAGTGAGCCTACATACTCAAAGTTACCTGGCTAGTATATGGTTATATGTATCTGTAAGAAACTCTTCAATGTTTGGTCAAAAAGAAGATTTAAATCCAATAATTATTTCATGGGTTGCTGAATATTCTGGCCCAAAGTATCTTCTGCCATCTAGTGGGCAAAATGCCTCATAAACTTCTTTCACATAATGATGAGTGCTTTCAAACATCTGCTTGTAGATTATTACAATCAGAACACCCAACTTAAAATGCATTTACTCCAGTATATAATTAGGGGAGGATCTTACAGTATTTAGTCCAAAGAAAACCATTGAAAATCATTATTTTTCCTCTTGGGCTTCAAAGTAATTCAATACCTCACATAAACACATTAGAATTGTCTGTCCTAAGAAGCAATATATTAGTGTATTTACAGATATAGTCACAATCCTGACCTTGAAGTATACCTCAGAAGCCTGAAAAGCTGTACTGAGTACTTTCATTGGAGGAAAGTTGCAGGACTACAGCGAGCTCCAGCGGTTCGTCCATGTTTCCACAGTCACAGTAAATGAAATCATGTCTTAAATCCAAACAGACATAGCACAGAGAAGTGTCTGTGCCTTCTTTGAGGCAATGGGTGGTTGGTGGGTTAGAGCCAATGCACAGCTGTTTATCTCTGCAGCTCTCTCCTTTATTTTTTCCTGTTCTCCAGCAAGGGTCCTACAGTCCCTCTGGGGATGTGCCTGGTCCACCACGGAGCACGTCCTACTCTTCTGACCTTCCTGCTCCCTCTTGTTCCCACTCAGTTCTCTCATCCTCTCTCTCCCCTTGTGCCTCCCTCTGTGCTTTTACCCTTCCTTAAATACATTTCCCCGAGGCACTGCTGTCTTGGCTGCTGGGCCCAGCCATGCCCTGTGGTGGGGCCCTTGGAGTTGGCTGTGACCAGCTGGGGCCAGCACGGGGCAGTCCCAGCCTCTCCTCACAGAGGCTGCCTCACAGTCCCCTGCTGGCAAATTCTGGACACCCACACACAATACACCTTGGGGCATAGAGGAGTTGATTAACATGCATCTGGGTTCTAATTAGTTATTACTTATTGTAAGGTTAAGTATGAATTGTTATATTGCTTTCCCTCCACTAGGATCCCTAGTAAATAAAAGCATCAGGGGAAGATTTATTGGTCCTGTCTCAAGCCCACTGTTTTTCAAGGGCCATAATGGTCTAACCATTTATACTAAATCTAGGCAAAGAAATGTAAAAACAAACAAACAAAAACCCACCAAAATAATAATAAAACCAGCAAATAAGAAAAAAAAATACTCTCATTGAACTCAGTTCTACTGGGTGATAAAATATTTCTGTCTTGTCTATGAAAGGAGTGATCCAACCCTCTCTTTTGACCATCTGGTGAACTCTCTAATCCTGAAAGAGAAGGAAAACACCTGAAACTGTCATTTCTGGTCTTTTGTCTTTACATCCCTATGTGCACCACAGGTGATCCTTCCAGGAACAATCCTGTTTCAGGTGGCCAGGTACAGCTGAGGACAGGCAGATTCACTGGAAGCACATCAGAAGATGGCTTTGGTTACCATCAAAAGCTAGCAGTTAACATTCAGATGAGTATTATGTGTTTTGCCTGTCAAATCTCCAAATGGAAAGAAGTGAAACAAACTGTTCTGTGTTTACATCTGAACTTCACATTATATAGTTCTCCAGATGAGGGGGAGAGGAAGGAAGGGATAGGCAAAGTTGCATTAGCTCTGGTCTCAAAGCTGCTGTCCTGTTGAGTCACCCAGGAAGGTACACTTTCCACTATGGAGCTTCTCAAGCAATTTACAGTTACTGTCATTTACAGATGTAACGTTATAGAAAACACCCAATTTGTTAGTGAAGCTCATACCTACAGGCTTGTTCAGAGCATACTTACAGTCAAAGGTCAGCACAGAAATATTTGGGAGATTCATCTGGCATGTGTATACCTGCTACAGCTGGTACAACTCATGCCTGACTTAGAGCAGAAACTGAACCACCAATCTTCCACATCCACAGTGAGAGTTTATGACTATTTGCTATTTTTCACTGGCTTATATATATATATATATATATTGTAAAAAAAAAAAAAAAAAAAAAAAAAAAGCTAGATGTTAGCTACCTAAGCAGCTGGCCTGAGTTAAGATTTTAACTCCAGAAAAAGAAATATAGGTGAGGAGAGATCTAGATCTGGCACAAGCAAAGCAGATCGGGACCAGCACTGCAATATTAAAATTCTTAAAAATGTAGACCAAGATGAATTTATAGCTAACTCAACTAGCAAAGCACAAAAGGGAATTAAAGTTTAGCACTAAGCCAACAGGAAAAAAAAATCAGTATTCTTTACCTTTTTTTATTATCATGAAGAATTTTATTTGCTTGACAATCCAAACATAAATGAACTGAACTACCTTGCCATTCAAAACTGATTACAAATCTTTGCCAGACAAGCACAAATAGCCACTATACACAGATAACATAATGAGGTGACTAGATAAGAAGCTTCTTTCCCCTTGAAAACTATGCAGGACGACATTTTTTTGTAAAAAAAAAAAAATAAAAAAATAAAAAAATTGTAAAGAATAAAAAAATACATATTCCATGATCTGGAAGTTATTTCAATTTATGCAACAAGATTCTTTATGGACATGTCTTTTAAATTTTCTGTGCCTCCAAGATCGTTGTAAAAAGTAGGTGTTGAAAACACTTATGCTGTGAAACTTCACAAGATTTTAAAAATGGATTAAAATTGACCAACAAGAAAAGGGTGGCAACAGAAATCAAGACTTCATGACTTCCTGTCTTAGATTCTGTTCCAAATGAAAAAGCAGTTCAGTGAGAAAACAAAATGCATGAATTTATCCCTTGATTAGGTCACTGTGATTACAGTTATATTGGAAAAACACAGATTGCCATCTCATTTAAAAATTATAATGTGAATCACAAAATTAGAGATAATGTTGCAAATCACCCTGATGAGGAAGCAGAAATAAAGTTCTATACATAATCATAAAACTGACATTGTTTCTTGATTCTCTTGACTAACCTGACAGTTTTAGTTTTTTCTTACTTAAACTTATAATTAAACAACTCTAACCTATATCATGTTTCCTTTTCTGAGTTTTCCTGACCCACCACCAATAGGGTGCAAAATTTAGTTTAATAGAGAAAAGATAATGTCATGGAGAGATGGGGACCTAGGGACTCTTCCCTCTTTCAGTGCTTTCTTTCATTAGGAGGTGCAAACACTCACTGTCTTCCCACACTTGTGCAATTGTACCTTTATATCTTCATACACAGCAGTGACAAGCTTTCCTCGAAACGCTAATTATCCCCAAGCACAATTTAGAAAAATCAAAGCAGCCCTAGGTTTCTGAAATATGTGCTAAAATATTTCATTTTGTTGAAAATTAAAGACTGTCTTCTTAATGGTCAGCTTTCTACTGCAAGTTTCAACCTGACTGCAGTGAGCAACTTCAGGATAAAAAATGGGAAGAGGCTTAAAATGCAATTCACTATAACTGTATTTGAGACAATAAATTTTTTGAAAGGGACAGCAAGAGCTATTTTGTAGTTTTTTATTTGTGCAGTGCTTAGTCTAGCTTACATGTAATAAATACTAATAACCACTATAAGCAATAGCATAGACTGACCTTTAAGCTCCACGGGAGTCATAGTGAACAAGAGCTGGGCATGACTGTATTTTTAATTACATTCTCTCTTTAATTACCATTTAATCAAACAAATGTCTTTTATAATACAGCCCACATCCTCTTAAGCAATCAGTGATTTTTTTTTTATATATAACCTTACCAAAAAGGTCACAACAAAAGTAAGCCATTAAGTTATCACAGATAAGCCTGGAAGTAATTATGTAAAGCCAAACAAATCCTGACAGATAAATTAAACAAATCAAAGTTCATTGTTAGAAGGACTAGAGCCTGACCCAGTAACCTCATGTGTTTGTTCCTCAGATTCCATGAGAAGAGAAAAGGAGGTCTTCAAAAACCTAAGATAAGAAAGATTAGTATTAAACATGTTTATTAGCATGGCAGTCTTTCATGACCAAGGATAGCTGGATCCCATTGTGCTAGGCTCTGTAAAGGCACAGGGTAGCAAGTCTACTGTGATAATCAGAAAATCACTCTATCGGTTTCCTTAAAATTTCCTCAAACTAGAATTAATTGGAAAATAAACTTTTTCAAACTTCATTGGTTGTTTTTGTTTGTTTGTTTATTTGTTTGTTTGTTACATAAAAGTTCCAAAGTGATCCCACAATTAAATATGAAACAGTGACTGTTTCATCTTTCATCAGACTCAATGTAATCATTTGGGGGTAGGTCATGGACTGGGCATGGGGTTGTTTTTTCTCTTAATTTTTAAGGCACTCACTTTTTTTTTTTTTTTTTTTTTTTTTTGTACTTTAAAGACAGGCACTATGCAAAATATATTTTTTGTTGTTTTTTTCTGATTGCCTGTATTTCTAGTGGAAAAATCGCTGTATGATGCCTATCTTGTCATAAATATGATATTTGAGGAGCCAGTTTTACCAGCTTTCATAATAAGATGGATCAACCTTGATTAAACTTTTATGCAACAGCCAAATATGTATTCTAAAGAGCTACCACAAACTCAGATGATTTTGTGAGATATGAGACCAAATGAAAGTAACTACTCAAAGACTGCTGTTAACCACACCTTTTTTGGACATGGATGCAACTTAATCAAACTATAAATTAGGAATCAAACCCTAAATCAATGAAAAATCAATGAAAAATTCTCTAAAATCTGTAAAACCTGGGCTGAAGATCTGTCCCTCTGTTTTCAAAGTTCCCTTTCCACAAGATACCACCAGTAACAACACTGCAACTCAGCGCAGTGCATATTCTATTGAGCAGTTTATTTTTGTAGGATTACATTTACTTTCCTCTCCTAAATCCTAGATAAAATAAGAGAGAAATTTAAGTCATATGGGAACTAATAGTCCCAACATATAACTAGTCTCTATAACAATTTAGATTTATTATTTCCATTGCATAAATTTGCAAAGGTTCAGAAATCCTTTATGACACAGTTGTCATTGAAAATTACAATAGGTTTTAATTCATTGAGGTCAGTATGTTGATTCCAGGAAGTAAGTTTCAAATGATGGGAGATTTTTCTGCGCAAGGACATTATATTTAAAATAGTAAAGGCAAAGGAATTCAAAAATTTGTACACCAGATGGCAATGTATTCTTAAAAATGGCTGAGATAACTGTTTCATAGAGATTGTTAGATCATTGCTGCTTATAGCGACTAGTTTACCTGTTAGAATTTACTGATTAACCTATTACTGAAAATGAGACGAACCAGAAGACATTGATCCAATTGCTATCATGTGCAGGCCTGACTCTTCATCTGACATTCTCAGCAGAGACCTCCTAGGGTAGAATTTTAATTTTAACTTCACTTTTTAAAGAGCAGTTTTCGGTAGTACTTAATCCATTCACTTAAATTGAGATTTCAGATTTACATGAGCAATTGTCTTGCAGGCACTTTATATGCGAATTTCTAGAACAGCCAAATGGAAAAGGATTCTTAAAGCAAAGGCCTGTACTAAAAGAGCATTAATGTTCAGCTGCAAGTCAGGAAGTCAATAGGGGTTCATCTGAATATATTCAATCTTGTACTAGACCTTGTCATCTCTAAAAACTGTCAAAGAAAGGTGTCTAGCAGTGTTCAACAGAAAACAATAAGGCATATGTGAAACCCTAACAACTTCCTTATATATATATTCCTGAACACATTTCTTAGATCATACTCTAAGATACATAGATCTAATATAGCTACCAGCTACATAGATCTAATATAGCTAACAGCTAAGCTACACTGGAACAAGCTTTGCATGGTGGTAGTAGATTTCACAGTCCTAGAAATAGAGGTTTAAGCCTAAAAGTCTTCTGAGTCTTTACCATGCCTCCATAATATTAAAAACTATTTCTCACAGAAATTCTTTTCTTCATCTCTGTGCAGTGAACTGGTTTTAGCCTTGGTCTGTCAGTGTGAAAGAAAACTGAAATGAGTCTTTAGACTTAGGAATGAGAATGACACCCTTCCCCATGAAGAAAAATCCAAACAAATGCTTATTCCAGGAATTGGAGTTTCATCATCATCAGATATAAACACCCCCTTATAGTTCCTGCGATCTTTATCTATAAGTAGCAGGGACTTATTTGTCATCAGATATTCAGTGTGGATCCAAAATCTCTACCAGTGTACTTTCTTCAGTGATGGCTGGAAAAATTCCTGATTGTCTCATCCAAAGGTCCCATCTTAGTCACCCAGCTCAATCCTGCTTTAAATATATATATATATTTAATCCAGAATTAATCCTGCTTATCACAACATCTCTGTTTTGGTGCAATTTCAGATTCATGTCTTTCACCAACTTTTATCAGCTTCACCCACCTAGACTACAGCCCTGCTTGGCACAGATTTTTACCTTGTCCCATATCAGTGTCATATTCAAAGTGAAAACAGAATTCTTGCTCTTTCTTTGCTCAGTGTGATGGTATGTTATCCTGAATTACAGCATATTCCTGCATATACAAGCATATACAAGCACAACTTGTATTGCTCTTTCTGAGGTTGTGTTACTTTCTGGTTATTTCAGGTCCACCTAAAATATACCTTTTCTACCCAAAAAAAAAGTCCAAAAATTCTTCATCCACTTAAGAATACAATGGAAAATTGTAGCCCACGTTTATTGGTCTTAGCTTTTGAAACTAAAATCATGAATGTGTACTTAAACTTAGGAGTGGACATCTCTGTAATACTTATGGAACAAGATAGGAATGGCCATCTGAGGATCTCTGAAGAAATGAGACAAGCCTCCTTCTGAAATTGCTTTAATGGTTAATGGTGTCCTTCTTATTCCAAAAGTGTATACATAGCTATTTTCCAAAATCTCACAGAAATAGGTATAACCTGAAAGTAGATGGTCATGGCTATAGGAAGAAAAAAAAATATAAAAATTCAGGTAGTTAAATCTACTTCAGCTGTGAAATGTTCTTGTGGTTGGAAGAGAATACAGTGCACCCCAAGAAATAAACAGTTTGGAAGATTAAAATCTCACCATCAGCTGAAGTGTTCAGCTACTAGCAGCAAGTTTGGAAATGTTTAAATATGTAAAAGAGAAGCTATATGAGTAATGGATGTTTTTGATACAGTGGCTGACCTCTTCCCCACAGCAGTACATACAGAGCTGTGTACACAATTTGTTTTGTGTCACTCCCAATTTTGATGTGGATTTTTATTCTCCAAGTTACCCATGTGGTTTACAAACTGTCTTGCTCCTGACATGCCTTCAGTGCTGACCAACCAAGTGCCCTTGCTCCTTGGGACTCATTTGGCAGAGTACCAGTCAGTCTAGGGATGCTGCAACAGACCCCATGGATGAGAGAGACCTCAGCAGAGATAGAAAGAATATCTCTGCTTGAAATAGTTCTAGGTCATGTGAAAAAACTCTTCCCTTCAGAGGTAGTTCATACCAGCAGTAATATACCAAGAACCATTGTTAAGGTTGTGATGCAACCTGACGTTACAAAAAATTAACACACCTTTAAAACGAAAAATCTAAACAAAAAGATCTCCACTTTATAAAATCAATTAATAATAATAATAATAAAACTGGAATTTTTAAAAGCACGTTCATTGTTGTTTTCATCAAATATTAACAAACATGTTTTTTGCTAACCATGTTTCTTCCTCACATCATTCAATTATTAAAAAACTGGGCTCAGAAAGTGAGTCATATGGGTTACCATCTCAAGTTTTGCTACTGGAAGTGCTGATTTTACCTGCTTATTTAAAAATAAATAACTGTGTTTCATCAACACGAGCAAATTTGTCATACAACTGTCAATATAAAATGCATTTAATGAGCACATTCTATGTGTACAGTGTAAAATACTGTACAGTGGAAAATACATCTTGTTTTCAGCTAGTGTATACATATGTTGCCCATATGGTTAGAAGTTTTAAGTCTGTCCTGAACACTTACAAATATTTTCCAATAAATTCTGTTTTTCTCCTTCTTTACTTTCTAATGTAAGGTCTTCTTGATTATTTAAAAAAGATAAATATTTTTAAAGTTTCAGTTATACATGCTGTTCTTTCTATGCTACAATATTTTCAAGGGGTTTTGGATACACTTTTGCCTTCAGATGTGCAGTCAGAAATCTACCAAGCCTCAAGAGAAGTCTGGCTTCTGTTTTCATAAAAGAAGGAGTTAAATTGTTCATAGATTTGGTTTTAAAGGGATAATGTGTATTGTAATATTTATTTTTCACTGAGGTTATTTTTCAAACAAGGAAATAAGCTCTTAACAGAGCTTGAAAAAGCAAGGTACGTGTAGCAAGCATTGTGTGCAAATTCAATGCAATTCAACTGATTGTGAAGAACATATGAGGAGTCCAGGTCAAAGAAACAAAAGCTGGGAATATTATTAACCCAGCAAATGGAGATGCTGGAAAAGAGATAGGTACCCTTGACATTCTGCCTAAAGCTTCATTTTATACTAGACAGCTGCATTGTTAATTAGGGCTTATACCAAAATAATTGCCATCATCTTCACTAGCATGCAGTTCTGGTTCTAGAGAACAATACTCAGCAATTGCCGTTTGGATCAACCAATGTAACATTTCCAAACTAACTTAAAAAGTCTTTATTTAATACTTATTTCATAAATCAGATATTCAAGAGAGAAGACACAATATATTTAACACTAAAAAGACTGTTACTCTTCCATTCAATTTTAAACTATTTAAGGACTACAATGTACCATGTTTATCTACCTGATGCCTCTGATCAGTGCAATTTAAAGGAAAAGATTTGTAAGCATGTTTCTAGGGCCCCTAATGCTTGTCACTTGTAAACGGATGACTTTATTGATGAATGCCTTCCAGCAATAACACTGCTATTCTCCTACAAAGCTGAAAAGGACATTTCAGTGGAAATGATTTTACATGTGAAATTTAAGTTAAATGGTATGGACTGAAGCTATTACACTCTGACCTCCAAAGTTTGCATAAATCATGGCAGTTGGATTAAGTGCTTGAAAAACATCTAGAATGAAGTGAAATTCCATGTTGACTGATTCCGACAGTCCACATGAATGCTGTAATTTCCCTTGTTTTCATTTCTGCACTATTCTGAATTCCCTTACCACCTGCAAAAGAGTTCACAACACTTCCTTGAAGGGAGGCATGCAGGGAGGAAATTCACATCACCAAACTTCAAGCAAATACCTTTGTCTTAACTAATATCTGTATACAGCTAATAGAGAGACACAGGCACCTCCAAAGGGCAATTCTGAATTGGAGCCATAAATTCCCTCCGTATCAGTGTCTTTATTTGATGAAGGAGCCAAATTTAAGCTACTCTTTGAATACCCTCCTTTCACTTTCTCTCTCACAGAGAGACTGACATCCAACTTAGATATTTGAGTCAGGCATTTATAATTTGACAACACAGAAGGAGCCACATGTCCACCCAAATTAATAACCTAGTGATACAGACTACATGCTCTATTTTCATGGCTCCATCTCAATAAACTTTCATAGGTTAGTGACACCATCTTTGTCACCATCATGTAAAGCATAAGCTAGTTTTTCTTTTACAGGTAAATAAGATGTTTCTGTTGTCACCTTTTGCCTGTATTCATTGGTAAATAAGTGTTCAATATAATGAAAAGTGAAAGAGGAGATCACATCACACTGCAATCAGTTACGACCCTGTAACAATTTTGATCTGGTCTTCTAGTCAAAACCCAGGCGAAATGAATGGCCTTCTATTTCTGCAATAACAACAGTTCTTGAATCTTTCTCTAAAAGATTCTAGGATTGTTCTGCAAATATAAGCTCAAAGAACAAACAACATAATGTAATTCCAAATTAACTCACTGTTTTACAGGAAAAACAACAACGTCAACAACAAACACAAAAGCCTTTATTTGTCCTAATCTTCTTTTGGAATATCGCTGCAAGAACAAGAGAATCTAGCTGCTATTTTTTTTCTTGCTCTTCAGGCACTAATTTCTTTATTAATATGGGGTTAATATTCCCTATATCCTTGTTTTGCTGAATAAGTAAAAAGCCTAAGTTCTAAGCAATCAACATTTCTAATTAAATTAGCAGATCTGGGGGGGGAGGTGAGGAGAGGAGGGCAAGAATTTTTTACTAAATGAAACCTTGTTAGTAACAAAAGTATTGATCCTATTGCTCAGGGGCACAGTTTGATAACTACATCAAGTGATGCAGCTGCTAGTTCTGAGCTCTTCACCAGAAACAAAATGACCCCCAAGTTTGTGACAGTTGATGTACTTTATGTGGGTCAGACAGCAACATTACTGTGTTGTTGCGTACAGTATATTAACTGTACATTGTTAAATACAGAGCAATGGAAACTTGCATTTAACCATGTATGGTAAATTTCAGTTTATATTTCAGTTCATTTGCAAAGTAAGGGAAGAGGAAGAGCCTACCATAAACACTTGTCCACTTTGTTAAACATCATCAATAAATGACCCAGCAGTGTAGTTCCTATTTAAGTGCATAATGTTCTTACGTATAGACTCATGACAGAACAAAGTCAAACAAACTTGGGGCCACTGCACACTTCTCTTTTCTCCTGTCTCTCTTCTTACTGATGTCCACATATTACCACATCGACCTACTACTGGGAACACCTATTGTCCCAGGCATGATTGCTTCCCAGAGCAGTAAAGAAATAAGTGTTATATCACTCTGTAGAGAACACACTTTGCCCATAACAAGTATTCAAGTATTTAAGAACCAACAAAAGGAAGTACTTTTTCACACAACACATAATTACATTTTGGAACTCATTGCCACAGGATGTTGCTAAGGCCAAGAGCGTAAATGGAGTTAAAAAAGAGACTAGACAAATTCATTGAGGAAGGGTCCACCAGTGGCTATTAAAATATGATGGTCCAGATGCTGCCTCTAGCTCAGGAAATCCCTAAGCCATTGATTGCCAAAAGCTGAGTAGAGAGGAAGGGACATACAATTCAGAAGATAAGGTTCAGTATCGGTCTGTTATTCTTTGGTCTGGATACTTACAAAAAATTATCAGTATTGTATGACATACTGATAGTCTTACCCACAAACTTTTCATCTCAAGTTAACCAAAAGATAACCAGATTTGGCAAAGATCTCATGTAGCTGGTATAGGCAGAGCAACAGATGACAATTTTTTTTAAAGCTGTAACATCAGTTCAGCTCTTCTTAAATATATACCCAAGACACAAATATGTAAAATATCCAACTGCACTACAATAGCTACTTGCTATTATAATCTATAAATATTACATAACCTATTAAGAATAGTTGCAACAGAATGAAAACTGTAGTGAAGCATATAATCAATGTAACAGTCATCACAGATTTAAGGTCACATGAAACACTAAATAATCCAAAGCCTAGAGTCCATCCAGCTGCTGAAATGCAGACAATATGTGCCATGAAATAAATCAAGGAGAAAAAAACACCATTAAAAACAATAAGAAACAAAGCTGTTTACATTTGATAATCAAAATATACATTTTGCATTACCATTAATTTCCAGTCACATGTCATAAAGTCACATCTGCACCAAATGTTCTACTCCCTCTCTTTGAACTCCTTTGAAATGTTCCCTTGGTCTTTTTAAAGGGGTGTAAAAACGGACTCAGAAAACTAATTCAAGATCTGTTTTGTTTCTTGCCAAGATTTCCTTCCAGATTATTAAGAGGGCCTCAAAATATAGCTAAACAAAATAATTGTGTTGGAAAAAAAAAAATAGTGATTCATTTGAAAAAAAAAAAAAAAAAAAAAACATGCTTCTTGGCAAAAAGGAAAGGGAACTAATAGGAGACAAAAGCAGTAACTAAAGAACTTCCTTACAGAAATAAGCATGCATAAATGTCAACACTGATTCCTTTTAGTCAGCACACATGATATGATATTGTATTTACTCTGTGCTCTATACAATATATTTACATATGGCAGACAACTATGGGCAAAACCATTTGAATAAGCCGATGCTGGTTCATGACTTAACCTTTTATCCAGCAAAGCATCTTCATGGCATTCCTCAGAGAGCTAGAGAGTCTATAAAAGATAGAAATAAAAATCTGTCTTGTTAGAAATTATTGTCCATTGGGGAAACTCTAAATGTGAACACAAAGCTTGAGTATAGAAAGACTACAATGCTTGGCCAGAAAACAAATGTTCCTATGGGATTACTTTTTGGATTGACTGTGACTTCAGTGTATTTATTTCTGAATCTGAAAATTTCTAGCCATTAAGAGTCCAAAACCACAATTTCTTCTTTTAGTATTACATCAGAAGTGTTTTACATACTGCCCAACTTACAGTACGTTATAAATGGAAATAAATCAATGAGAAAGCCCCGAAGACCAAATTTATTACAAATGGCTCAATCCTAAAGCTTTTGCTTGTAGACTCACTGAGTTCAACAAGGCAGTTCATATGTTTAAGTGCAAAGGCTCAGAACACCTCAGGGAAAATGAAGAGTGGATAATTGTTTCTAACATATCATTTACATGTTGTGAGCTATTCCTGACTGGCTGTGGGGAAGTCTGCACTGATTCATGGCTTCAGACACAGAGAGATGTGGAATCTGGATATTAACACAGCATTCACAGAGGAGAGAACACTGAGACTTGCTTTGGGATTGTAATTTTTTCATGTTTACAAAGTAATAGAAGTGACTGACATCTGCATTTGTCTATGTTATAAAATCAATTTGCCAACAAAAAGAAAATTACGTTCATGAAATATAATACCGAGAAATGGTAATTTTAATTAAAATAATAATTCTAGTCCATGGAAGAGTCAGTGAGTGTATCACTGTGCACAGACAGCTGCATTCCTGTGCTTGTACCAGCTCCCTAGCACCTCTGCACTGCAAAACTTTTAAGCCCACACAATTAGAATGAAATATTTAATTAAACCTCGAGAACATCATTCCTTAACATTCAGCAATGGTGGTACTTAGAGGAAACCACTCATATGTCACTAAGATGAATATCTGCTAAGATTCCCCCATATCATTTTACATTGATTTCAAAAGAACTTTTAATTAAGGCAAAAGCCCATCAATTTCCAGTCCTCTAGCAACCTTATAATTACCTAATGTAAGCCCATTGGAGTCTACTGGAGTCTATCCAACCCCTTTAATATGTATGGGGATCAAATACATCAACTGAACTGACTAGGTAGTACTGCTAGGGCAAGTTTCCGAGGATTTCAGATGAGTTGCCATCCGTTTCCCACATATCTTCTCTGATTAGGGAATAGCAACAGCTATAAGTCTGCTTGCTGACTTTGGATAAGGTAATAAGGCTGTGACTACTGTGCATATAACATCTGAGTCTAAGGCTTCCTTTTGATGTATTTAAAGGATAAGAGCTTAATTATTTTCCAGGGGCTTACGTTAAGAGTATAAATGAAGACTAAATATGAATAAGAAGAATAGAAAAAATACTATAGAGAATAAAAGAAGAATAAGAATAAAATCAAAGGATCACAGAACAGTCTAGGTTGGAAGAGACCTCCAAGATCACCGAGTCCAACCTCTGACCTAATGCTAACAAGTCCTCCACTAAACCATATCCCTAAGCTCCACATCTAAACGTCTTTTAAAGACCTCCAGGGATGGTGACTCAACCACTTCCCTGGGCAGCCTATTCCAGTGACTAACAACCCGTTCAGTAAAGAAGTTCTTCCTAATATCCAAACTAAACCTCCCCTGGCACAACTTTAGCCCATTCCCCCTCATCCTGTCACCAGGCACGTGGGAGAATAGACCAACCCCCACCTCGCTACAGCTTCCCTTCAGGTACCTGTAGAGTGTGATAAGGTCAACCCTGAGCCTCCTCTTCTCCAGGCTAAACAGTCCCAGCTCCCTCAGCTGCTCCTCGTAAGACTTGTTCTCCAGACCCTTCACCAGCTTCGTAGCCCTTCTCTGGACTCACTCAAGCACCTCCATGTACTTCTTGTAGTGAGGGGCCCAAAACTGAAAACAGTACTTGAGGTGTGGCCTCACCAGAGCTGAGTACAGGGGGACAATCACTTCCCTGGACCTGCTGGGCATGCTGTTTCTTATACAAGCCAGGATGCTGTTGGCCTTCTTGGCTGCCTGAGCACACTGCTGGCTCATATTCAGCCGACTATCAACCACTACTCCCAGGTCCTTCTCTGCCAGGCAGCTTTCTAACCACACATCTCCCAGCCTGTAGCTCTGTTTGGGGTTGTTGTGCCCCAGGTGCAGGACCCGGCACTTGGCCTTGTTGAACTTCATACCGTTGGCCTCGGCCCATCGGTCCAGCCTATCCAGATCCTCCTGCAGAGCCTTCCTACCCTCGAGCAGATCGACACACGCACCTAACTTGGTGTTGTCTGCAAACTTGCTGAGGGTGCACTCAATGCCCTCATCCAGATCATCAATAAAGTTGTTAAAGAGAACTGGTCCCAGTACCGAGCCCTGGGGGACTCCACTAGTGACCAGCCTCCAACTGGATAAAATATGTAAGTCAGAAATTAACCATGTTTTACCTGATTTTGTTTCTCATATATTTATCTAAAATAAAGGAAAGCATTATTTTTTTTTTTATTAATCCAACTGTTTCAATTCACCTGTCCTTACATAGGCAGCTAGTGCCATTTGGGAACTGCAGAAGTCTCAAGTTTAACAGTCTCAACTTGTCCCTGACGAGGTTTAGGTTGGACATTCGGAAGAATTTCTTCATGGAGAGGATGGTCAAGCACTGGAATGGGCTGGCCAAGGCAGTGGTGAAGGAGGTATTTAAGAGACCTGCAGATGTGGCACTAAGGGACAGGGATTAGTGATGGGACTCAGTAGGTCAGATTAATGGTTTGATTTGGTGATCTTGAAGGTCCTCTCCAGCCTAGATGAAGCTATAAGCCATTGTGTAGTTTTGGAAGCAGAGGAGTATTCTTCATTTTGCAATAAATAAGGCATTTTAGATAATCAAATTCTGAATTATAACAATAATAATAATAAAATGTTATAATAAAATTTAACTAAAATTATCATAAATAGGTAAATCTTTTCATATGTACTTTAAAGACTGTTACTTTAAAGACTGACATTCCTGAGAAATATACTGGGGAAAACCTGAAGTACAGGCCACCTGTACTTTCCAGCATATTAGTACTGGACCTGAAAGATAATGTCTGTTACCCACAGCAGAGGTGATTTTGGAAACTATGTACTAATTCATAAACATAAATAAATAAATAAAAATTACCCATATAGTAACTGTGTTCACATAAAGCGGAAGATCAGGTAATGCCTCCAACAGTTACAGTTCATTCCACCCTCAGGAAATCTTTCAGTTAATTACTCAGGCCCCAGTTTATGCAAAGACTTGCAATGTATATAATGGGTATGCATATGTGAATAGCAAGGTAAAGACATCACTACTAATGGGGAAAAATATAAATTACAATTTTTTTTTTAGCCTGATGGGATTCCATACAAATATTCATGTCTCTGTATATTTCTGTATGCATCTATAAACCTCTCTCAAAATTTGGCCTATTGAGATTAAATGTCACTGAATTTTAGCCTCCTAAAATTTTATGTCCCTTTTGAAAGGAAATGCCTACTTTATTATGACCATTCATTTCCACTATGTTTGCATTCGTTTTCAGTTTGCATCCCAAAGAGCAACTCAAATAAATATTACAGAATATTGATTGAAAGCATATATGAATTACAATCCCCAAACCTTTAAATCTTTTTATATATTTTGAAAGAAACAGCCTTGTCATCTCAGTTTAAACTGAAGAGACTGTTATTATCATATACTGTAATCATCTTTGCAAAAGCCAGTTATCGACATTAATTTTACAAAATTACTAAATAAATATTGCATATACATCTGAGAAAATAATATATTGCAGACAAATTACAAAGTAAACAGAGATAAAAATTGCATTAGAGAGAGAGAGAGAGAGAGAGAGAGAGATCTTTTGTCTGTTTCTGAATTTAACTGTGCTAAGTCAAAGAGCCCTGATCTTGCAGACTTACTTGGCAGACAATAATTAAGTTGTTATGTATGCATGTACTAACTTTATGATCTTTTATGCATTCTTTGGACCATTGGTGTCTTCCATCTGCACTAGTAGCACCCTCTGGGGTGTACTGGCCCTGCTCTACATGTCCTTGTGCCTGCTCACATCCAAGCCTGTCCATCTTACTTACATTAGGCACATCACAGACTTTTACACAAGCTACCTTTTAGACTTTGTTTGTTCTTTTATTTCAGGAACTCTTCACAGGCTCCACTAAGAAGTCATCCAGCAAAGTAACCACAGGCAACAATATTGTGCAATTGCAAACTGTCAAATTGTCCAGATCTTTTACTTGTTCAGGAGACCTCTCTCTGAGATGGAAACATTTTAACATACAAAAGGTAAACCATTCCAAATGCTGTGTGTGAGAGAACTACATGATCCTCTCCAAAACAGGTCTCAGACTAACCTGTGCTATGTTATTTCTGGATAATATAGGAGTGTCATGAAGAGATTCACATTGACTTAGTAGGTATACGATATATTTGCCCCTCTTCCCACAGGGGCAAACAGAGCAATTTAAGATCATAGTATGATCCCATTAGAACATCATCTTTGCTGGAAGACTATTTTGTTTAAATGGATCACTGAACTTTGATAAATTTTTTAATGTAGAATGGAAGAAAATTACTCATCTCACTCCTTGTTTCATGAAAACAGCTAGTACTTTTGTTAAGCTTTTTTCCTTTTTATTCCCCATTAACTTATGTATTCAGATTCCAGTTATATAGATATAAAAATAAAAATATATACAAATGAATACCTATCTATCTATAAATGCATATATAAAATATTTCTTTATAAAACCAGAAATAAAACTCAGAAATAAATCCACTAAATTTTGGCTGAATCAAAGTTTTATATTAATATTGTCCTAAACTATAAATTACTCTAAGGTTTGAACAAAGTCCAGTTTCCAGAGTACTTAAAACTTGGCCCTAACTTGATGGAACATGACCAAGAATCACCAAAAGACTGACAAAACCTAGGGAATCTGGCCTGAGAATACAACAAAAGCCAAAGCCCGGCGAGGTTCACATTGACAAGCTGTCAGTTTATTTTAATGTCATTGAGACAGTGACTGCCCCCTCACATAGTCATTTTCTTTCACAGACTATAACTTGCATACACGTTAGAAACATTAATGGAAAAGGATCATTGAATGTTATCATAAAATAAAAAGTTTAATCAAAATAAGGTAAAAGCATTAATGTGATAAAAATAGGGTTTGTTGCAGTTATGATTATTTTGATTAAGAATGAAAGAGACATCTTTGGAAATATAAGCAAACTCAGAACATCTGGAAACTGAATTACTTCTCTGTGCACAGCACTTTTAATAGAAGTTTTGGTTCTGTCAGTTCCCAAAACTCCTTGTGCACATGCCTGCAACTGACATGTGCACTGACGGTGATACCCAAACTAGCTGCCAGCTGCAGATCAGGCTACTTAGGCATCTTCATTGTGTGACACAAAGCAGCTGGACATAGAAGTCTTATTTTCTATAAGCATGAGTTCTGTCAATTGGGTTCTTGTATTGCTAACCTCTTAATAAATAAGCAGGTCATGAAGACAGTGTAGATCTGGTGACTGGGTCAGACTGTCAAAAACACCTAGCAGTTAAATCACCCTTTGTAATTCTTAGATACAAACATAATCATAGACAAGTACATTGATATTAGACTGAAGAAAGAAAATTTTAGGTCATGGAGTAATTCCAGAATGGAAATATAACCAGAATCTCTGAAGTTAAACCATGCACTTGACATAGAATTTGCCTTGTTTCGGGTTATTGAGAAAAGTATACATATAAGGAGTGACACATTTTAGGATAGTCTGGTAGTCAGAAGGATGGGAATGGTCACAAGTTCCACTAGCCTGGAAAAGGAATGGAGTCACAGTCATTTTATTATGAGTTATTATCACCAAGTGTATCATCACCTTCATCTTTTCATCATTATATCGTATCTTTGAAACAAAGCTGAGCAAGTATGTGAAATAATTTTAATGCACAGAGATGACAGTGTCTCCTTAGTTTGGACAGAGATTAAAAAGGGGGAGATATGATAGAGGTCTATAAAAATATGAAATATGTGGAGAAATTGAATAGAGAAGCACTATTCACTGTTTTTCTTAGTATGAGAATCAGGGAGTACCCAATTTATTCACCAGGCAGAAAATTTAAAACAAACAAAGGAAGTCATTTTTCACACATAATAAAAACTCATGCAAAGTTAAATTGTGGAACTCATTATCATAGGATGTCATAGAGGTCAAAAGTCCAAAAGGTTCAAAAAGGCATAAAAGAGCATTCTCATGGAGAATAGATCTATCAGAGACTACGTAATGTAATATTCCAGATGAGACCTAAAGTGCAGGAAAGCTTACAAGCTGTTGTCATAAACTTGTTCCAGGGAAATGAGCAGGTTAAACATACTCTATTTCCATGAAATTTATAAGTGTCTGCTACTGGTCATTGCAAGGCACAAAATAAAAGGCACAATGGACAATTCACCTGATTCAATGTGGCATTTCTTATGTTCTTTTCTAGGTATTTATATGAATGAAAAGTAAATACTGAGTGTTTGCCATTTTGACTTGAAAGAACATTAAAAATAAATTGGATAAAAAGGCAATAGAGGGTGCACAGTTATAGCCATATGCTCCCTAGAGCACCATGACTAGAAGGCTGAAGAGTTCCAGTTTTTCTTTTGGTTAGATTTCCTTTTTGATTAAGAATAAATGAGGGGGAATCTATGTTTCCTTTGTATTCCTGAAAAGCAGCCTGCATAAGGCACATTTTAATAACCTATTTTTCTGCCTAATTCCACATAATCAGCCTCTGAGCATTATGTATTTTGCAACCTAGTAGTATGGTTTGACAAGTTATCTCTATCACTATGGATTGTATCATCCAAATCATTTTCTTGAAAATCAAGTTTTCCCCAAAGATCCTGATGACATTTATGAAATAGTGAAACATGTGGGAAAGAGCCAAAAAACTGAAGAGGCAGACTTAGCTGCATATTGCTATTAGTGAATAGAATGTTTGAATATATTTATAATTACATGTTTAAGAAAGACAGTATAAGCACATCATATTAAAATATGGCTGGAGACTCTAATAATGTGTCTTAATAAGGAAGTTTCCTGTTCTTACCATGTTTACAGAAAGAAGTGCCATGTTTAACATTAGGCAGAAAAGTAAGTTTCCATAGGCAATGACCATAGCAACGAGTAACAAGATGCACTTTGGTAGCCAACACATGTGGTAGTTCTATTAGCTCAGTGTTTTTGAGTAAGAATCCCCAAAGATCAGCTGCACACAGGAGCTGCTTAATTTTGTGTCAGCTACATGTACTTTTGTGTCAGCTACATGTACTTTTTTCCAACAGAAAACTGTGCAAATAATTTGGCTAGATATTAGATGGTTCCTGGCAATTTAAAATGCTTGGATCGGATCCTGCTCAGAAAATGCTTAAAATCTACTAAGTAGATTTTTAGTTTGTTTTGCCATCAATGTATTTGAAAAATTAAATAAAAAAAAGTAAAGAGGAAAAGTAGCAAAGAATCAAATATATCAAAATAAAATTATCTTCAGTGTGGTAACTAATAACCAATTATGATGAATAAGATTATTTCCAAGTTTAGAGGACTTGGATGACTATCACAGTGTTTGGAGATCCCCTTTTGATTCTA
Source organism: Oxyura jamaicensis (assembly GCF_011077185.1). NCBI lineage: Eukaryota > Metazoa > Chordata > Aves > Anseriformes > Anatidae > Oxyura > Oxyura jamaicensis. The sequence goes on along the minus strand of NC_048895.1, from coordinate 93,045,767 downwards.
ACAGACTTAAGACATTCTGCCTTAATCTTTCATGATTAATTTGGAGTATTCTATTTCCAAACTACACTACTGTGTACATTTTTGCAAACTTGGTAGAATTTGCTATGGTCAATAATTAGAGATATTAAAAGAAAACCAAAGTTTTTTGCTACCATGTCTCTAGCAGATAGTTTTCCTGTAAGGATACTAGTTATTTGTTTGGACTACCATAGTTATTAGTTTCAGAGTACGTCTGAGTACCTACCATATTTTAATTTGATGCCATGATGTGATGACAGCACAGCTAAAGTAGATGACAAATAGCTGTACAGAATTCAATGCAACCAAAAGCACAAGTGGTTCAACCAGCATTAAACATGGGCATGCCCCATATTAGTTTGTACAAGCTTATAAAATACAAATGTTTGTAACAGATCACATACCCCCAAGGCTGTTTCAATGCACATTTTGTACAGGAATGTGTGGAGTATATTGAACCCCTCTCATTTATTTATGACTTGCCCAAAGCTAGGCTCAGTCTAGCCGTTCTTATTTTCTTCTTCCTTTCCCCTCCCTCAAGAATACCACAACTAGAAAATCAGATTTGTGTGAAGACACTGTGCCCTCCAATAGCTCAAAAGGTCCATAAAAGGAGGCTTTCCCAATCTATCAGCTCCATTACTTCTTCCTTGATTGGTGCAATTGATTGGTACCACTGATGAGTGATTTTTATAATAGTAAGTCACCTTTTCTATTCCTACCTTTCTCTCTTGCTCCCATGCACCTTTTCTGCTTTCATTTCTCTTCCCTTCTGCATCATGCCTTTAACATATCCAGTACAGCAGCCTCTTCAGCAAACAAAAGGACTCTATAAAAATCTATAAAAATGCACTTTTTGGTTACAGAAAATTAATAGAAAATAATATCTTCTGTGATCACAGAAATAGGAAACATTTCCAACAACTAACAGGGCTTAATAAAACTGCTGATCTTATAGATCAGCAACTTGATATAACTTCAAAGTTGGATATAACTTCAAAGTTGGCTCTGCTTTCAGCAGGGGGTTAGACCAGATGACTTCCAGAGGTCCCATCCAATCTGAGTTATTCTGTTTCTATGCCCTGCAAAGAGATTCTGGTTACTTATATTTGTCAAAACTCCCAAATGAGAGACCCATTTATAATAACCGCTAATTTGTATGAATTTCCACAGTCATCATCTTGTAGGAATACACCCCAGACTTCAATGAGCATTTCCCTTTCTGTAACCACCTAAATAAACACATGGAAAAGAGGAAAGTGAAGAGGGAGCAGCAGAGGAAGTTCCTGTCAGAGTTACAGAAAGGATAATGAAGATCACAAAAATATGCAAGGACAAAAATGATGCAGTCTCCCTGTTTCATTGCAAGAATCTCCTTGGAAGATTTTCCACTTCTTCCGTGAAAGCTCTGTGCAAACAGGGATTCCAATAAATATAAATATATACTGTCAGATTTTTTAAGGACTAGGTCTTACATCCACTGAAAGTCAGGAGGGAAAAGAAAATAAAAAACTATATTACAAATGTTGCTTCTAGTGGAACCTCTCAAGAACAGTAGAAAAGTTTGAGAAGGAAGTGGGCAGACTGAAACTAGAGGAATATACATTTGCATGAAGCAAATTATAACCTGTCAAAGCATAATGCAGGTGTCCTTAGGCCAGCTTAAGGAGGACAGAAACCTCCTATTGAGCAGAAGGGCAAAATCGTGCTTGATCTTGATTTTCAATATGAATACAGACCCTGAAAGAGGGGCCTCACTATCCTTCTGACTTTTTCAGTCTGGAAGTATAAAGGCTCTAGGGCTTCTCAAGCAGCAAGGACTAAAGTGCATTGTTTGTAGATACCCAAAACAGTACAGGGTGGAAAAGCCTTTTTCTGGGCAACAAATGTAAAAGTATTCAAAACATAAGAGCTGGTACTAATGGGAATCCTAAAACAGAGAGGGGAAATGAATACTTCTATACTCCTGTGATTTAGTAACATTCCCAGACAACTGAGTTAGTGACTTTCCCAGGTAGCAAAGTCAACCAGTATGGAGTTGACTATGCCTAAGCTGTCTAAAACATGGTGTCTTCATGCAAATGACTTGGAAAGAAAAGTCTCTGGAGTGTTTTCACTTCTGAACTGTACCTGGAAATTATTTGGAAGAACATCAATCATCAAGTCAAGGAGTCTTCCATCAGTTCACTAACACAAAAACATTCACTGGCAGTGCTTCACTTTCTAGTATAGATTCAGCCATATCTTGCCTATTTTTAATGCACTTCTGATGTAGATGCTACTTCCAACATAATAATCTTTAGTATTCAGTAGATGAAAACTGGCATTTTTAGAAAGGATTAAATTTAACCTAATTTGTGCATTTAGTGTAAGATGAGAAAAAGAATACCACAATTATGGTTTATGGTTACAAGTTCAGATACAAAAGTCTGCAATGTTTATGTCTATATACATGCAGAAGAATTCCACACCAAGGAGAAACTATCAATGTGTAGTGAGCAATCCTTGGCTACAAAGGAGAATGACTGCTCTTTTATACTGTATTTTTAAAAGAGGCAGAAATGAGTCAAGGATAAGAAGCTGGAAAGAAAGTCTTGTTAGGATGACCATTCATTGTATTGATTTCAGATTACTCCTGCAGTCTAAAAATATCATTTTGAATTCCACTCATGTTTTCCCTAACCCATTCCAGTCAGCTGTCCTCTGCAAACATCCTATTGTTCTTCAATGCCACATATGGGCCACACATGAAAATTTAGAATGGCAGTAGCCCCAGGGGAGACTGGCTTCACCTCACTGGGAGCCAGCTTTCTGACATCTTTCTGACTACAGGTCTCCACACAGTTTTGTAGCCACCTCACAGTCAACCATACTTCCTAACATGTTCATGACAGCTCCATGTGGAGCAGACCTAAAGGCTAAAAGTCAAGTTGTATTAAAATGATACTTCCCTTTGTACATTAGACTACTTGCTCTGTCAAGGAAGGGTATTAAATTAGTTTGAGAAGACATTTTATTGACAAGTAAAGTTCTGCATTTTTTGTCTGTTCAGTTTTCTCAGTAAATGGGCTCCATTCAAAACTACTTTTTCTGCTATGTTTAATTTCTTTATCTTTTGCCAGTTCTCAGGGATTCACTTACCATCTGTGAGTTCACTGAGATCACAATGATTCAGAAATGTCTTCATCTAGTTTTCACCTAGTACCTTAACTCTATAGTCTCATGTCATGCTTTACTTATTTATCTAAGCATTCACTTACTGAGCTTTCTCCTTTCAAGTCCCATATTCTTATTAACATTAATAAGAAGAATTGTGATAAATCATTTCATTTTGGTCAAACATTATTTTAATCTGTTTTCTTTTATTGTATCTTGAAAATTTTGTTTGAAACTTCACCTTTATATTTTTATACCTGTACACTTATGCCTCACTATTATGCCCCTTTTAGAGGACAGCGATATGCCTGTTCCTGCTTTCAGTGGGATTTCTTCAATTTTCCAGTCACTGAAGAGTAATTTTTATTCCTTTTATCTTACTATGTTTCTACTTTTCCTCTGCATCAGAATAATGTTAAGAATATTTTCAAAGCACAGAAAAAAACTTCTTATATTTAGAATTAAATGTGACATCCTTTAAATGTATCATTCAAAGTATTTTAAGCTGCACATTGAAATTGAAAAGAAATATGAAGGTTTTATTGTTTAAAGATGTTGTCTGAGACACTCATAATACATTTCACTTGGATGATAACATTAATACTTTATGTGGACTGTGTAAACACAGAAGTCTTACAGTACCCCATGAAGAAAATCTTGTTTACTATCTTCATGCTTTCAAGAAGTTTATATAACTTAAAGCATGTTTCTGTGAAGAAATAGGAAAAAAAAAAAAAAAAAAAAAAAAAGCAACATGAAATTTGAAACAAACAAACACAAAACAAGATATGGTATGTGACCACCAAAGTCTAGGCAGAAAATCTGCAGAAGGAAAAGTAACTATGGAGTTTCCTGAATTCAGCATCCTTGTAGAATGGAAAAATACCTTTCTTCTTCCCCCAGATGTACTTCAACTTTAAATTTATTGAGGGAAATGATTAAACAGGAAGACTCCATTAAATAAATATATAAATAAACCTCTAAAAGCATTTGCAAGCATGACTTTAAACAGGAAGTTAGGATCCCAGAAAACGAGTGAAAAAATATGAGTGTAGATAAATAGCAGAAAATGGGAAAATAAAAATATTTGAAGTAACAGAATACAGTTTAAATAAATAAATCAACATCTTATTGGAGGAAAAATGTGTTAAAATTGTAAATGTAAAACAACAAAAGTGCAAGACAACAAAAAATAATTAATAAGTATACAGATAAGCATGATCATTGGAATATAGAATGCCCAATTTTTCAAAGCTTTTCAAAAAAATGCCCAATATGCCCAATTTTTTCAAAAAATGCCCAATTTTTCAAAAGCTTTTCAAGCTAAAGAAAAGAAAAGAAACTATCATTCATTAAGAAAAGAATTCTTCCAGGAGATTAATAACTGGTTGAGAGACAGAAAGCTAGGCAGAAATAAATAAATATACTGAGATGGGAAGAACCTAATCTCAGGTCTTTTAGCTACTCCACACTTTTGGAAGTTTCAGAAGTTTTCAGAAGTTCTCTGAAAAATGGACTAAATAATGAGTTCACAGATGCTGACAAGTTCACAGATGACACATATGTACTCACGATAATCAAATCTAAAAAATTACTCAAAAGAGCAATAAAAAAATTCTCATTAGAATGAGTTGCCAGGCAATTAAATTGCCTAAAGATGAAAGCCATTACCCAGCAAATGAAAAGTAAGGGATGTAGGGTGGGGATAATTCTTAAACACAGATATATGAATTTATCACTCCTCAGAGATCACATAGTCACTTTGAATACAATTTTGAAAACATTAACTCAAAGCTCAGCTACAGCCAAAAAGTCAAATATGATTTGAAATTATTAAAGTAGAAAAAAAAATCAGAAAACATAATACGGAAAAATACTGCATCATGCCAAGACATATCACAGAATCACTGAATGGATGAAATTGGAAGGGACCTCTGGAGCAGGCCACGTAGCGGATGTTACCTAGGACCATGTCCAGACATCATGATTTTCAGGATATAACACAAGTAGGAAAAGCTCAGAAAAGGTAGGCAATGAGGATGATATGGAAAGGCTCCTGTATAAAGGATCATTAAGATGATCAGGAGCTGAAAAATAGGTATTTCAGGAAGGATGTGAGAGAAATCTACAAAATCATGAAAGTATGGAAAACTTGAGCAGTTTAATTTGAAGATTTTAGAAAACGTAAGTGCCATGAGGAATCCACATCTACCTTGGAGAAAACTGGGAAGCTGGGCAAGGAAATGAAATAACTGGGTGAGAAATCAGACACAACGCTTTGCAGTTTCCATCAAAGAAATAATGCACTTTATATTCACAAATTTCTCATTTTGCAGAGAGAGAGAATTAAAAAAAAAAAAAAAGGAAAGAAAGGAAAGGAAAGGAAAGGAAAGGAAAGGAAAGGAAAGGAAAGGAGGGGAAAAGAGGGGAAAGGA